>NC_141685.1:869815493-870234353 GCF_964263255.1 Lissotriton vulgaris
AACTCCACTACTCTCATTCCTCCCATGTCCAATGTTCTGCAACAGCCCTCTCGTCTCATCATCTGTTCCACAGCCAACCTGTGAAACCTGTGCCCCTACAAACTAGATAAAGTATCTGATATATTATTGTTCTCGTTAGGCACGTATTCCTTTAAAGGCAATATCCAAATGTAAATACATCAGCCTAAATATGCACAACAAACTCAAACCGTTGAAGTCCCTGGCCTTCTATTTGTTCACTACCTTCTCAACCGTCATGCTACCCATGTTGAACATAATTGTTCTGCCCTAAAGTTCACCCCCCAAACCATCAAAACCACCACCAAAGGGAAGAGTTCTAGAGACTCTAGAGAGGATATGCTACGCCCTTGTCGCAACAAATGTTTAGGCTATCTTTCCGCACACCATTGACCTTCCTAAAAAAAGCAGAATCCACATGCACCTGCAACATCAGAAAAGATCTGTCTTGCCAAATAGTGTATTCTTCCAAGACATACAGAGAAACTCCATTGAACATCTCCAAACAACTCATCCAGATGCATAAATCTGCTTACACCGCTGCAGTAATCCAAATTTTGTGGTGAGATACGGTTGGCTCCAGACATTGAAAAATCACTCCTTCTACTCTTTCTACTGAATGTTCTGCCTGCTCTAACAACTGTACATACAAAGTTTAAGTGACCAATAGTTTCTGCACCTTCTTCAACTCCAGTCTTTTGTTTCCTATGACCATCTCCAGGAAAACATGAATCGTGCCACCATATTATTGGCATCCAATTCAACGCCTAAAAATGGGGTCATAGTGCTCTGAACTTCCGTTTTGTTCCAGGGCCTGTGAAACTCCTAACTCCAAAGCTATTTTTCGGAAAACATTGCAATGCCAGTTAACACTTTTCTGTGTTTTTTTGTCCTGCAAGTAGGACATAATCTAGATAGTGACATACAATGTGTGTCCACTCTGCTTTGTAAATACCCACTGTAAAAAAGTACTAAATGTTTTAAATAAGGCAGAAGATGTTTTGCAACCCATTAGCAGAACTTTATCTACAGAACTGTATGTCACGTTTTTCTAGCTCTGTCACTATACTGCCACTCCTGGCCAATTCAAAGGTGTAATCAACAGATACATACGATCCAATTGCATGTTCTGGTTCAATATTGTTATTAACTGGTTGTCCTTTCAGCCATGAGAAATGATGTATGAGCTGATATTCATCTGCTACTTTCTTAGGAATGACACCCGAGGGCGAAATCATTACATGTTCCAGTGGCCAGTTAAAAAGTGGTCCCATAATCCTGTCTGCTTTTAATTCCATTTTCAATTTGTTTTACACTATATTCTAAAGTTGATTTGTAGACTTTAGATTATCTGTCAGTCTTTGCACTCAATGACCTTGAAAACCTAATCAAAAAACCCCCCTTGAACCCCGAAAAGAACTCAGCGCAGCATCTCTGTCTGGATAGTACTAAATCACTCTCCCAACACCTCAACATTAACTGGAGTATGTGCCCTTTGGCATAGGCTGTAATAGCTGTCCTCTCTCATTCTCTGGTCTCTCTTGTTACCCATATTTACGTGGTGTAGTAAGTAAGTAAGTATGCATTTAATAGGACCGCAATCGAGGGATACTAAGCTGGAGGAACAACTTACAGCAGGGAAGATCCCCTCCCAGGTACAGGGCAAAAAGAAAAAGCAGACCGCCCAGTCTGAGGAAATATAAATTTTATGGTCAAGTAATGTTCCCTAACGTGTACCCCACCGTCTCCATGTACCAGCTTAAAGTGCATGTAACTTCCCTCCTGTGCCAGCTATGAAGACGCAAATACATTTGCGTCCAACGTTAATATGTCCTCTTTCAGACCCACCCTGAATGGGTTGAATATTCCGTTCCTAAGTATGCTATGCCAACGTCTTTTTGTGGTGTACTTTACACGTTTTTCAGCTCTGGCGAAGTAGGCCCTGAATTCTGCCATCGAGCCTTTTCCCTGCCTTCTGACTCTGAAAGCCTCAGCCCAGGCTGCCTCTGTACCCGTGACCTCTGCCTTACTCCCTGTGCGGCTTACGGCGCTTAGCTCAGCCTGCTGCCTGCCAAGACTGTATTCAACCTTCGAATTATCTGTTCCGCTCCTCGAAAATGCATTCCTGCCTACTAGTTTAAGTAAACATCCCCCCAGCTGCAGAGCAAGGGGCCCGGCCTCACTGTCTCCGTGCAAGTAATTCATAGCCTCTGTTACCATGGTAGGCCCATGCCCCCTCTCATCTCATGCAGACACTTAGACGCTTATACACGCACTCACAGTCAGTATAGAATAGCTTCTGCCCCAGAGACCTTTCCCTTTTAGATAATATGGTTCCTAAACATCAGATACCAGATATGATAGAGTACGAGTTGATCTGACATGCCAGACTTCTGTCTCTTTCCGCCAGTGTAAATGTCAAGTCCCCTGCACCCTCCGGTTTCACGTCAATCACACGTCATGCAGCTGCGCGCGCATCCAGGCCTCAGATTTCTGCTGACATTACAAGATTCTGCTTTGTTGCCACCCCTTGTGACACCTACCTGTGACGTTTCTAGCACACACCTCTATGTTCACGCCTAATTCACGCCTTCTAATTACGTATCACTACCACGTGTGTGTTTTATCTTGTTTCTCTCAGCTGTTACGCCTACTGTATTGGTTTCTATAATGTGACTTAAGTATATAAGCTATGTATTGTCAATAAAATATTGCTCTATCCCTTCCTGCACCCCAGTGGTGGCAGGAACAAGATATCCGGTCATGACCATTCCTTTTTAAGGAATAAAACCCCTAAGAACTCTAACACCACGGACTCTGCCTCTTTCTTTCCGATTGAGTTATTATTGATTAAGTACTTACCTGCATAGAAATTAGGACGGTAAATCAAATATTTACCACATTATTCTGGCGCCCGAACAGGGACCCGTCCCCCACCCCACGCGCCGGTTGGTGCGTTGCAAGCTCTGTCCCCTGCCATCAGTTAGACGGAACTACGCGTACTGGCAGGATTTCCTGTATCTCCCTCTGGCCCACGGAGGTGACGAAGACTGCGATCAGCACCCAGACGAGGCGGTGAGGAGTGCGGAGGATCCCGACCAGAGCCTAGCCGAAAGAAGCAAGGTCCGAGGTGTCAAGAGGCCCACCAGTTTCCGAAGTATCCACGTGTCGAGTCGAGTCGAGTCCGGTCCAGTCCAGTCGAGTTTTCCGAGGCCTTCTGTTTCCGTGCTTCCCGGTGAGTACCATTGCTGGGACGTATCTAGACGGGTGCATTATTATGTATCCGGTAAAGACGGGTTTGGGTACACAAATTCGGTCTGCACTGTTTTAGACAGTGTATCTGTACTGTTTAGCAGTATATCAGTTATTCCTGTTCTTGCACTATTCTTAGCAGTGTATCTGTGCTGTCTAGCAGTACATCCAGTATAGGGGGGTAGTCATATATGTCTCAAGTGTTTTCCATGTGATTAATGTCGTGGTATGAGTGACTGTTTTTTTATGTGCATTATTGTGTTCTTGTGTAACTAGCTGTGTTCAGAATCAAATAGCAAGGATTGAGTATACAGTATTAAAGTAAACAAGATGCCGTTTTTCAATAAGTTAAAGCAGATAGGAACTAGGAAAGGGATACTAGAGGAAGAAATTCCTATCCCCCCTAGAGACACGCCTGGAAATTTCATGTACCATAAACATGGCATAGACGCCATACTGTATCTAGATTTATGGGCCGATTATACTAAGCACTTAGAAGAAAGACACAGATGGCCCGTTACAGGAACATGGGATGCTGAGTGCATCCTGAAAGTAGAAGAAGCTCTATGGAGAAAGAAAGCCAGACAATCACAGAAAGATGCCATAGAATTATGGCGTAAAGAATCACATAAACGAGTTGAGAAAGAACTCCGTAGAGAAGACAGACTTAGAGAAGCGCCGGATAAAGTCCGAGAAAAAGAATTAGTTATTGAAGGGATTCGAGTAAAATCAGAACAAGTAGACCGCGCACGAAATAATCTTGTAAATGGCATGTACTTAGTGGCCGAGGGCTCGCCTGAAGCCACTTCAGGAATACCGAAAGATCTGCCGCCACCATTGGTTCCAACTAAAGTAACTCACAGGACTACTAAAGACATATTTCTGAATTCCTATCTAGATGATGTAGCACCCGCTTACTCCAATTCACGCGCCCCGCCTACCGACGGTGACGGGGATGGAGATGGCAACCCGCCTCCAGACCATATCCCGCCATTACCGCAACAAAGTTCCCCCGTCCGACAGCCTGTCGTTCCTCCTCCACCCCCACCACTTCTCACACCTAAGGTTAAGATACCATATCCGTTTTTACCTGATCCTACTAAGAGACAAGTTCAAGTACATATACAGACTCCACAGAGGGATAATGCCCAAGCCTCTGCCTCAGGAGGTGCGACCGGGGGTTACCAGACCCCGCCAGCAACACACAGATTACACCTTAGGGACATGCAGAACCACCCTACGCTCCAATCACCCCGTCTTGACATACTCAAAGCACCGCTTTCAGTTTGCAGATATGATCCAGTACCCGGCAAAGACGATAGAATGTTATTAGCATCACTACGCTTACGACAAGCTACAGATTACCTAGCGTTATTCTCAGGGATGACTGATCATCTAGATAGAATATATCATTTTGTCCAGACTGGGGAAAATCCTGAAAGTATTAAGGAGGCCCTGGAACATCAGAAAGTTGACACTAAAGCATATATATTACGTTTTTTCATAAATTGCTTAATAAGAGAACGAGACAGGCCTGAGACAGAACAGGATGAAATGGAAGCACTAAACAAGTGGGGTCAAAATATAGCAGAAGGAAAACATGATAAAGTGAATTGTATATCTAGTATGTACAAGAAAATAAGAAAAGCAGTAATAGAAATACACGAAAAAGAAAAAGAAAATGCCTCCTCCGAGGAGGAGGAAGCACCTGAAGAACCAGAAAAGACTACAGATACAATAGCGTATGTAGGTAAGGAAACTTACCTTAGGAAAGGCATTCGTCCAGAAAGCAAGAGAGTTTTTCTCTCTGGCATATCAAAACCGAATTCTCCTGAACATCAGTTTCAAGACACTGATAAAATGCTTCGAGAACGAATGGGGTACCATGTACTCAATTCTATGGATGAACAAGAACTAGCCCGGTCAGCAGTACTATGGGCTGACAACCCTAATATATATAATGATGACACAGTAGCGCAGACATTTCTGAACCTATCTCCAGACGAGCAGAAATTAGCAGGTACATATATGATTCAGCACCTCCTCAAGTTATACAGAAATCAACACTCTGATCCAGGTCCCTTACACGATACATTAGAAGCACTACTCATGGACAGATGGGGAGGCCTAAGTACCAAGTTAATACAAATAATTCTAGAACAACGGCACAGATATAACACTTTCTTAAGCTCACAATATGCTTCCGCCCCGCCCCCAGAAAGAAAAATGTATCATATGGAGCATCTTGAAAGACAGAACCCTTTGCGAGAAGTACATCCAGTTATGGGTACCGATAATACCTTGAAACGTGTGTATGTACACACACCTCTGACCAAGTTAGAACTATTGGAAATGAAGAAACTAGTACCCTGTCACGACAAAGACCCTGCAGGTTTTCACAGAGAACTTAAAGACATGTTACTGATGGGAGATTACACATATGCAGATATCATGAAAATGTTAAAGGTATTGTTGCCCACAGGCATCTACGAGAAACTTAAGGAAAGAGAATGGGAGGTGGGAGACAAAAAGATTATATGGGCAGAAATAGAAGACGAGGAGAAACTTCGTACCCCAGGGCTAGGCCTTGGGGAGAAAGCTAAAGCATTACCAGGTTTGATAGTAGAGGTTCTGCCAAGATTACTGACCACTAAAAAGGAAGACTGGGACGCGATCTCAGCCTGTAAACAGAAACACGATGAAGATACCAGTGACTTCTATTCAAGGTTCGAGAAATGTTTCATTATTAATAGTGGCCTAAAACCAGGTAGCGAGTCGTACCCACATCTTTTTGTATCAAAGTTAGTCGATAATTCCCTGACATCAGTCAAGAACCGTGTATCTAAAGTTGAAAGTACATGGCAAGCAAATACGCCATCCCAGATGTTACAGATGTTACAGTACCATCAGAACAGAATCAGAGAAGAACAGGATCATGAACAGAAACGTATGAAAGACACGAAAATGAAAATGTTAGTGGCCCAGTCGGTTCCAGCCGACGGCCAGAGAAAGGGTACGACCCAGACAGGTAATGCAGCAGCTCCCATTAAAGGGACATGCAACTATTGCAAGCAGCCAGGTCACTACGTACATGAATGTCCAGTCCTGAAACACAATATAGCATCAGGTAAAACTAAAGAAGACCACATCCGCCTAGACAAGACCAGGGTCAGCAACAGACTTCACAGAATTCACAACCTATGCATGCTTCATCACATACAGGACAGACCGCCGCGGTATCACAGTCGCAATCACAGCCACAGCCCATTGCCGCGACACAGCAAGTTTCACGGCAGATGTGCCAGTATGCCCAATCTGATTATCCCGATTATCAGCGTTACACATGAAACAGCCTAGAGAGGGAGTTTGGCTTGCCTCTTATTGAGATCAAGAGGGTCCTTATGTACACAGTCAAGTATTGGGAAAAGACAGAAAGTTCTTAATTGACACAGGGGCAAGCCGCACAACAATCAGTCATAATGAAGTCCCAGGGGCACCCCTCTCAGGCTCACAGAATGTTTCCCTTGGTTTTTCAGGACAGCCTATTGTAAATGAGGTATCAGAACCAGTCCCCTTGGCTGTGGGTCCATTATCACGTGTTACAGACTTGTTACTTACGAAATCATGTCCAGAAAACTTGTTAGGAATAAAGACATTGAAGGCTCTAGGAGCAGTGATATGTTGTTCTCCGGAAGGAGTTAGACTTTTCTTGCGTGACTTTAAGGGTCACTATGTTTTACGAGAGTTTGATGACAGATTGAAAAATGTACCAGAACACCTGTGGGCACAAGGCCCAACCGATGTAGGCTGCATGCACATTACACCATACCGTGTTACACTAAAGCCAGGTGTTGTTTTACCACGAATCAGAAAATACAAGTTGCCACCGATGCTGTAGTGGCTTTACTGGAAATCATTGAAGAGCTCATTGCCCAAGGAGTGGTCGTAGAGACCGACTCCAATATCTGTAATTCCCCTATCATTCCGATTCTTAAACGTACTGATCCCAATGCACCGCCAGTATATCGGCTGGTGATTGATTTACGAGAACTAAATAAATGCATTGTACCACAGTACCCTGTGGTTCCCGACATCTCATCCCTATTGACTGCCATTGATTCTGAAGCAACATTCTTTACTGTAATTGACCTCAAGAACGCCTTCTTCAGTGTGCCTATTGACCCAGAGAGCCAATACCTCTTCGGATTCAGTTTAAATGGACGAAGTTTCAAATTTTCACGCGCACCTCAAGGATTCACAGAAAGCCCCAGCATCTATAGTCAAGCACTGAAAAGACAACTTGATGGTATTCGAATGCCAGTTAACACCGCCTTACTGCAATACGTCGATGATCTATTGATCACCGCACGAAGTGAACTCGAATGTGAACAAGCATCACTGACAGTTTTACATTTTCTGGCCGACAAGGGACACAAGGTGTCTCCTTCGAAGCTACAATTCTGTGTTCAGCAAGTCGTGTACTTGGGTCACTTGCTGTCCAAAGTGGGGAGACAGCTCACTCCTGACCGTATCCAGTTAATTGTAAATATGCCACAACCCCAGACACAAAAGGAAGTGCGGGCCTTTATAGGCCTCACCTCGTATTGCAGACAATGGATCCCTCAGTATGCATTTCTAGCTAAACCACTCATTCAGTTGACAACACAGGAGGCAGCGACTTCGACTGTCCTTCCTTGGACTCAGGAACATACACAGGCCTTTGAAGAATTAAAGAAAGCTTTATGCCAAGCACCAGTTTTAGCAACACCATGTTACAGCAAACCTTTTACACTTTTTGTTACAGAACGTGATGGTACAGCGTTGTCTGTCCTCACTCAAGACCAAGCAGGTTCACATAAGCCTTGCGCTTATTTTTCAAGTACATTGGATTCAGTAGCCCAGGCACTCCCTGCGTGCTTAAAGTCAGTAACAGCAACAGCCCTAGCAATCAGACAGAGCGACTCAATTGTTTTAGGACATCCATTAACAGTACAAGTTCCACATTCTGTAGAGGTTCTTTTAAACAGAACTCAGACTCAACACTTGACTATAGCACGACTGACAGGGTATGAATTGACGCTATTCCAGCCACACATAGAGATCAGACGCTGCAGCATTCTAAACCGCGCAACATTGTTACCTTCAATTATGACAGATCCAGCCCCGCATGATTGTATAGAGATCATTAATGCAGTAACAAAGCCCCGACGAGACTTAACAGATGTTCCATTGACAAATCCAGACCTGACACTTTATGTGGATGGTTCATGTATGAGAACAAGTACAGGAGAATTAGTGGCCGCGTATGCAGTGACCACTGAAACTGAAGTAAAAGAAACATATCGTATTGACACACTGTCTGCTCAAGCAGCGGAGCTCATCGCTCTGACCCGAGCCTGTATACTAGGCAAGAACAGAAATGTTAACATATACACTGATTCCCGTTATGCGTTCGGAGTCGTACACGACTTCGGAATGTTATGGCAAGAACGAGGTTTCTTGACCTCTCACGGTGCCAAGATCCAACACGGTTCCCTCATTCAAGCACTGTTAGAAGCAATACATCTGCCTTCAGGCATATCCGTCATGAAGTGTAAAGCACATACTAAAGCTACGGATTCTGTTTCCCAGGGTAACGACCTGGCAGACCAGACAGCAAAACATACAGCGTTGACTCACACCCAGACAACTGACGTGACAAAGACAATAGTACCGACACATTGTATGACAGTTAGGGATCCCACACTCGATGTAATAGATATTCAGACACATGCTACTGCAGATGAAATAAAGAAATGGACTGAACTAGGAGGGATCCAGACAGATCAAGGTTGGATGACGAAGGGAAAATCTACATGGTTTCTCCCCGACTCTATGGTTCAAGTCATAATAAATACAGCACATAGTCCAGCACATCTAGGAGAGAAAGCGATGTTAGACAGTTTACAGAATCTCTGGTACAACAAACACTTACGAGCAGCAGCAAAACAGAAAGTGCGTACTTGCATGATCTGTTGTCAGTTCAATCCAGGTAAAAGCGTCCCTGTAGAGCAAGGTGGATTTCATCCTCCCGATCATCCTTTTGAAGTCCTCCAGATGGATTATATCCAGATGGACCGTTGTCGAGGATTCAAATATGTCCTCGTAATTGTTTGTGCACTTTCCCGTTGGACCGAAGCATATCCAGTCCCAGATTACACTGCTCTGACCACTGCCAGGCAGCTGGTTCGAGAATTCTTCCCACGATACGACTTGCCTCGTGTCGTGTACTCAGATAACGGACAGACATTCTCATCCGAACTCATGAAACAGGTTTCCCTGCTGCTAGGATATCAGTGGAGATTCCATTGTGTCCGACATCCCGAAGCCGCTGGCCTTGTAGAAAGGCATAACCAGACACTAAAAACTCGCCTTGCTAAAGTTTGTAAAGAGAAAGGGGTCGACTGGATAGTCGCCCTGCCAGTTGCATTGTTCTATATGAGAATGGTCGCCCATTCGAGAACAGGACTATCGCCGTATGAAGTGGTCTTTGGGAGACCACCGAATATGTGGGGGACGCCCATCCCTAAGAAAATTACAGATGTTGATTGTAATATGCTGACAGATTACCTTGCCTCCTTGATGTCTGCACTCCAATCATGTCGTTCACAGGTTGCTGCAGCCTTCCCTGACAACACTGATGTAAAGCCACATGATGTCCGTCCCGGTGACACAGTGCTAATTAGGAACTTCGACAGGAAAAGTCCACTGGAGCCCCGCTGGAAAGAGCCGAAGACCGTCCTTCTTACAACGCGGACCGCTATCAAGGTGGAAGGCCGAAAGGGGTGGATCCATACGAGTCATATAAAAAAATGTAATGAACTGTTGCCAGATACAGACTCGTCCACCCCCTCAAAGGACTGCCTCGATACTAAAGACTTTAAAGTTACCAAACAAGAGAAAACTCCCCAAGAGGAGTACCGAATGAAACTTTGATCTAGCAAGTCAGACAGTTTAATTGTTTAAGTCCTCCCCTAGGTGAATCGGTTAAATAGTTTCTGACATGTATCCCCTAGATCGAGATAGAGAGAGAGAGAGACAACTCAAGAAACGTACATATTGTAAATCACTCCGCAGTCACTGTATAGTGACGTTATTGATTATGTTTTTTCTAAGTCTTCTGATTATTGTTGCTAGTATATTGCTTCCCATATATTACCCTATTTTCAAGCGTGAACAATCTGCTTACAATGTCAATGCCGAACATTCTTTTAGTGAATTACCTCCCCACGAACTTTCTTACAGACTCGCGCTGCGCAACAACACATTCATTAGTATGTTACATCACTCCCATCAGACTAACAACGCTACAAACTGCTGGATATGTGGCCGACTCCCTCCCTATCAGAAATACAAGGGAGTTCTGCCTCTCTTTCCGTACCCGTTCACTCGCAATGGCTCCTGTGGTGCATGGTTTAGAATAATCAATTCCTTAGATCCTGATGTCGCTGTTTTCAAGGGAAATTGGGTTTGGGGAAACTTGAACTTAGTTCTGCTTAATGCCTGTTACCCTGACAAGAAGGGACTCCCCACTAGAATAGGAACTGATCTAGAAAATGAAGTTTATGGATTAGGTAATTACACAGTTAACCTTATGATTCTTACTGTCGAATCCGAAGCTGCACCAGTCCTCCCTGCTATGTCAGTATTACCAGTCACTGGTGATTTATGTGTCAGAAAGAAGGGTTCAGTACACTTAGGTCATAGCAAATGTACTACTGTGGTCGAATTCAGTGATCAAGGCAAATCTTCCTTTAGAGCTACTCGTCATTCCTACTTTGTTTGTGGTCATACCGCATACATACGCTTGCCTCCAGATTGGGATGGTACCTGTTACATTGCATTCCTTCTGCCACCTGTTTTTCTAGCCCCTCCTGATTATCACAGAAATACAAACCTAGTAAAGAATAGACTAAGAAGAGATCTCCCGATTGTCGACTACACTGAAACGGCATGGGAGCAATACACAGATTTCAATAAAGGATTCTTTTTCTTCACAGGTCCCGTCCAAAACAGTAAACTAATACGCAGATTAACTAGAACACTTGAAGCAGTAGTGAATGAAACGGCCTCCGCCCTAGGTAACTTAACAGAGGAGCAGTCCGCCATGCGGGTTGTTGTCCTTCAGAATCGTCTTGTTATTGACGTCATCTTGGCAGATAGAGGCGGAGCTTGTAAGGTCATCGGGTCAAGTTGCTGTGTTTTCATTCCAGAAAACGCGCCAACGGTATACCAAGCTATTACACGTCTTCATAAAATTGCAAGTTTGATACATCAGAATCCAGGCACCTGGACTTGGTCCGGTTGGTTCTGGACAACGTTGACCGCTTGGGGATGGAAGATCCTATCCTTCCTAGGCATTGCCCTTGTCATAGTATTCAGTTGCTGCCTATGCCTACAGTGTGGGCCAGCGATTTGTGGACTGTGTGCCACATCGTGCATTGAACATTCCAGTTTTCTCTCAAAACGTGAAAGAAAGAAAGAAGAACAAATGATGTTACAAGAACAGACTGATCGATTCATGAGGATCGATATATCATGAAGGGTCCGTAGGAAACAAGGAGGGAATGAGGAAATATAAATTTTATGGTCAAGTAATGTTCCCTAACGTGTACCCCACCGTCTCCATGTACCAGCTTAAAGTGCATGTAACTTCCCTCCTGTGCCAGCTATGAAGACGCAAATACATTTGCGTCCAACGTTAATATGTCCTCTTTCAGACCCACCCTGAATGGGTTGAATATTCCGTTCCTAAGTATGCTATGCCAACGTCTTTTTGTGGTGTACTTTACACGTTTTTCAGCTCTGGCGAAGTAGGCCCTGAATTCTGCCATCGAGCCTTTTCCCTGCCTTCTGACTCTGAAAGCCTCAGCCCAGGCTGCCTCTGTACCCGTGACCTCTGCCTTACTCCCTGTGCGGCTTACGGCGATTAGCTCAGCCTGCTGCCTGCCAAGACTGTATTCAACCTTCGAATTATCTGTTCCGCTCCTCGAAAATGCATTCCTGCCTACTAGTTTAAGTAAACATCCCCCCAGCTGCAGAGCAAGGGGCCTGGCCTCACTGTCTCCGTGCAAGTAATTCATAGCCTCTGTTACCATGGTAGGCCCATGCCCCCTCTCATCTCATGCAGACACTTAGACGCTTATACACGCACTCACAGTCAGTATAGAATAGCTTCTGCCCCAGAGACCTTTCCCTTTTAGATAATATGGTTCCTAAACATCAGATACCAGATATGATAGAGTACGAGTTGATCTGACATGCCAGACTTCTGTCTCTTTCCGCCAGTGTAAATGTCAAGTCCCCTGCACCCTCCGGTTTCACATCAATCACACGTCATGCAGCTGCGCGCGCATCCAGGCCTCAGATTTCTGCTGACATTACAAGATTCTGCTTTGTTGCCACCCCTTGTGACACCTACCTGTGACGTTTCTAGCACACACCTCTATGTTCACGCCTAGTTCACGCCTTCTAATTACGTATCACTACCACGTGTGTGTTTTATCTTGTTTCTCTCAGCTGTTACGCCTACTGTATTGGTTTCTATAATGTGACTTAAGTATATAAGCTATGTATTGTCAATAAAATATTGCTCTATCCCTTCCTGCACCCCAGTGGTGGCAGGAACAAGATATCCGGTCATGACCATTCCTTTTTAAGGAATAAAATCCCTAAGAACTCTAACACCACGGACTCTGCCTCTTTCTTTCCGATTGAGTTATTATTGATTAAGTACTTACCTGCATAGAAATTAGGACGGTAAATCAAATATTTACCACATTATTCTGGCTTTATACAGGACATGGAGCACTTAAGCCTTGGGGTACTAAATGGTCGCTTTCTGGGAGACCAACCCCCGTGGCAACTTATCACAAAGCCATGGCAATCTCTACAATAGATTACACGCTGGTTATTCTACATTTCTTTAGAAGGATTTCTAGTCTCAGGATCGGAACAAAAAGAGCATAGCGACCATCAGCCCCAGGAAATTTCGCTGTGTATAAATGAGAGGCGCTTGACCTTCCCAGTGGAGGATAGTGCAACTATTTATACAGTGAATCTCAGAAGGCTCAACTGCAAAACTAGTCAACCTGACAAACTGCAAACCATAGCCAAGTCAATCTGTGAAAATCAAGCAGAGGCACATAGTAACGCGAAAGCCCACTGGGAAACAGTGACAAAACAACTAGGGGAACAATTTGCAAAAGATCAGAGGGCCATGTGCTAGACAGACGATCGCCTAATACACAGATTGTAAGATCGCAATCTGGAAAACAACTCAACCACTTACCAATCTCAAGTATACCAAATCTGAGGGCCCCTAATAAAGATATAAATGAAAGTTGACGAAAGCTAAGACAAAGGGGAAATGAAACTACCCTACGAAAAACTCTTGCGCAATTTAAAGCAACAAAGAAGAAAATGATCTGGCAAGCAAAAAGGGAAGCGGAAGATACTTTGTGGGCTAAGCTCCTGTTTGACGCAAAGACAAATCAAAGTGCAAAATTCTGGTGAACAATAAATAACTTAGGTAATACCCATGTGCAGGGTATAAATTACCACCTAACAGAGGAAATTTGAGCAGGTCACCTCCACGAACACTTTAACCCAAGAGGGGAAAGCTCTGTTACAGTAAAACCAGGGTCAGGACAGCCTGACAAGCTGAGCACTCATGGAAACATCAGCAGGAGGTCATCAAGAGAAGTGCACTTCATAATTTTGCAGATTAAAAACCGAGTAGCCAAAGTTAGGCCAGAGGGGGCACCTGGCCCCAACGGTATCCCCCCAATATTGTTTAAAGTTGATCCAAACTACTGGGCGGCTGCATTATTACTCATGTTCATTTCCATAGAAGAAGGGGCAGGTATCCCAGACTCCTGGAAAGGCTCCATAATATCTCCATTCTGCAAGAAGGAAGATAAGAATAAACCTACTAGCTACATACTTGTAGCCCTAATTGATGTTGAGGCAAAAACGTATGCTGGTCTCCTTTTGGACGAATTAACAGCATGGGCAAATGAAAAATCTCTCATCCCCATCAATGGCTTTTCCATAGGCACAGGGACCATCACAAATCTACTTGCCCTGACGCTACTAATGGACGGCGCCAAAGCAGCAAATCTCCACCTATGTTTCTGCTTCATCGATTATTCGGCTGCTTTTGATGGTATAAACAGTTACAAACTGTGGGCTAAACTAGCAAAGATGAAAATCGCAACAGCGCTATTAAAACAGATAATCTACCTACACTAACACTTGGGTTCAAGTAGCACTAGGAACCAGTGAATATCTATCAAGGAGAATACCAACAGCAAGTGGATTGAAGCAGGGGTGCGTGCTGGCCCCCACGCTTTTCAACCTGTTTATGTCAGACCTTCCTACAGATTTACACAAAAGCACCTCTCATGAACCGAGGTTAGGTGGGCTGCCACTCTCTAACTTACTGTATGCTGACGACGACGTCCTAATAAGCCGAACTGCAAATGGGCTTCAGTACTTGCTATATACAAATGCCAATCATGCTGCATCTAGTGGTTTACCCCTCAACCTAGAGAAGTCAAAGATCAAGCGGTTTAACCCGAAAAAGAGCACAACCGGGTTTCACTGGACCCTGGCAGGTGCACCGATGGTAGTCGTGTCAGAATACAAGTACCTAAGGGTGATACTTGATAAAAGGGGTGCTTTTAAGCCACAAAAAGAAGCCATAAAATGGAGAGGAAACTCCATAGCGGTAGCTCTAAAATCTCTGAAACTTAAAACTGCCGGGCCAAGCTTTTACCCCTTACTACAAGTTCTACAAGTAAAATTAATTACAGCTATTACATACGGAAGCAAATGCTTCAGGGGAAAAGATGAAGAGACTTTGGAACAAAATGTGCTAAGAGCAGCAAGAATAATATTTAGCCTGCCAAAATATGTCTCTCCTGCTCAAATCAGGCTGGAGCTTGGCCTACAGTCACAAAAAATAGCTTGCAATGCTGCTTATGTGAAATGCTGGTTTAGGATCAGAAGCTCCGATAAGTGCTCTCTGAATTTCCACCTATGGAAAGAGATAAACTCAAGCAGAGCCTGCACCCTAAAGGATTACCTGACCACATTCATAAACTGCCTAAGCCTGAAGGAGCTCTGGGCAACTATGGGAACGAAGAACAGCTTTAAGTCTTTGGTAAGCTCTCAGCACTTGAACATAAAGAAACGCTCAGGAGAAGGTCTTACGGTTGGTGGGTGCTGCAGAGGTATACTAAACCTGGCCCGCAAAATTACCTGCGTGCTGGCTTCAGCAGGAGTCTAAAAGAGAAATACCTTCAGTTTTGCTTGGGAAGGCTTCCTGTCCTGCCGCATATTCCACCATGAAAGCGAATCACAGAAGAAACTCAGTGCCGCCTATGCGGGGAAGCAGAAAAGACTATCATGCATCTACCATGCATTTGCCACGGTCTGGACCTAGAACGACGCTTGTTTCTGACATCTATCTTTAACACCAAGAGGATAAGAACCTGCAGGCAAGCAGTGAAGGCTTGCTTTGGTGGAGGAGACATACAGCTGGCATGCCGGTTTGTACAATTTATGGTGGTGGCAGAGGAGAAAATGAAGAGATCTGGCGCACCATGAAACAGCTCTAAATCAAGGGCTTACCATCCCTGGTCCTGAGATTAGCCTTTGTTTTTTTTTTACACCAGGAAAACGCCTGACTCAAAAAAGCTTTTCTTCATCGCCTGGAAAACGATTGGGCTTTGGAAAGGCCAAGGACCAGAAGGACCAGTGGTATCTTTATCATAAAAATTGAAACAAACCTGATAAATGCAACTATTAATTCTGTGACTTTTCAATATAAATGCAATTCTTAAGCTCTTTTAATCTATGTTTTTATATCACAACCTTCAGACTAAGGATTGACTAAAGCTATCCTGTTGAAAAAGACATTCTGTCGGAAGTAGGCTCAACCAATCTGAAAAGGAAATACTGGTCCAGGTCAAATCCTCCCATAGCTCTTTCCTTTTTTTAATGTTTGTATAAATGATGAAATTGTAGTACAATTTCTTTATGAATTTTTGACTTGAGCAATCTCCTTTTTGTAAAGGTTTTTATTAACTTGTACAATAAATATTTACTTACTATTTACGTGGTGTAGAGCAATGGGTAAAAGGTGCCTTACTCTGCATTTGAAACAGTCTTGCTTATAGCAGCAGAATTGTCATGGGTAAAAATCCTTTGTTATACACCCAGCAGGTTGTTGTTGAAATGGCTTGCCCCCTGCTATATGACTTAATCCCCTATTGGACGCAATAATACCAAAAGGGCTGGTAAACACTTGCCACATGTGTCATCACATGAGTATGTGTAGATGGACATTCATTGTAACAACAGTTCTGAGTCTATATCACCCCAAGATTTGTTCGTGTTTTTACACTAAACCTCTCCCTAGTTTCTTTGTTGTATTCTAGCAAGACATATCCCCCAAAATGCAAGTGCGCTTTTATGATAATGTCCATACATTTAAAAATCTCTATAGGTATGACAGAATACTTCTTGCAATACATGCAAATGTAAATTAAAAATGCAGCTATCCAGTTTTGTCTGGTTATAGGTACCCTCAGCCTTCCAGCCAGTTACCATTACTCCTCCATAGACTCTTCTTTTGCCTGAATGACTCTATGCAGAAATTTAAACACATCCACAAATTCATACTGCCATATCTTGTTCCTTGTTTTCCATGACAATTGTGACAAGGTCCCAGGAGGAATGAACAATGAGGAAGAAATGTGGACCCACATCTAATAGGTTGTCAAACAACTCTTGTGTGGGGGGGATGACATCTGGAAAAAGAAAGAAAGAAATTTATCTCCCAAATCCTAAGAGTTGACTTGAAACCTATTATAACATTAGAATGCCCATTCAGGGCTTCATCATCAGGGCCACGCTGAGTATCATAATCTATGCCAACTCCCACTCACAATACCGGTGAACTATTTATTACAGTTCTCAACTCTAGAAGCAAAAAAAGTTGTTGAATTAAATGAGTGATAAGTTGAACTGTATAGGACAACGGCCTTTAGGAACAATGGGCGACCAGAAATATGTGATGTGATATTATATCTGAATACAAATTGATATTTCAAATGAATTGACCAGTATAATCACACAATGACTTATGAATGCGCTTAAAAGTACTGACGATTGTACATAAATTGTATATATATGAATTATTCTAGCGCGATTCTGACCACTATAAGATGGCCGCCATTCTCAATGATGAAATTGTATGACATGTGCGGTTTTTATTTTTACTGTTTATACACGTGACAGGAAGTCACAATGAAAGTTTTATTTAAATTACCTTAAAAAAATGTGGTGGTTTACACTGACGAAGGCGGCAACACCGAAACGCGTTTGTAATCCTTGTTATGAGGCAGAGCTATGAATTAATTGGCTAAACCACGCTAAAGCGATTTTGAGTGCTCTTCTTTGAGACGAGTCCTGGGCACGAAGGGACTGAAGTGTTTGAAAAAAAAAATATATATATATATATATATATATATATATATATATATATATATATATATATATATATATATATATATATATATATATATATATATATATAATAAAGCTCACTGTCAGTCCGCTTCCCTTCACTCTTGGCTGGGTGCTGCAGCAGCGGGTGACGGCACCACGCGGGTCACTCTTAGACCTAAGCTCAGTTGTACAAAAGTACGCAGCACTCACAGGGACGTGTCCAAAAGTTTTTTGAGATGTCATCAGTGATGCCACTGACCATGTCATGAATGATGGTTTTTCCCCTTGCGGCAGGTGCAAAGCGTGTGCGGGCAGTAAGAGGGTTCTCTCGTACACAATACCTGATACAGGAAAGAACATGCGTATCAAAAAATTCATCACTTGTAGTACGCAATATGCGGTTTACTGTTTGCACTGCCCATGTGGCCTTCACTACATCGGCAGTACAATCAAAGAGTTAAAACTAAGGATATTGGAACACCTCAGGGCCATCGACAAAGCCGACCCCAGTTATCCAGTGGCCCGCCACTTTGCTGAAGCACATGGACGGGATCGCCAACAACTACAATACTTTGGCCTTGACACCGTACCTCCGAATGTAAGGGGCGGAGACCGTCTGAGACAGCTTCGTAGATTAGAATCTAGATTTATCATAGATCTTTCTACGAAACATCCAAGGGGCCTGAACAGCGGGGAGGAGATGGCGTTCCATCTGGGTAAATAAAGATCATATCACTAGGGTAGTACAGTATCAATGTAGCCCATGTTGATTATAAGAACTTACTCATTTACCTTTCTGTAGGGAATGGTGATCATGTAGTCTGCAAATGATTCTTTAGATCTGTAATGTGACTTGAGTTATATACTTTCCTTTTCACTGAATTGATGAAATTGACCCGTGTACCGATACAAGTATTTTACCTTGTTGTATTTGCTTTATGAGCAATACATTGGAAAATGTGGTATACGAGCGAGAATGATTTCTGCGGTGTCATTTGGTTGCTGCTAATTGTCACTTTCAAAGTATCACCAATACTGTCTTGAAAGTATTTTGTACATAGAATCAAATATGGAAGGGAATATAAAAATGAATTTTTAAAGTAATTTTGAACTATTACCCAGATATGCACTCTTGATGGACCAATCTTGAGATATGGTTGTACAGTCCGGTATGAAATATGATATGTATGGTTGTATGTATTTGCACACAGATGGATTATCACATGATGAACTGTGATAGAGGAGCTTAGCCGATCCACGGCTTGATTTTTCAGTTTTGTTTATGTCTTAAACATTTTAGATGCCATTTATACCCACTGTTTGTACGTATTTGCCCATCTATGGGCTCAATTGTACACCCTGTTAATACCTTATGGGTGCATTTGTACCATTCTAAGATGGCGCCCAGAGCGACCACAGTGGGGTTGTCCTCTGTCTGTTTCTATGATTAGAAAAATGCTTTGTTAAATCATTGTGATGTATGCACTGATGATAGCCACACTGACGAAGGCAGGACGCCGAAACGCGTCTGTGTAGAGCGCCTGCAGAATAAAATCTTGCATGGTTGAAAGGACTCCTTGAGTGCTGTTGTTTTCTTCTCATGTGAAGAGAAATTGGAGCGTTATATATATATATATATATATATATATATATATATATATATATATATATATATATATATATATATATATATATATTAAAGTTCACTGTGAGTCCGCTTCCCTTCACTCTTGGCCGGGTGCTGCAGCAGCGGGTGACGGCACCACGCGGGTCACGCTTAGACCTAAGCTCAGTTGTACAAAAGTATGCAGCACTCCCAGGGACGTGTCCAAAAGTTTTTTGAGATGTCATCAGTGATGCCACTGACCATGTCATGAATGATGTAATATGTGACATCATCAGCAGTGGATTGCGGGTGCGCAAGATATAGTTAGTACAACTAACTATATCGGAGGAATTTCAATGGTTTTGTACGAGTGAAATGTCCAGCTAACTGTAACACCCCTAAAACCCACGTTTTTTTCAGTGAATTTCTAAGGTTTTTTAAATGCTAATTCCTAACTATATCAGGCCTGAAACCTATGTTTTTTTCAGTGAATTTAGAAGGTTTTATAAATGGCAATTTTTAAATGTGTTAATTGTTATATATTTTTTTATACTGATTTACTAAATTTTTTAAACTATTTATTTTTAGATATCACCGCGCTTCCCTCGTGGCAGTTAGCGGGCCAGCGGTACAATCAGCTGGCGCACTGCACTCTCCCCAGCGCCTATTTGGAATCACCCGGTGCAGACTAATCTCGCCAAAGTCCTACCTGGATTTCTTTAAGCAGCATGAGGATGTGCTGTTTACCGTTTTTGTGATCTCGACCTCCAAGCGGTGGAAACGGCTTCTGTTTTCATTTAGAGACGCGAGGCTTAGTAACAAAGTCCTCATCCGCCTCCTTAGCAACATACTGCTTTCATTAGAGTTTTGTCAGCGCAGCCTTTTTTTTGTGTATATTTGGATAACAATTGGGGCATTTAAAAGACAATTACGTAAAGCGTTTTAAGACGCTGGATTTAAGGACTGTGTCATTTTTTTCTTTTTGAATTCGCAACTTTATTGGTGCACTATTCGAACAGGACACTCCTGAAGGAACCAGTGCTAGTTATGTTTTTGACAGAACCAAGTTGAACGCCCCAAATGCAGACATATGTCTCTGATTCATCTCTTTAGCTGTATCACGCACTCTGCAAATTGAAAGAGCAGTTTTATTTTCTTCATTTATGGAAGAGACTTCTTGTTGAACTGGACACACCTCCATCAAACTGAGGAAGGGAAGGGACCCACAGTACTCCGGTAGTTCCACACTCAAGGGTTCCCTAACCTTTTTTCCAGAGGCACATTGCGACACTGTATAATTTGGACCGGGATTCACACTTACCTGCCACTTCGTCCTAAGGCTCGTGACGCTGCCTTCACCTCTCCCACCCTGACGGCCGTCCCGCTGGTCCCGCTGGTCTGGATGCGGGTGGTCAAGGACTCTATTACCCGGCAGCCTTCACTTGCGAACAACATCTACGTCACCCCAAAGCACCAGGAGGTGCTTGAATTCAGGCTGAGCCTCCCCTCTTTCCAAGGCTCCTCTGGTTAGCATTTAATACTCATTTAGCTATATTGTTACATTTATTTATTTATTTATTTATTTATTTTTGAGATTTTTATTGCGCAAACAAATACCCTAGGGTGTCTCGGCGCATGTGTGAGCTAGCAGGACCATAATAACAGAGTTCACTGGTCAAACAGCCATGTCTTTACGAGCCTCCGGAAGCTCATCAGGTTGGGGGCATTTTTGATATTTAGAGGAAGAAGGTTCCAGAGTTTTGGTGTAGCCACTAAAAAGCGACGGTCTCCCCAAGTTGCAGTTCTAGTGCGAGGTACAGGAAGAAGGCAAGTGTTAGCAGATCTCAACAGTCTTTTGGGGGTGTACAGCTGAAGTGCCTCAGTCAGGAATTTGGGTCCTGTGCCATGCACTGCCTTGTAGGCAATGCAGAGAGCCTTGAACTTAATACGGCTCTCTACTCTGAGCCAGTGGAGCTGGCGGATGGCAAGGGTAGTGGGCTGGCGGCGGGGGATGTTTAAGAGAATTCTGGCAGCCGCGTTCTGTACCGACTGTAATTTTGACAGCACAGATTTCTGGGTGTTGAGGAAGAGGGCATTTCCATAATCTATTTTGGAGAATACCAGAGTGGTAACTAAAGTCTTCCCAGCAGAGGAGGGGAGGTAAGGCAGCAATTTCTTTATTTGCTTTAGCATGAAGAAAGCAGAGGAGACAACCTTGTTAACATGAAGGTTGAAGGTTAGTTTGCTGTCGAAGATGACTCCCAAGTTCCTCGCCTTTACCACTGGGACGGGTGGGGAGCCCAGTTGTTTGGGCCACCAGATGGAGGACCATTCTGGGGCGAGGTTGCCAAAGGTCATAACCTTGGTTTTATCCGAGTTGAGCCTTAGGCAGTTGGAGGACATCCATGCACTGACAGCAAGCATTGCTTCCTGAAAATTAGCTGCCACTGCTGTGCCGTTCTTGTGGATCGCCAGCACCAGTTGGGTATCGTCTGCGTAGGAAGTTAATCGCACCCCATGGGCCTTTATTACCCTCGCTAAGTCCGCTACGTAGATGTTAAATAACGTGGGACTTAGCGAGGAGCCTTGTGGTACTCCACATGGTAGTGCAGAGACGGGAGAGTAGAAATTACCCAACTTGACTGTCTGGGTGCGGTCGGCCAGAAAAGATGAAATGAGGTCTCTAGCCGAACTATCAATCCCCAGAGCTGTGACACGGTCGACCAAAATAGCATGGTCGACCGTGTCAAAAGCAGCGGATAGGTCCAGAAGAATTAAAATGGCCGTTCCTCCCTGATCCATGATGGTTCTGATTTCATCAGAAGCTTTTATTAAAGCGGTCTCCGTCCCGTGTCCCTTCCTAAAGCCAAACTGCGTTTCGTCTAAGAGTTGGTGCGTGTCGACGAACTCTGTCTGTATAGACTTGTAATATTGCTGTGTTTTTTCCAATCTCACAATTAAGTATGTCTAAGGCTAATCGCAGGGGAGTGGGTGGAAAAGGGGTTGCAGGCACCCTAGATGCTTTTCTTACTCGGGTTGAGTCGGTTCTGATTCATGAGATTGAGCTCACCAAAAGGAGACTCTCTTTAGATCCCCATCGAGTCTCGGCTGGATCTCTTACATTTAGTCTCCCATCCACTGAGGTCCGAGCTGTTGACTCTACTCCTTTGGTGATTGCCCAGCCACACCCTTCCCAAATAATCAACCACCTTAATAATGTTAGTAATTCATCCCCTGATCCTTTCCCCTCTCCAAAGATACTCATACGACACCAGAGATCCGAGCAGAAAAAGGTGGAGGAGGTTCAAAATAAAAAATGGTAGGCACGTGGGCAGCCGCAAATTACATCTCAGGCTAGGAAGGTGGCCAAAATAAGGGGTAAATACCCAGGGAATGAGAAGGGCCCATGAGTTGCTTCTTCAACAGGCAACTCTTGCTCAATAGGGGATAAGGATGACAAAAGAGCCTACACCAAACAGTTGTTTAGGGAAGTTTAAAGTGGCTATCCTCACCAAAATGGGCGAAAAAATGGTGGCTGTGTTAGATTCCCTATTAACCAAGCTGACAGACATTGACCCGAGGTTGTCTAAAATAGAGCATCACTTATTATTAAGTGTAGGGTGAATATCCGTTCCGCTCGTGGAATTTGCCAATTTGTGGCAATTTCGCGGTCCGCGAATCATGCGAAATTGTCAAAGAATTCGCAATTCGCAAGCTGGTGGATTTTTTTTGCTTGGTCGCGCTTCAAAAATACAATCTCGAGCGCGTGGCATTGACTTACCGTGATTCTGAGTTCGCTGAGTTGTTTGCCCTCCCAGTTTGCGTGCGCTGCACCATTTTGGATCTGGCTGCGTGATCGCGCGAGACTCTTCGACCGCGAGTACGTCATCGCGGCCCGCCATCTTGCACTTGCAGAGTTTGAGAACAAGACTACATCATAAGGGCCTGCGATCACGCATCGCAGGAGTAAACAATTACGAACACGTAGATGCGACACACAGCTGACTTCCGGCGGGAGATTTGAACAGCTCGCTTTCCCAAACTTGCAAAAATTGCAATTCTGCACAAGAAATCTACCGCAGGCAATATAAGACTTCTGAAAATGAAGATTTGGATCAGAATAACTCCTCAGATTGACATTTGGCTGCATTCTTTTGTGCAAGGAGTCCATTTTTGGGGGGTGGGAGGAAGGAAGTGTCCCAGAGTCTCCATCTTCCTGTTCCTGTCCAGCATGCTCCTCCCAGTGCTTTGTCCATGTCCTGATCACTTTTCATTTGGATCTGGAGCTGGAAGGATTACTTTTTGTGGCTGCTGCTGGATATTGGTATTTGGGGACTTTTTGTTTGGATCACTTTTGGATTACTTTTGGATTTCAGATTTGACAAGTACGTTGGTGTTGTTTGTTTGGGTCATTGCAGTTGCTGCAACTACAATTTTTAACTTTTTCTCAACTTAAAAAAAATTAATTGTGGGTAGGCCCAGGGTTAGTCATGGGTGCATGATACAAATGTTTCTGTGACTTTTGTTGAACTTAAATATCATTTATGTCATGGAATTGAATAGCTCACTGTTATATGTGGAATTTTATTTTAATTTTTTTATTTTGGGGTGCGTGCAAAGCTACACTAGCCAGTAGGGCCTGGGGTACTCAATGGTGCATGGACCAAGTCTTTCTGTGTGGTGTCTTGAATTTAGACATCAATTAGGGCATGGATGGCTTTGGATTGGGGTGATTTTTGTGTGTTTTTCGATTATTTGGGGTGGTGTTGGGGCCTGGACATGTGGGTGGAGGCCATTTTAAGGCCTGGTCCAGGCAGGGCCTGGCCAGGTGGGTGGGGGTCAAGGGGTCATTTTGAAGCCAGGCAGTGTGATTTGTGCCATAGGCCTGCACTTAGTCTGCCCTGCTTTCATCCAATATGACCAGGGGTACTCAGTGGTGCATGGACCAAGGCTTTCTGTGGGGTCTCTTGAATTTAAACATCATTTAGGGCATGGATGGCATTTGATTGGGGTGATTTGTGTGTGTTTTTCGATTTTGTGGGGTGTTGTTGGGGCCTGGCCATATGGGTGGGGGCTATTTTTAGGCCTGGTCCAGGCAGGGCCTGGCCATGTGGGTGGGGGTCAAGGGGCCATTTTGAAGCCAGGCAGTGTGCTTTGTGCCATAGGCCTGCACCCAGTCTGGCCTGCTTTCATCCATTATGCCCAGGGGTACTCAGTGGTGCATGAAACAACTCTCTGTGTGGTCTGTCTCTCTTCTATTAATGTAAAGATCCATTTTTGATTAGAAATAATTGCAATTTTTATTTTTGGTCTTTCCGTTTTTGGGTGTGTTGTAATAATAATAAATGCCTAGTTGCAAATATTAATTGAAGCACAACATATGCAACATTTATTAACTGATGTCCCTCTGGCTTCCTTTGCTTTTAGGTGCACAAAAAGAACGACGAATCATCCTCATCGTTCATCATCAGTGCCAGGAAGAAGTCCTGCTGCAGTGTGTGCAGCACAACGTCACGTGACGTCAAGTGTGGCCACAGACAACTCTACAACTCGTGCAACTGCGGCCTGCTGTTCTGACATCTGAAGAAGATGGGCTCAAAGAAAGGTGGCCGTAGCTCCTCTACCAAGAAAGTTACCAGTGCCACTGCCAGTAAGAAAGAGCGGAAGAAGCAAGTGGCCCCACTTACCAAGGAAACTGGTGTGCCCACAGACCCTGTTTTGGGGGGAAAAAAACTACGCCTGCAGCAACGGTGTCCACCGGGGACCAAGCTGGGAGCAGCACATAAGTTTTATTGGTCTCAGTGCCACCACGCCAAGTTAGGCCCAAGGCCATGAGTGCCGCAGAGGCAGCCACTTTAATTGCTCAATCACCATCGACCAGTGATGTTGGTGTTGACTCATCGCAAGAAAGTAGCATCCAATCAACACAGGGTGTAACTCATCTGACGAGTGTTCAGCCACAGCCGCAACGACAACCATAGGTGCAACAAGGAGAGGCACAAGGAGAGGCGTAAGGAGAGGCGCAAGGAGAGGAGCAAGGAGTCGCGCAAGGAGTGGCGCAAGGAGTGGCGGAAGGAGTCGCGCAAGTAGAGGCGCAAGTAGAGGCGCAAGGAGTGGCGCAAGGAGTGGCGCAAGTAGAGGCGCATGGAGAGGCAGAAGTAGAGCGCATGAAGAGGCACAACTGCCCACAATGCTTGTTTCTCCAGAAGTAGGGGCACATCAAGAAATCGAGAATAAGCATGGGCGGAAAATCCGTTCCCCTCGCGGATTTTCGGTAAATTCGCAATCCGCAAACGCTCGTAAATTTACCGAAAATCCGCAAATTCGCACGCAGCGGATTTTTTTTTCTTGGTGATACAATTTTGCGGCGTGTGGCGTTCACTTACCGTCATTCAGCGTTTGCGAGTTGTTTTTCTCGATATTTTGCGAGTGTTGCGCCATTTTGGATCTTGCTGGGGGATTCCGCGGGAGTTTGCCGACCACGATTACGTAATCGCGGCTTGCCACCTTGCACAGCACGCATCTCGAGAGTTCGCAATTGCGAACACGTAGATGCGGCGAGCAGCAATAATCTCGCATGCGCGAAATTACAAAATTTGAAAATCTGCACAAGAAATCCACCAGCAAGCAGCATAAACCTTCTGAAAATGATGATTTTTATCAGAATAACTCCTCAGGTTGACATTTGCCTGCACTTTTTTTTGCAAGGAGTCCATTTTTTGGGGGGGTGGGAGGAAGGAAGTGCCCCACAGTCTCCAACTTCCTGTTCCTGTCTAGCAGGCTCCTCCCAGTGCTTTCTTCATGTGCTGGTCGCTTTCATTCGGATTCTTGACCTGGAAGGATACTTTTTGTGGATGCTGCTGGATATTTGGATTTGAGGCCTTTTTGACTTTCATTGGATCACTTTTGGATTAGAAATTTCACAAGTAAGTTTGTTTGGGGTATTACAGTTGCTGCAACTACAATTTTGGAATTTTTGATTTTTGGGCTGTTGTTGTGGCCTTTTGACCAGGGGTTAGTGAGTGGTGCATGGGCCTAGTCTTTCTGTGGGGTGTCTTGAATTTAAAAACCATGGAGGGCATGGATGGCATGGGATTGTGCTGATATTTCTGTGTTTTTCAATTTTTTGGGCTGTTGTTGTGGGCTTTTGACCAGGGGTAGTGAGTGGTGCATGGGCCTAGTCTTTCTGTGAGGTGTCTTGCATTTAAACATCATGGAGGGCATGGATGGCATGAGATTGTGCTGATTTTTCTGTGTTTTTCGTTTTTTTGGGCTGTTGTTGTGGCCTTTTGACCCGGGGTAGTGAGTGGTGCATTGGCCTAGTCTTTCTGTGGGGTGTCTTGAATTTAAACATCATGGAGGGCATGGATGGCATGGGATTGTGCTGATTTTTCTGTGTTTTTCGATTTTTTGGGGTGTTCATGGGGACAGGCCTAGTGGGTGGGGGCCATTTTGAGTTCTGGTACAGGCAGGCCATGTGCTGGGAGGCAGGGGGCCATTTTGAATGCAGGCAGTGTTCTTAGGTCTGCAACCATTTTGCCTAGGTTTCAACCATTATGCCCAGGGGTAGTGAGTGGTGCATGGGCCTAGTCTTTCTGTGGGGTGTCTTGAATTTAAACATCATGGAGGGCATGGATGGCATGGATGGCATGGGATTTTTCTGATTTTTCTGTGTTTTTCTTTTTTTTGGCTGTTGTTGTGGCCTTTTGACCTGGGGTAGTGAGTGGTGCATGGGCCTAGTCTTTCTGTGGGGTGTCTTGAATTTAAACATCATTGAGGGCATAGATGGCATGGGATTGTGCTGATTTTTCTGTGTTTTTCGATTTTTTGGGGTGTTCATGGGGACAGGCCATGTGGGTGGGGGACATTTTGAGTGCTGGTACAGGCAGGCCCCGGCCATGTGCTGGGAGGCAGGGGGCCATTTTGAATGCAGGCAGTGTTCTTAGGTCTGCAACCATTTTGCCTAGGTTTCAACCATTATGCCCAGGGGTAGTGCGTGGTGCATGGGCCTAGTCTTTCTGTGGGGTGTCTTGAATTTAAACATCATGGAGGGCATGGATGGCATGGGATTGTGCTGATTTTTCTGTGTTTTTCGTTTTTTTGGGCTGTTGTTGTGGCCTTTTGACCAGGGGTAGTGAGTGGTGCATGGGCTTAGTCTTTCTGTGGGGTGTCTTGAATTTAAACATCATGGAGGGCATGGATGGCATGGGATTGTGCTGATTTTTCTGTGTTTTTCGATTTTTTGGGGTGTTCATGGGGACAGGCCATGTGGGTGGGGGCCATTTTGAGTGCTGGTACAGGCAGGCCCTGGCCATGTGCTGGGAGGCAGGGGGCCATTTTGAATGCAGGCAGTGTTCTTAGGTCTGCAACCATTTTGCCTAGGTTTCAACCATTATGCCCAGGGGTAGTGTGTGGTGCATGGGCCTAGTCTTTCTGCGGGGTGTCATGAATTTAAACATCATGGAGGGCATGGATGGCATGGGATTGTGCTGATTTTTCTGTGTTTTTCGTTTTTTTTGGGCTGTTGGTGTGGCCTTTTGACCAGGGGTAGTGAGTGGTGCATGGGCCTAGTCTTTCTGTGGGGTGTCTTGAATTTAAACATCATGAAGGGCGTGGATGGCATGGGATTGTGCTGATTTGTATGTCGTTTTTGAGTTTTTGGGGTGTATAACTGAACTGATGTTCCTCTGTATTCCATTGCTTTTAGGTGCACAAGACTCAAGAGAACCACCAGTGCCAGGAAGGAGTCCTGCAGCGGTGTGTGTATGCAGCATAATGTCACACGACGTCACGTCTGGCCACAGACAACTCTGCAACTCGTGCAACTGCGGCCTGCTGTTCTGACCTCTGAAGAAGATGGCCTCAAAAAAAGTTCCCTGTAGCTCCTCGAGCAAGAAAGTTGCCAGTAAGGAGCAGAAGAAGCAAGTTACCAAGGAGACTGGTGTGCCACCCGCCACATTTTTTGGGAGTAAAAAAAACAAGTACACCTGCAGCAGCAGCGGGATCTGCTGGGAACCAAGCTGGGAGCAGCACCCCCGCTCCATTGGGCTCAGTGCCACCACCACCACGCCAACTTAAGTCCAAGCCCTTGAGTGCTGCAGAGGCACTTAGTCTAGTTGTTCTATCACCATCGACCAGTGATGTTGGCTCATCGCAAGAAAGTAGCAGCAATGTCCCTCAATCAACACAGGTTGTTGTAACTCATCTGACGAGTGTTGAACAACCACAGCCGCAACAACAACCACATGTGCAAGTACAAGTCCAAGTACAAGTGGAAGGAGAGGCAGCGCAAGGAGATGCGCAAGCAGAGGTCCATGGAGGGTCACAAGTGCCCACAATAGTTGTTCCTCCCGAAGTAGGGGCACATGAGGAAATCGACAATCAAGCCGAGGTATCATTTGAGGAAGCCACTCCTCCTGATGATCATTCATTGTCTTCCACATCCCTAGCAAGGAAGAGATCAATGGTGGTGTCTACATCTTCATCAAGCACACCTCCTTCTGATGATATGGATCAAAATTGGGAACCAGCACCACTGCCGTCTGAGAATGAGGCACACCATGATCTGACAAAGGTAGTTAAGCGTAAAAGGAAGCTCATCCAAAGTCTCATAGTTATGAAGTGTGATGAGGCTCAACAAGAAGTGGCGGATACTGCTGCTGATGAAGACTCTCACGACGACGACCCAGTCATCATAAAGGTCACTGCAGCCCCAGCGGGCATGCAGGAAACAGAAACAGACATTTTGACCCTAGCCCGAGAAGCTGCTGAGCGTGATGATGTTGTCGACGAGGAGGCAATGGAAATACCACAATCATTGGAGTTAACTAGTTCACCAACACCTACCGCTTCCATATTTCTTCTTCGCCAGAAGGGACCTCCATCCACCTCGACCTCAATTAGTGGTGGTGAAAGTGCACAACGTAGTAAAGTTCGGCAATCCACATCCTCCACTGCATCTGGCATTAGAAGCATGACCACCGCCTCCTCCGGCCCCCACAAACATTTCAAGTCCGCAGTTTGGGACTTCTTTAGTCTTTGCCCAAAAAAGGAAAACTTCGCCATTGGTAGCATTTGTAATCTTGCAGTTAGTCGTGGTAAGTTTGGTACCAACTATGGTCCCGGAGGCCAGAGAGGTCATCTTAAGAGACAGCACGCTGTCCAATGGTTTGCGCAGCTAAAGGAGATCAAGGAAGCCTGAATCAGAGGCGCCATATGATCGCAACCACCCACTGACGCGTCTGTATAACACTAAGCTGGCTAAAATGCTAGCTCTGGACCTTCTCCCTTTTTCTTTTGTAGAAGGGGTTGGTTTTCTAGAATTAGTGGCAGCGCTCTGCCCTAAATGGAAGGTTCCTAGCCGGTTCTATTTTGCCAGAGTTGCAGTTCCAGCACTACAAGAAGATGTGCTGGAGGTGATTGGGGCAGCTTTGCAGAAGAGGCTGTTCACACTATACATTTAACAACAGACATGAGGACCAGTGGCGCCGGTGCTGATTACATGTGCATCACTGCACACTGGGTCTCTTTTTCAGGGGTTAAAGCAAAGCTAAACGCAGGTGTTGACCCGGACCAAGTTTTTAAAGCTGCTCGGAAACATGCAACACTAGCCATGTTTGGTTCAGAGAAACGTCATACAGCAGAAAACATTTTGAATGAGTTTAACACAAAGATCTTTCACTGGCTGTCCCCAAAAAAACGCCAGATTGGTTATGTTTCCATGGATAATGGCACCAATGTAGTTAAGGCCATGGATCTAGGTCACTATTTCATAGTGCCGTGTTTGGCGCACTGTATAAACCTGGTTGTTAAAAAATTCTTGAGTGAAGACAGTCCAGCGTGTGAGTTAGTGGCCACCTGCCGAAGAATGTGCAACCATTTCAGCCATTCTTTTAAGGCCCGGAAGCATCTGAGGAGCCTGCTACATGAACGTCGAATGCCAGTGAAAGCACTCATCCAGGAGGTGCCAACACGTTGGAATTCAACCTTCTACATGCTTGAGCTTCTGTATGAGCAGTATACCGTACTCAATCACTATTTCTTAACACTGGGTACAGCTCAGAAGGACCTGAGGCTAGATGCGGCGCAATGGAAGCTAGTTAAAAGCCTGACAGACATTCTTCGTCCTTTTGAGGTCTTCACGCGTGCAGTCAGCAGGGAGGACTGTAATTTGGGAAAAGCTATCCCATTGTTGCGCATGCTGGAGCACCAACTGAAGGCGGTGTCTTCTATGTTTCAAAAAGATGAAGAAAAGAAAGACGCTTTTGTTTTGGCGGCGAAATTATTAGAGCGCCTACTTGGCGATGAACGTCTTAAAATGATTCACTCAGAACAGCATTACATTTGTGCTACTATTCTATATCCACGCTACAAAAAGGTGCTGGAAGGCCGAGCATTCTTTCCTTTTGATGATGAAGGTGTTACAAAGTACAAACGTTGGCTAGTCTTGTCAGCCATGAGGTTTAAAAGAGAACAGCAGCAAATTGAAGGAAAAGGCAGTACATCAGCATCAGCAGGCCATCCCCAGTCAAAAGAATCCACTTCCGCACCTGTGGCTGTGGCACAAGTGACCTTTCAGCCGTTAAAGACACCGGCAACCGGATCATCTGCACCAGACACAACAGTAACATTGGGTGAAGAAGAGGATTGGCTAACTTTCCTTGGGTTTGGTTCTCAAAAGGTCCCAGCAAAAAGTAAGCAAAGTGGAGGAACCTTGGAGAACCTTGAGTCGATGGTGCAGGTCTATCTGAATGACTCAACAGAGGTCTATGTTAATGCTGACCCATTGGCGTATTGGGATGGGAAAAAAGAATTGTGGGCACAGCTCTCCAACCCGGCTATAAACTACCTGTCTTGCCCACTCGCAAGCGTGTCTTCTGAACGTGTTTTCAGTGCTGCTGGTGGCATTGTATCTTCCAAACAGAGTCGCCTCTTGCCCAAAAATGTGGAGAGGTTAACAGTTATCAAGATAAATCCGCACCTCATACCACCAGATTACAAAGTACGAGAACACACGCCGGATGAAGACAAAGAGGACAGCAATGTAGATGAGGGAATTTCTTCTCTGTTAGGTGACACTGACCTACTCCTGCCTAAATTCGCAGAGTATGAGGACAAACTCTTATTCTTATTCCCTTACACCGAGCCCTGAAAATGAGCCAATGAATCAATAACTTTCTTTTTCATCCTTTTTCACTTTCATTCCTGTGTGTCTGTCTTTCTTTGTTTTGCACAGTTAATATAATTAAAACTTTAATCACCTAATCACAAAAACAAGCCCATCAGCAGAACTGTCTTCACTTGTTTGCTTATTGATTTGAAGGTGCCGCAGTCTGCATTCCTCAGGTTCACAAGTTCACAAGAACATGCTCCTCTATCCTCCTCCTCCAGACTCCTATTTCCCTCAAAGCAGAGGGCTGGATTACGCCCAATGAAGAAAGACTCTGCACTTGTGGGGGTGTTCTACTTCTTTGCGGGTGAGTTGGCGGGTCTTGGGGCCATTGCTGGGAAGCTCTAATACCGGATAAAAGTGGTTTGGACCAAATCTGAGGCGAAAACTTTTTTGCATTTTTGCTGACTTGCTTGCCTTTGAGGTGATCTTTGGGGAGGGTTCGGGTGTTTGTGGGTGAGTTTTGGGGTCTGGGAGCACTGCTGGGACAGTCTAATTTTGATTGCATTTGCTTTTCAGGAAATCCGTGGTGGAAAACAGGAGTTATGACCTAGCTGCACAGCGCGTTTGGACCGAAGGCCGATAAATATTGTAAGTATGAGATTTTTCTTTTTGGCTGTTTTGGGGTTTTGTGCTTTTTTGTGGGTGGGTTGGTGGGTCTTGCGGCATTGCTGTGAAGGTCTAATACCGATAGAAGTGGTTTGGACAAAATCCATGCTGAAATTCTTTTAGCTATTTCTGACATTTTGCTCAATGTAGTGTTTTCGGGGGCCTGTTTGGGGGGCTTCCTGGTGTTTGTGGGTGGGTTTCGGGGTCTGGGAGCACTGCTGGGTATGGATACTTTTGATTGCAAGAGGTTTGAAGCAAATCCATGGTGGCAGAGGGGAGTTAGGGGCTAGCTGCAGAGCGCGCACGGAGTGATTTTGGAAATTGCCATGAAAATGACTGTCCCCATTTTTGTACTTTTGCTTTTTGGCTGTTTGGGGGTCTTGTACTAGTTTTCGCCTGGGTTGACAGCTCTGGGGCCATTGCTGGGAAGCTCTAATACCGGATAAAAGTGGTTTGGACCAAATCGGAGGCGAAATTTTTTTGCGTTTTTGCTGACTTGCTTGCCTTTGAGTTGCTCTTTGCGGGGGGTTCTATGTGTTTGTGGGTGAGTTTTGGGGTCTGGGAGCACTGCTGGGACAGTTTATTTTGATTGCATTTGCTTTTTAGGAAATCCGTGGTGGAAAACGGGAGTTATGACCTAGCTGCACAGCGCGTTTGGACCGAAGGCCGATAAATATTGTAAGTATGAGATTTTCCTTTTTGGCTGTTTGGGGGTGTTGTGCTTTTTTGCGTGTGGGTTGGCGGGTCTTGGAACATTGCTGGGAAGGTCTCATACCGGACAGAAGTGGTTTGGACAAAATCCATGCTGAAATTGTTTTTGCTATTTCTGACATTTTGCTCAATGTAGCGTTTTTGGGGGCCTGTTTGGGGGGCTTCCTGGTGTTTGTGGGTGGGTTTTGGGGTCTGGGAGCACTGCTGGGTATGGATACTTTTGATTGCAAGAGGTTTGAAGCAAATCCATGGTGGCAGAGGGGAGTTAGGGCCTAGCTGCAGAGCGCGCGCGGAGTGATTTTGGAATTTGCCATGAAAATGACTAAGTCCCCATTTTTGTACTTTTGCTTTTTGGCTGTTTGGGGGTCTTCTACTAGTTTTCGCCTGGGTTGACGGCTCTGGGGCCATTGCTGGGAAGCTCTCATACCGTATAAAAGTGGTTTGAACCAAATCGGAGGCGAAAATGTTTTTGCGTTTTTGCTGACTTGCTTGCCTTTGAGGTGCTCTTTGGGGGGTTCCGGGTGTTTGTGGGTGAGTTTTGGGGTCTGGGAGCACTGCTGGGACAGTCTAATTTTGATTGCATTTGCTTTTCAGGAAATCCGTGGTGGAAAGCGGGAGTTACGACCTAGCTGCACAGCGCGTTTGGACCGAAGGCCGATAAATATTGTAAGTATGAGATTTTCCTTTTTGGCTGTTTGGGGGTGTTGTGCTTTTTTGCGGTGGGTTGGCGGGTCTTGGGGCATTGCTGGGAAGGTCTACTACCGGATAGAAGTGGTTTGGACAAAATCCATAAGGAAAAGCCTTTTGGCACTTTTTGTAACTTAGGGTTCGTTAGGGTTAGCCCTAGCAGCAGGATTGCATGTGTTTCGGGGTGTTCTAGATTTTTGCAACTGAGTTCTGGGGTCTTAGAGCACTCGTGGGAATGTGTACCTTTGGTTGCAAGTGATTTGAAGAAAATCCATGGTGGGAAAGGGGGTATTTGGCATAGTTAAAGAAAGCGTTTGCCACTATTCTTAACTTAGGGCTCGTTAGGGTTAGCAGTATTTGTATAGCATGCGTTTGGGTGGGGGGCTGTTTGTTGGGGGGTTTGCGAGTCTTGGAGCGATGCTGGGTATGGATACTTTTGCTTGCTTGCAAGTGGTTTGAATACAATCCACAGTGGGTAAGGGGGTATTTGGGGCTACTTTTACTTTCAAAGTACGTTTTGTCACCAGTTTTCTACTAGGCCTCGCTTTTTGAGATCTGATTGGGGGTCTTCCATATTTTTGAGACTGGCTTTAGTAAGGGTCTGGGTGGGAGCACTGCTGGGAAGGTCTAATTTTGTTCTAAAACACAGTTTACAGTACACCTAGCTTGAGGGGAAAGATCCGCTAAATTAATTTACCCATACTTATTTATCCTTCAAAAGGAGACTCAGACTGTGTACGCACTTTCAAAAATATTGTACTGTCTATTAGGAAACTCAAAGTGTGACTTTTTGCACTACAAAGCGTACATACCTTATATTTATTTATCAGTGGTGTTCTAATATCACTTCCTGTTTTTCCATCAATAATTACAGGCCGGGTTTCAGTCTGTGCAATGGGAAGAAAAGGATGAAGTCAGGCTTCACATTAGCGAGCCGCAATTCAGCATCCGCCAGGCAGGCAGTGGACAGGGTGTCTTCTGGTCACCAACATTGATGGGAGAAGCGTCAGCTGTAATGGAGGAGTGCCGCTAATAAGAGGAATGGTTTGATGCGTGCAACTTACCAAATTCAACAGGACAACTACAACAACATACAGATACAGTATCCATTGTTTTCTTCTATGAGTGTGACTGCATTTCTTGGATCTCTCTCTGCTTCTAAATTGATCCCTACAGCGATTCTATAGGTTTTACTTCGGCTATTTTTTAAACCTAATTTAATGTAAGAAGTGTTTCTCTGAGTGCAGAGATAGGCAAGTGAAAACGATGCAGCCCCTTACTGTCGCATTCTGTCATTCACGGTTGTCGAAAGTACTACTTACTTTTCAGTAACAATGCATGCAGTAGTGCATGCACTTCCTTTATGTCACTTAAAAGATTTATAGTTAGCTTTGTACCCAAAGATTTCTTTATCTTCAATTACTGTTTGTCCATGCTGTGCTTTTTTTTTCTTCTCTCAACAAAACCTACCCAAAAAGAAACCCCCATTCCCATCCATTTTCCAAACCCTAAGCCTCTTCCCCGGGCTGTGTGGTTTTGATTGATGTGTGACTAAATGACATCAATAATTCCACACACTTGCTGGGGAGGATAAGGTCATAGCAACAGGCTGGTGAAGGAATATGAGGATATATTCTAGACTTACTCAGCTTCAGTACTATTTCTTGTAGTAGTAGCCGATTGTCAAAGAAATTCAACGCAAGTCCTAGTTATACTTTCAATACTTTACCATTTGTTAGGCTACATTGTGGCACTGTTCTAGTGTACTGTCACCTGCTATATTCTCTATTGTACCGTTGTAATGCTACAGTAAAGACAAACCAGGTTTCATTTTCTTTTTTTCCATAGGCATGCAACTGCCACTGTATCACACCACTAATACCACCGCAATGAGGACATTTCATCCGCCCAGAATTGCCAACCTTAATCGCCATTTCCCGTGGAGCCAGCCCTGGGCCTAGCCCTACTTTCAAACACAAATTACAGGTAAGATAAGCGTTTGGTGGGAGGTAGTATAAGGGAGTATTAGGAGAGACGAGAGATTGACGGTAGTACTACTAAAGTCCTAGGACTCTTGAATTCACTTACTCTGTGAGAGGCACTTAGTGTTGAAAACATTTAGCCATTTACACTTAAAGGAAGAAAATGACACAGACTTAAGTTTCAGGAAAACAAACTTACTGTTAAACCCCCACCCACCAGACTCAAAATCAGTAAAAAACAGGTATGCTCAGATAAAGTTTCAAAAAGTATATTTGTGTAGCCCTAATAAAATAATCTCCCGCAAGACCCTCCCTAACCCCAATTGTCCTTCAAAAGTCCCAAAAACAACCCAACTCCCAATTCCCACCCCCCAAAAGTCTCTAAAAAAGGGGCAAGGGACACTACGGCAGGATGCTGTTCACTTTAGCGGCCAGGACATCATACTCCTTGCGGAGGGTGGCATGGTCGGAGTGGAGGCCCTCCACCAAGGTCTTATATGTTTGGACCTCCTGCTCCAGGTAGGACACTCTGAGGCATAAGCGGTGCTGGCGTGCCTTGCAACTCCTGTGGGGGGCAGCTGCTGTCTTTGCTGCTCGGCGGTGGCGGTTGGCTTTGGTAGAACGGCTCTGTACCGCTGGACCACTGCGCTGGCTGGCAGCCCGTGGGGGCACGGAGGAGGATGCAGCTGTTCCAGTGGATGTTGTACCAGTAGACTGCGTGTCCTCCTCCTCCAGGGCCACCAGCCGCCGATATTCGGCGACAGTGGCATCCAGCCTCCGTTGCCGGGCCATTCGAGCCCGCTCCTTCCTTGTTGCTTTTGTTGATTTGGAAGGAGCAACTATATGAAGAAAGAAAGACATAGTCTGTAACCAATGCTCCTTAAGATTAACACAAAATGATTGAGCAGAAAGTTGTGTCACAGTACAACTAGCAACTTGAAAGCACAGTACATAACTATTGAGGCCAGTATCTATCTAACCTCCCACTTCTTCATTCTTGCTCTAACATTAGTGGGAGATTAAGGAACAAATTCTACGAGCACTATGGACTTCCATTACAGTCGACTATGACAGTACACCAGTCTTATTCTTCTCTCTTGTTTAGGAAAATTGGTACGTTATCTTATGCAAGCCGGCATAATGCCAGCGCAGTGAACTTGCACCCGAGAAAAACAGACGCACACCATGATGAGTGAGACAGACTTGCGTTACTGTACCGGTCCAGTACATGCAGGTGGTGAAGCTCTTACTTTTCTGTTACGGGTGGCACTGAGAATACTCTGTTAAAAGGGCTACTGCTTAATTAATGTAACTTTCACCCTACAGTACAAATGAGTACTAAAAAAGGAAAATGAAGAAGCTACATAATCTGATTATCTATCACTTCACATGGGATGTATTTGATTACATATGGGATGACTTTAGGTTCTTTGCTTTTTATTGAGTGAACAGTGATACACCAACACATGAATGACGTACTACTACTAAACTAAACTTATTCAGAGAGGTAGGGAGTGTCCACCGTAATAACCGGATATATGCTGTGCTTGCAGTTGCAATACAAACTACTGCTACGATTCTTGGTAGTATTTGGACAAAATTACAACTTCTTTTCCTTGCCTTTCCTACACTGGAACGGACGTTCGGGTGCGGTGTTACATGCTCTTCAAAGTAACACTTAGTTCATCCAGTGACCGTCTACTCTCTCTAGATACACATATGCTATCTAAGAGACAGATAGTACCATGATCCAGGCATCCATCCATTCAAAGTATATGCACACATACAGTTTCTGTTTCACCCACCCAGGCTGTTCTCCTTCCACCCATCCTTGCTTCATCATTTACCCAGCCATGCACCATACCATATTCTTTCCTTCCCAGCCACCTCGGGGACCAAGCAAACACATATCATTCTTCTTTGCCAGTCATCATTACATTTCTCGTCCTTCCACACTTACTTACACCCTTCTTTCGCTTTTCGTTCATCCCATCCATGAAGTTCATCTCAGATCTGATTGGGATTCTTCTCGCCAAAAACTTCACAGCTAAGTCGAAGTACATTTAGAGGAGGCTACTACCTGGTTGATTTATAATATACCTGTGCAGAAAGCACACTCTGCAGTCTTCAATCTTAATAAGTAAGGAATATATAGCTTACCTCTGCCTGCCACCACCGTGTGAACCCTCACAGGCAAATTGGTGTCGTCCGGCACTTGCATCGCCGCCTCCTCCCCAGAAGTGTTCTCCTCATCCAGCACCACCACCTCCGGGCTGGCCCCGCCACCAGATGTTCCACCTACAAAGTACATTTAAGAATGTTAGAATATACCACTCACTACTATATAATATTTGGTCTAGGAATAAAGAAATGTGAAAAAAACAGAAAACAATGTAATAATTTGTGACTGTCTACTCTAAAGTAAAAATGTCCCTTTTCCAGGGAAGGCTGTTGTCTTGCTGCACTTTTTGGCACAACTGATGAATGCTTGCTTTCTATTTTCAACACGCACCACTTTTTCTCCTAACAGACAGAAGCTTGACTTCTAAGAACACGAGCAAGATCAAGTTCAAACCAGGTGAGAGCTCGGCTCGACCACAAGAAATGTGTTCAATTAATCATCAGCACTAAGCACTTTTCCATTTTCTGTTAAACGTTTAGTTTTATGACAAACTTGATTTTAATAAATATGTTTACTTTTAATAAAGCTTTTAAACATAAATAGACTCTGTGGTTTTTGGTCACCCAGACTAGAGTGGCTGAGCTAAAGGTTTTGCAATTTTTGCAAGCATTAGTCCGTGCCTCTGACACTTCTTGACTCTGACTCCGTACTCTTGTCCTGCGTTGGATAATCATCATTGGGGATCAATCATCGGTGACTTTAGGAGCTAAATGACTCTGCCACACTATCTAGTCAGTAAGGAGATTGGGGGTTCAACTACAAAGTCTGTTATCACTGAGGTATGTGGAAAGTCTAACAGCGCCTATTATAATTGAAAAGCTAAGCAATGCATTATTTAGTGTCCATAGTTCTGTTTGTGCAGATTTGTCCCTGCAACAGTAGTAGAATGGATTGTCCTCTTATCCAAACCAAAAGTAAAGTATTATCCTATTCTTTCTTGGTGGTCATTCACCTTTTTATTGTTGGCAATTGTCAAAGCATAAACATTTAGAAGACTTGAAAATACATTATGGACAATCCCAGAAGACTACACTCAGTGCCTAGAGCTATTGATGCTGAATAGGAGTTTTGTTTAACACCTTTTGCCAACTGTGCAAGCTTAGCAAGCTACACAGACAGACTAATAATAATCTAGTAGTAGCACAGACAGTCATAGAAGAGGCAGGATAAGAATTTAGAAACAGTCTACAAGAAGATCAAAGACGATTTAGGAAAAAAAAAGAATTATGAGGAACATTTGGAATAAATAGGTGCTGTAAAAGATAGGGAAGTATAATTACTAAGATTAACAGGAAAACTTACTGGGGCCAGCAGAGGAGCCCTTGGCGGACCTATCCTGACTTTCCTGTTGGTCTTGCTCCGCTGGCGCTGCTACCTCCTCCTTTGTCCTCTTGCCCCTGGGGGAAGCTGATGTACAACATCAAAGAAAGACACAAACATGGATGATTGTTGTCAACCAAATCAAACATTTTAAAAAAACAATAACAAATTATTTCGGGGAAATAGACGACAATAGAGCTATTGCTGACTAGAATAGGAGTCCAATGGAATTGCCAAATGTGCAATCTTAGTTAGCTACACTGACAGACTAATAAGAATAATCTAGTAATACCACAGTCATAGTCGAGGCAGGATAAGAATTTAGATACAGACTACAAGATGATCAAAGACGATTTAGAAAAAATCAAATGAGGAACGCTAGGAAAAAATAGGTACTCTATATTAAAATTAAAACTTACACGGGCCAGCAAAGGAGCCCTCGCCTGCCCGATCCTGGCCTGCATCCTGTTGAACAGCAGCCTCCTCCTCCTGTGTCCTCTTGCCCCTGGGGGGAGCTGATGTACAACATGAAAGAAAGAAAGACCAGAAAACGTGGATGATATTTGTCAACCAAATCAAACATTTCAAAATAACAATAACAAAATATTTTGGCGAAATAGCAAATAGACAACTATTCCACGGGATATATTGACCGATCTCATGTGGTCTACTACATTATTAGTATTGCTTGATTTGCACGCGAAGTGACAGACAAAGTCCATCGTGATTGCAGATCAGCGACAACACTAAAAAGTTTCCTACTACATTAACCAGTCATTAAAATACTCAAACTATCAATCCACCACCACTATTTCTTCTTATCGCCATGTGTACAAAGGAAGGACTGGACTTGAGTCTGTAGGGGCTGATTTAGAAGCCCCTTGCGGCTCTTTTGCTCCATTGTTGCGCGACTTTTGTGACGCAGCGGCAGAATAAAAGAGGCGCCATGGTGCGGCGTATATTAACAACGTGACGCATATGAGAGATGCATCACGTTGTAAAGCCCTGCGCCATCAGGGGGTGTTCCGGTGCAAGGGAGGGCGTTCCTGCGCAGGAACGCATCCTAAAAGTGGCTGAGGGAAATCTAGAAGATTTCAATCAGTCACTTTGAGGACAATGATGCGTGACTCAAACCCTGCGCCTGCTTGAAGCAGATGTACGGCTTGACGCAGCATTGGGGAGATAGTGTACCCCAGAGCATTGCTGGAGCTGCACCATCGTTGCGACGCAACTCCAGCAATGCGCCGCCTTTACGGCACAGATGCGTAATGCTTTGGTGACGTTTTGGGCCCATGGTGCGCCGCATTGTAAATACGGCGCACCATGGGTGGTGGTGGCGTGGCGCACAATTACTGGCTCATCCCTGCTACTTTGCAGGGATTCGCCGGTAATTAAAAATCTGACCCTTAGTGTCTAGCATTACGCAGTTCTGTAAACTACACTCATACATAATTTCACAGGCCAATGAAATGAACACAAAATCGAAAAAAATCCGCCCAACGGTGGGTGGCCTGGTTGTAGGTGCACCAGACCCGAGAGTGTTGGTACATGGCCCGGCACACCTTCTCCCACCGCTTCCGGCGCTCCTGGATCCCGTACCCGCGAGCGATCTTGCCGCCTGCCATGATGGTCCTGGGGAGGTGGCACTGAACATAAAAAATTAGTGCGGCCACCTCCTCCAGGCTAAAGATCTCCCGGGGTGCGACCTGCTCCCCCCTCAAACGCCCGCACGGGAGCCGGGCACGGGGTGCGGGACCCTTCCCCTTCTCGGGATGCTTCCCGGCTCCCTTTACCACGGTCTGGGCAGAAAGGAAGCTAAATAATAAAGAAAATAGAATAGGGAAGAAGAAAAGAAAAGAGTTTAAAAAAGTAGTTTAAAATTAACCAAAAGTAGCAGAAAACACAAAAATATAGAGCTAGAAAAATAGAGGGATAGATAATAAGTAAAATAGATCAAAAAAAACTTCAAACAAGCAAAGGATGGCAGAGATTCAGAGAGGATAGAAAAAGCATGCCAAGAACCATAGCAATGAATGAGAAACAAGATGGCCGCGCCCGTTCACGACCGCGTGGGTAAGTTTGCGCGAGATTTTCCTCGCGAACACACGCAAAATTGTACTAGCGAGTCACACAATTTGCGAGATTACACATCGCGCCCGGAAACGGAAATACGTCATGCAAACAAGATGGCCGTGCCCGTGAACGACCGTGAGGGTAACTTCGCGCCGTTGCGGTACAAGCGGCTCGCTAAAACGCACAAAACCTTGCGAACTAACACGCCGCAAAAAAACAAATCGCATATTTGCACGAATTCGCGGCTTCCGAATTCCATCTCACGCATGATTCCCGCCCCACGAATCCCGCGAAATTGCAGAAAAATGAGTTTTGCAAAACTGAAAGCACTCAGCAGGTGCAAAAGTTCAAACTCATCATTAGTAACCATTCCTTGTAGTGCTTCCTGACTGGAGCCCCTCCAGAGTTCAGTTGCTAGTTGCAACAATTGTATGACCCTGCTCTGACCCTCACAGCAGGCTCATAGAATAGCTACAAGTAGGCCACAAAGGTCCTGGAAAAAAAAATTGTGCTGCAACAGAAAGCAAATTACAGATAAGGAAGTAGGTGCCAGACTGGAATTTTAAAACAGTGACACATTAATAAATCAACCCCAAATTAATTCATGTCAGTTGAAGCAGGGCAGGTGTGCTTGCTTTTCCCCCCATAATCTACAGTAATGATGAACCAGAGGGTGGCATTGATGTACCAGAGGGTGGCATGGGTGAAACAGAGGGTGGCAGTGGTGAAACAGAGGGTGCTGGGAACCTGTGATGATGAACCAGATGTAGAAACAAAATAGTCGCGACCGTTGCGAGCCGACAAGTAAGTTCGCAATTGCGAACTGATACAAAACCCCCGCGAACTGGCAGAAACCCTTGCGAACACAAAAAAAAATCCCCAAATTCGCGACAATTCACAGATTTTGCGGATGGCGAGTTCGCAAATACGCAAATTTGCGAACGCCAGATTCGCAAAATTTGCCCATGCTTAATCGACAATCAAGCGAGGTATAATCCGAGCAAGCCACTTCTCCTGATGATGCATTGTCTTCCTGATCCCCAGCAAGAAAAAGGTCAAGGAGGGCTAGTACAAGTTCTTCTTCAAGCCACCTTCCCTCTGATGATCTAGATCTTGATTGGAACCCAACAATGCAGTCTGAGAGGGAGGCACGCCATGAGCCGACAAAGGTAGATAAGCCTAAAAGAAGGTTCCCGCAAGGCTTTCACTTATGGGTGATGACGACGAACAAGAAGTAGAAGTGGTGTATTCTGCTGCTGATGAACAGTCTGACGATGACGACCCAGTCATCACAGTCGTCACTCCAGCCCCAGCGGGCATGCAACAGACAGACATTTTGACCCTATCCCGAATTGCTGCTGAGCATGATGTGGGCGACGTGGCACTGGTACTACCACCAACACAGATAACTACTACACCAACACGACCTACTGCTTCCATATTTTCTCGTCAGAAGGGCCGGCAGGGACCTCCATCCAGCTCGACCTCCATTACCTCAAGTAGTGGTGCTGTAAGTGCACAACAGAGTCAAATTCAGCCACGCCCATCCTCCACTTCATCTGGCATTGAAAGTATCACCTCCACCACCACCACCAGACATATCAACTTCCCAGTTTGGGACTTCTTTAGTATTAGCAAAAAGGCAGAAAACGTAGGTATTTGTTCGGTTTGTAAAACTGTAGTTAGTCGGGGTAAGCTTGGTACCAACTATGGTACCGGAGGCCAGAGAGGTCATCTCCAAAAACACCTCACTATCCTGTGGGAGGCGCACCTAAGTAACATCCAGAAACCCAAAAGTACAAATCCAAATGTAGACATTGATATTGCATCTGATGACAAAGAGGAGCTGATCATGCAGGGAGGAGGTGAACAACCGAGAGACATTTTTTCTGGTACACACAGTACCCCTGGCAGCAGCACTGCAGTGGTAGCGCCCACACCCTCCTCTACCCCAACAACATCAAGGAGGCACAGTAGTCTGGTAGAGACACCAATGCAAAAAAGTACATCACTGAGCCTAACTGGGTTGAAGAGGTCTGGATCCTCCTCATCACATATGAAAACGGTCCAGATCACCATAAAAAGCATGTTTTGTTTGGAGGCGCCATTTGAACGCAACCACCCAACGGCACATCTTTATGATGCAATGCTGGCTAAAATGTAGGCGCTGGACCTTCTCCCTTTCGTGGAAGGGGTGGGTTTTCGAGAATTTGTGGCAAGTCTGCCCTAAATGGAAGGTTCCTAGCTGGTCCTATTTTGCCAGAGTTGCGGTTCCAGCACTACATCAAGATGTGTGGAGGTGATTGGGGCAGCTTTGCAGAAGAGTGCTGTTCACACTATCTACCTAACAACAGACATGTGGACCAGTTGCCAAGCCCTTGATTGCAGGTGTTGTTGACACTGCCACAATTTTTCAAGCTAGTCGGAAACATGCAACAGTAGCCATGTTTGCCATGGAGAAATTTCATACTGCAGTAAACATTTTGGAAGAGTTTAACAGTAAGGTCTTTGAATGCCTGCATCCAAGAAAGCGCACGATTGGTTATGATTCCACGTATAATGGCCGTAATATAGTCAGGGCCATGAATGATGGTGGCTATTTCAGAGTGCCGTGCTTGGCGCACAGTATTAACATTGTTGTTCAAGATTTCTTGAAAAAAGAAAACACATTCAGCAAGTTACTGACCACCTGCCGAAGAATCTGCCCACATTTCAGCCATTCTTTTAAGGCCCGGAAGCAGCTGAGGAAACTTCAACATGACCGTAGAGTGCCAGTCAGAGAACTCATCCAGGAGGTGGTAACACATTGGAACTCAACCTTCTACTTGCTTGAGCGTCTGTCTGAGCAGTGCTTGGTAATCAATGAGTATGTCTTTGCACTTGGTTCTTCTATGAAAGACATGAGGCTAGAGTTGGAGTTATGGGACCTAGTTAAAAGCCTGACAGACATGCTTCGTCCTTTTGAGGTATTCACACGTGAAGTTAGCAGGGAGGACTGTACTTTGGGCAAAGCTATCCCATTGTTGCACATGCTAGAGCACCAACTGAAGGCAGTGTCTTCAACGTTCAAAGATGATACTGACAAGCAAGACGCATATCCGTTGGCGGAGAGCTTATTAACCCGCCTAGTTGACAATGAAAGGCTTAAAAAAATACATACAGAACAACATTACATTTCTGCCACTATTCTCTATCCACGGAACAAAAAGGCACTGGCCAGCAAAGCATTCATTCCTTTTACTGAAGCATATGTTGCAAAGTACAAACATTGGCTAGCTCTGTCAGCCACTCGGTTCGAATCAGAGCGGCAGGAAATTGAAGAAACCAGCAGAAGTACTACTGAATCAGCAGGCCATCCGGCATCAAGGTCCACTTCTGTGGCCTAAGGCAGTCACTTTCCCTCACAGCCGTTACCTACACCAGCAACCTTATCATCATCCTCACCTGCACCAGGCCCAGCCATAATATTGTCAGTAGCAGATTGGATAACTCATCAAGGGTTGCTAGTTCGAGTGCTGATGCAAAGGCCACAGATGGTATGCAATGTGGAGCAGCCCTGGAGGACCTTGAGTGGATGGTGCAGGCCTATCTGGATGACTGAACAGAGGTCTACATTGATCACAACCCATTGCTGTGTTACTTTGGGAAAAGGGGTCAATGGCCACTGATCACCAAGCTGGCTCTAAATTATTTGTCTTGCCCACTCGCAAGCGTGTCTTCTGAACGTGTTTTCAGTTCTGCTGGTGCCACTGTAACTTCAAAAAGGACCCGCCTCTCACCCAAAAATGTGGAGAGGTTAACAATGATCAAGATGATTCAGCACTTCATACCACCAGATTACAAAATACGTGAATCCACGCAGGAAGAAGAGGACACCGACTTAGGTGACCTACTCCCATCTCAATTCACAAAGTTTGAGGATGAGCTCTACTTCCCTGACACCTAGGCCTGAAACTGACTTCCTTTTTTTTCGTCTTGACTCATTCACTTTTACTCCTGTGTGTCTTTCTTTGTTTTGCAACTTTTACCACAACAAAACTCTAATCACAACAAATCCATCAGCAGCATTGTCTTTGTCTTATTACCTTATTGAAGGTGCCGCTGTCTGCAATCCTGAAGTTCACAAGTTCATAACTCAGTCATGCTCCTCTATCCTCCTCCTCCAGACTCCCCATATCCATTTCCGTCAAGGCAGATAGCTGGATTACGCAGAATGAAGAAACAGTTGCTTCATAGACGAGTCCCTTCAAAAGAAGTGGGACTGAAATTACTGACTATATGCTGGTTGTTGACAGTTACTTCTGAAATTGACACGAGAGGCTGCCCTGTGGGCCTTCACTTTAAGAACAAGATGCAGCCAAAAAGTGGAACAGGTAATGAATAATGAGATGGCATGCAGTGGACAGCACTGGCTGTTTGGCTCTGATGAAAGCAATTGCTGTTTGTTTGTTGTGCATGAAATGAATCATCATATGTCTTCTGTAATTATTTAATCTTTTACACACTAAATGTAACTCAAGTCTACTCTGTTTTTTTACCTTGTTTAATTCAAATTGTACTTCTACTGCAGGGGCCACTACGTTGCAATATGCAAAATGTCCTTGGACTAACTGTGTGTGTAGACTGCGACTGCATGAACAACATTGAGTTTGTCAATATACCATGATGATGTTGAGTCTTGATGATCCAAGCTACATAATATCATTTTTCTTTACAGTCACTCACTGGGATGGATGGATCACCATCGTCGGTTTACTGAAGAACTATAGCCATTTCGTGAGTGGCAAACAGGTAAACCCGTCAACAACAACCTCAGCAGAACTACATGTCTGTCTAGTCGTGCTATGGAGTGGTCGAGCCAGTGTAATGCTGTTATGCCAGAGTCCAGACAGCAGTTCATGTAAAATTGCGGCTATGTGGCTTGCTGCATACAATTGGATATGCTTTGTCTGTCTGTGTCAAAGAGGTATGCTACATCAGGTTGCTAAACTCAGTGGTGCCTGCTTTAACCGTCTGCATGGCCCTGACCTGCTGTGCTGTGTGCTAATTACTATCCTTGAAAAGGAGACTCAGAGTACGCACTTCAGAAATGATGCTTGTAGTATGTAATACTACTGTCGCCTCTGAAACTGAAAGTGTTATTTTTGCACTACACACCGTACCTTATATTTTTTTCTCCGTTGTTTTTTTAATATCACTTCCTGTTTTTCCATCAACAATTACAGGCCGGCTTTTACCCTGTGCGATGGGAAAAACCGATTAACTCAGGCTTACCATTAGCGATCCGCAATTCCGCATCCGCCAGGCAGGCAGTGGACATTGTGTCTGTCTGGTCACCAAGATTGATCGACGGAGCGTCAGATGGAATGGAGGAGTACCGCGAATAGGAGGAATGGCTGGATGCATGCAACTTCCCAAATTGAACAGGACAACTACAATATACAGTTACAGTATCCTCTTCACTTCTCCTTATCTTTTGAATAATGGTATTGTTGTGAACTTCTATGAGTGTGACTCTGTGCGTTTGTTTGCTCTCTGCTTCAAATTCATCCCTCCAGCTATTTGATAAGTCTCTTTGCTATTTTTAAAACTAATTTAATGTTCTAATAAGTGTTTATTCTCTCTGAGGGCAGATAAGCAAGTGAAATTGCATAATTACTGCAGCCCTGTACTGTCAAATTGTTTCTTCATAGTTAGTAAGTTGTAGTAAGTACTACTTTTCAGTAACCTAACCATCCATTTAGCAAACAACTTCATGCATGCAGTAGTCGTGCACTTCCTTTATGTCCCTTAAAAGATTTATGGACATCTTCGTATCCAAAGATTTGTTTTTCTTCATTTGTTGTTTGTCCATGCTGTGTTTTTTTCCTCTCTCCACAAAACTTTTCCAAAAACCCCCATTCCCATCCAATTTTCACACCCTAACCCTCTTCCCCCGGGCTGTGTGGATTTCATTGAGGTGTGACTAAATTACAACAATAATTCCACACACTTGCTGGGGAGGATAAGGTCAAAGCAACAGAAAATCAATTTCAAGGTTGGTGAAGGAATCCGGGGATATATTCTTACTATGTACTGTACTATCTATTGTAGTGATCTGATGCTACGCTCAGGCCACTCAATGTTTCATTTCCTTTTTTTCATATGCTGCTACTGCCAGTGTGTACCACTAATACTACCACCACAACAATAACATTTCATCTGTCCAGGATTCCGTAGCCAACCTTAATCGCCATTTGCCATGCACACAGCTGTCAGAGGGCTCCAATAACTTTGCAGAGGCAGTAAGATGCTTGACCCAATCGCCCCTCCACCAGTGTCTCCGCCACAAGGGCAAACCCACTAGCAGAAGGGAACAGGGGAAGTGGACAGAGAAGAGACACCTTGAGAACTTCTGACACCTTCACCGGTTTGGTAGCTCAGTCTTGGCTTCTGCGTCGGTTACTGTAAGGTGCCTAATACACAGAAAAAGGGGAAAAGAATAAACAACAACAGCCACCTACCAATATTCTCACTCTATGAAATAATCAAATCTTATCCTATCAGTGATTCCCAAAGGTATTGCTACTCTTCGTGTGGGTGTGTAGTAACAATCTGGAGCTTCATGCCTGTGAGATAAAAACTAACATTACTGTGGGTCCTTGCTAATAGTCTGCAACCTACTCAAACTAATACTCCCTCTAGTTACCTGTGAGCTCCCTGTACTTGCCCCAACTGGGGTTCTGGTAGAGTCTCGGTGCAAACAAGTGGCTCAAAGGAGTCTCAATGCTGTATTGTCTTCTGCGCGCAAAAAGGTTCAAGGGAGGCAAGAAGGGGGAAAGGGTAAAGTAGGGAAAGCGCAAGAAGGGAATTGTTACTCAGTTTATTATTTGCTGGCAAAGGGGAAGAGCCACTGGCTTACTGTTTCTCTCAGGGTACACCACAAGAATTCAGTTTCCGCTGAGATATCCAGTCGAACTTCAGCAGAGCGAACCTTGCTCCCACGACGGCAGTGGATTAAGCAGAGAGTAGTCACAGCCACAGCAGCCGACGGAAGGTTTTCAGGAGACAATATCTTTCCTTCAGGGACTATATACAACTATCGATAACTACACTAAATGGGACTTTTAAAGGATATTCCACTCTCTCGGCAAGTAGCCGCTTCAAGCGGACTCTAGGAAAATACTAAACTGACTCTGATAACTCCTGTCCTGAATATAGACACAGAGCCTTGAACACTACAGCCACCTCAGGAACTCGAACAGTTGAAGTGCGCAGTTTGAAAGCTGCGCGAGGCACACATCAGCGAGCCCTCACACACTAGCTCTAGGTTTGCTTCTATGGCCACAGCGGCGGCCATCTTGGGAGGAACAGTAACACTTACTATTTCCTGAACCTATTTACATAGTACTGAAAGGAACCTATTTAGTAATACACTGGTACCAAACATTAACCCGACAGGGCTTCACTATTGTCCTAGCCCTATTCCCAGATTTAGGAACATAGTTAGGAACATAGGTATATGCTATTTGCAAATCCCTGACAGTACCCCCTCTCAAAGACCGATTCATCGGTCCAGGTTTGAGAGGTTTCCTTGCATGGAATCTCTTAATGAGTCGTGGAGCATGAATTTGAGATAAAGGCTCCCACGACCTTTCCTCAGGACCGTACCCCTTCCAGTCCACCAGGTAAAATAGTTTTCCTTTTTTGATCTTAGAGTCCAAAATGTCATGTACCTCATACTCAGAGTGGCCAGAAATAACAAGGGGCTCTGGTGGTTTACCCAACCTCATGTGTGATTTAATCTTTTTCAATAAAGAGACATGAAAGACTGGATGGATCCCTAATTTAGCTGGTAATTTTAATCTCACTGTTACTGGACCCAAGACCTGTTCAACTGAATAGGGACCCACAAATCTTGGTTGGAATTTCCTATTCCCTTTTAAATGGAGATTTTTCGTAGAAAGCCACACCTGATCTCCTACCTGATATTGCGGAGCGGGTTTTCTATGTCTGTCTGCAACCCTCTTGTAAGATTGCTTTGCTTTTATCAAATTTTCTTCTGCAGATTTATGTATGGCAGCCATATCGGTCAACAGGGTCTTAACTGCTGGGACTTCCAAATCTTCCTGAGTGCAGAATGGATTGGGATGACGACCAGAATTCAAATAAAATGGAGAGTAGCCCGTAGAAACACTCTTAGCGTTATTACTAGCAAACTCTGCCATCCACAATTGATCCGACCATTCACCACCCCTCTCAAGGAGAAACAAACGGAGATACTGTTCCAATTCTTGGTTAATTCTCTCCATCTGTCCGTCCTATTCAGGGTGATAGCTGGTAGACAATCTACTCTCAATCCCCAGACCTTTGAGATAAGATTGCCAAAAATGAGAAATAAATTGAGGACCTTGATCTGAAACCACTATCTTGGGGACCCCATGTAGTTTTACAATGTTCTCGCTAAATGCTTGTGCTAATTCAGGAGCAGTGGGGGTACCGGACATAGCAATAAAGTGACTCATCTTGGTGAAAGTATCCACAATCACCAAAATAGTATTGTACCCCTTACTAACTGGCAAATCTACAATCAGATCCATAGAAACTGTATGCCACGGATGGGTCGGAGTGGGAAGCGGTTGTAACAACCCTTGTGGAGCCTGCCGGCTAGGTTTACTCCTGGCACACAATTCACAGGACTGTACATACTGCTTGACATGAGAGGACAACCCAGGCCACCAAAAATAGCGCTGAACCAAATCCATGGTCTTATAAATTCCTTTATGACCTGCCAAAGGATGATCATGGCAACTTTGTAATGCCCTTTGTTGAAGTGCAGTTGTAGGAAGATACAAGGCCCCTTTATAGTATGGTAACTGCTGGTTTAACTCTCTCTCATCTCCCGATTGAACCCACTTCTGGATCTCTTCTTTAGATAAACTTTTCTGAACTTCTTCTTGAAAGTTGCTCAAAGAAAGAGCACAAATGATCTTGGTTTCAGGAATGATGGGTTGAGGTTCAACAGGATGTTCACAATCTTCTGTATTCACACGGGAAAGTGCATCCCCCTTTCCATTCTTTGCTCCAGGACGAAACGTGATCACAAAATCAAAATCTGCAAAGTGCAAAGACCAACGTAGCTGTCGAGTAGTTAGGGTTTTCGCAGATTTCAAGAATTGCAGATTCTTATGATCAGTAAACACGGTCACAGTATGCTTAGCCCCCAGCATATAATGCCTCCAGTCCTCAAAGGCATCCTTCACCGCAAACAATTCCTTTTGGGCGATCGTGTAATTCAGTTCAGCTGGATTTAATTTTCTGGAGCGATACACCACCGGATGAAGCTGACCGGTTTTCAAATGTTGTTGTGAAAGAACACCTCCGATTGCCTGATCCGACGCATCTGCTTCTACACAGAAAGGTTCTTCTGGATTGGCATGCAATAGAATAGGTGCGGACACAAATTTATCTTTGAGATGAAGAAATGCTTGTGCTGCCTCATTGGTCCACTCGAACCTTATCCCTTTCTTTAATAATCGAGTAATAGGGGCGATCAATTGTGAAAAGCCCTGAATGAAGCGCCGATAGAAATTAGCGAATCCCAAAAATCGCTGTATTTCCTTGATATTATGTGGTTCTGGCCAACTTTTCACCGCTTGCACTTTTCCTTGATCCATAGTGATTCCATGTGGGGAGCGAACGAATCCTAGAAACTCCACCGTGGTAGCATGAAAAACACACTTTTCCAATTTTACAAATAAATGATGCATTCTTAATCGATCCAAAACCATTCTGGCATGCTTGGGATGGTCTTGTGTATTCTGGGAGTAGATCAAGATATCATCCAAATAGACAATGGCCACTTTGTCAATCAAATCACTCATGATGTCATTAATGAAGTGTTGAAACACAGCAGGTGCATTACACAACCCAAAGGGCATCACACAATACTCGAAGAGGCCAAATTTGGTATGAAAGGCGGTCTTCCATTCGTGCCCCTCTTTCATCTGCACCAAATGATATGCCCCGCATAAATCAAGCTTGGTGAAAATCTGAGCTTCTTTAATTTGATCCAAAAGAACTGAAATTAAAGGCAGGGGGTATCGATTCTTGATAGTCACTAAGTTTAGTGCACGGTAATCGATACAAATTCTCAGACTTCCCTCTTGCTTCTTTGGGATGAAAAAGAGCGGCGAGGATACCGGTGACTGCGAAGGTCTAATGAACCCATTGGCCAGATAACGGTCAAGATACTCCTTAAGATGGTTATTCTCAGCTTCGGTTAGAGCATAGATCCAACTGCAAGGAAGAGCCGCTCCAGGAACCAGATCAATAGTACAGTCATGTGAGCGATGTGGTGGTAGCACCTCCACTTCCTGTTCACTAAAAACCATCTTCAAATCCTGATACTCGGGGGGAGTTTCTCCAGAATCAATTACACAAATTGACTGACCCCTGAAAGTTAACAGAGAAGTGGGAGACGGCTCCACCAAATTTTCCTTGTGCCCATAACAATGTTCCAAACAGAAGCTTGACTGCATGCTGACTGTTTGATTTTCCCAGTCGATTGTTGCATTGTGTGTAGCCAGCCAAGGTAACCCAAGGATCAATTGAAACTGAGAGGCGTGTATTAAATTGAATTGCAAGACTTCTCTATGCCTATCCGCTTGAATCAACTCCAATTCTTCGGTATGTCTGATAATTGGCCCAGACGACAAATTTGTTCCATCTACTGCTCTCACTGGTTCTGGTCTTTCCTTTCGAATGGCTTGAATTCCCATGCAACGGGCATACTTAATGTCACAAAAATTTCCTGTGGCCCCGGAGACCAACAGAATAGCCACTCCAGAAATCTGCTGTTCACGGAACTTTAATGTCATGTGAAGGATTACATGAGGAATACACCACTGTAGAGTATTAAGGATTAGATGGGATTCTGGAGTTGTCTTTTTCTCCTGCGCCACCAGAGCGACTCCGCCTACTGATGGCTCACATCGTTTCCCTTAAAAGGTAATTTTGGACACTTAGGGCATTCCTTTACAAAATGGCCGGAAGTCCCGCAATATAAACACAATTTCTTCAAATGCCTCTGTTCCTTCTCCTCTTTACTCAATGGACCTCGGACTGCTCCAATTTGCATGGGTTCTGCCTCGTTACTTCCTCCAGAACCTTTCTCGGTCCGAGCTCGATCAAACCGGGGAAAGTTAACTCTCCAATCTTTCCTCTTCTCTCCCTTTCGGTCAGAGTTACGGAAATCCAATTCTAAAACTAAATCCACCAATGCAGACAACTCCGTGGGCCGATTCGGAATTTGTGCCAATGTGTCCTTGATCTCATCTCTTAGTCCTAGATAAAATAAAGCTGCCCGCTTCTCCTCTGGCCAGTTGGTTTCCACAATTAACTTGTTAAATTGCGTCAGGTATGAGATCAAATCTTTAGAGCCTTGCCGCAATTCCAGCAACTCATTATCGGTGGCCTGAGAAATCCTTCTCCTGTCAAAAATTCTGAGAAACTCAGATTTAAACTTAGCAAAATCACAAAGGATTGGGTCATCTTCGCTCACCAAGGGCATCACCCAATTGGCGGCATCCCCACTGAGATAGGATAAAATAAATGCTACTCTAGATTGAGCATCGGGAAAAAGGGTAGGACGACGTATGAAATGTAGGGAACATTGAGTTAAAAAGAGTTGTGCCTTTTGTGGATCCCCAGAAAACCGTCTGGAGCAGCTAGAGGAATTAAAGGAGAGACTGAGTGGATAACCTGAGCTACTGTCTTAGGATCTGAACTCACGGTACTGGTGTTAGGCGTGCAAGGAACCTGAACTGGATTTCCCATAACTAATCCATCCATCTTCTGGGCCAGAACTCTAGTCTCTTGTCGAGAGGCCTCTAATTCTAATTTTAAACTTTTATTTTCCTCCCTTACAGCTCCTATCTCCCTCTGAATTCCCACTAAAATGTCTCCCAGATCCTTTAGGTCAAATCCCTCAGCCATACTGCCTGGGCGAAGTAGATAAGTGGGCACTTCAATCTGTCAGAGGGCTCCAATAACTTCGCAGAGGCAGTAAAATGCTTGACCCAATCGCCCCCCCCACCAGTGTCTCCGCCACAAGGGCAAATCCACTAGCAGAAGGGAAAAGGGGAAGTGGACAGAGAAGATACACCTTGAGAACTTCTGGCACCTTCACCGATTTGGTAGCTCAGTCTTGGCTTCTGCGTCGGTTACTGTAAGGTGCCTAATACACAGAAGAAGGGGGAAAGAATAAACAACAACAGCCACCTACCAATATTCTCACTCTAGGAAATAATCAAATCTTATCCTACCAGTGATCCCCAAAGGTATTGCTACTCTTCGTGTGGGTGTGTAGTAACAATCTGGAGCTTCATGCCTGTGAGATAAAAACTAACATTACTGTGGGTCCTTGCTAATAGTCTGTGACCTACTCAAACTAATACTCTCTCTAGTTACCTGTAAGCTCCCTTTACTTGCCCCAACTGGGGTTCTGGTAGAGTCTCGGTGCGAACAAGTGGCTCAAAGGAGTCTCAATGCTGAATTGTCTTCTGCGCGCAAAAAGGTTCAAGGGAGGCAAGAAGAGGGAAAGGGTGAAGTAGGGAAAGCGCAAGAAGGGAATTGATACTCAGTTTATTATTTGCTGGCAAAGGGGAAGAGCCACTGGCTTACTGTTCTCTCAGGGTACACCGCAAGAAGTCAATGGAGTCCGTGGAACTTTCTGCTGAGATATCCAGTCGAACTTCAGCAGAGCGAACCTTGCTCCCACGACGGCAGCGGATTAAGCAGAGAGTAGTCACAGCCACAGCAGCCGACGGAAGGTTTTCAGGAGAAAATATCTTTCCTTCAGGGACTATATACAACTATTGATAACTACACTAAATGGGACTTTTAAAGGATATTCCACTCTCTCAGCAAGTAGCCGCTTCGAGCGGACTCTAGGAAAACACTAAACTGACTCTGATAACTCCTGTCCTGAATATAGACACGGAGCCTTGGACACTACGGCCACTTCAGGAACTCGAACAGTTGAAGTGCGCAGTTTGAAAGCTGCGCGAGGCACACATCAACTAGCCCTCACACAATAGCTCTAGGTTTGCTTCTATAGCCACAGCGGCGGCCATCTTGGGAGGAACAGTAACACTCACTATTTCCTGAACCTATTTACATAGTACTGAAAGGAACCTATTTAGTAATACACGGGTACCAAACATTAACCCGACAAGGCTTCACTATTGTCCTAGCCCTATTCCCAGATTTAGGAACATAGTTAGGAACATAGGTAGATGCTATTTGCAAAACCCTGACAACAGCCCTGTGCCTAGCCCTATTCTCAAACACGAATCACAGGTAAGATAAGCATTTTGGGGGAGGAAGAATAATGGAGTAGGAGGAGAGGAGAGACTGACGGTAGTACTAGTAAAGTAGTAGGACAATTGAATTCACTAACTCTGTCAGTGGCACTTTTGTACAAATTTGGCCGTTAGACAATTTGAATCAACCAGCCAGTTAAGTTTTAGGAAAACAAATGTACAGTTAACCCCCCCCCACTCAAAACAGTAAAAAAAAAATGCTTATGCTATGTTTAAGTAGAGAAAAAAATATTTATTGGAGCCCTAACAAAAATAAACTATCCAACAAGAAGACCCAACCCACCCCCTCCCTAACACCAACTAATGCCCATGAATCAAATCAGTCCTCAAAAGTCCAAAAACGCCAACGCCCAATTTCCACCCCCCCAAAAGTCTTTAAAAAAGGGGGAAGGGACAGTCTCTCCTCTACTTCCGCCGGTGGTGTCCTTTGGCCAGGTGGTCACGCAGCTCTCTCCGGAGGCCCTTGAGCAGGGCTTTTTGCCTCACCACCTCCTGCTCAAGGTGGGACACTCTCAGGGTCAAGCAGTGCACATGACCCTTGCACTTGCAGGTACTGTGGGGGGCAGCTGTTGTTTTTTCTGCTCTGCGGTGGCGGGTGGCTGCCGGACCGTGGCTCCGTACTGCTGGAGGTTTGCACTGACCGTATGACCCAGGGGCAGCGGAGGAGGATGCAGCTGTCGTGGATGTTGTTGTTGACTGAGACTGCATGTCCTCTTCCTCCTGGGCCACCAGCCACCGCTATTCGGCGACAATTGCCTTCAGCTTCCATTGCCGGGCCAGTCTAGCCAACTCCTTCCTAGTTAGTTTTGAAGGAGTATCTATATGAACAAAGAAAAACATACTGTAACCAATGCTCTTTAAGATTAACACAAAATAATTCAGCAGAAAGTTGTGTCACAGTAGCAATAGCAACTTGCAAGCACAGTACATAACATTTGTGGCATATATCTATCTAACCTCCCACTTCGTCGGCCTCTGCTATAACATTAGCGGGAGTTTCAGGAATTCTACTAGCACTATATGGACTCACTACATGAGACTCAGACAGTACACCGACCTTCTTCTTCTCTCTTGTTTAGCGAAATTGGTATGTAAACTTGTGGAAGCCGGCATAATGCCAGCGCAGTCAACTTGCACCCGAGAAAAACAGACGCAAGCCATGATGACACAGACTTGCGTTACTGTTACCAGTCCAGTACATGCAGGTGGTGAAGCTCTTACTTTTCTATTATGGGTGGCACTGGCCATACTCTGTTACAAGGGCTACTGCTCAATTAATTTTACTTTTACCCTGGCCTGCCCCTGACTACTACAAAAGGAAAATGAAGAAGATAATATGATCATCTATCCCTTCAAGGATATTTGCTTACATATGGGATGACTTTAGGTGGTTTGTTTTTGATTGACTGAACACTGACAGGCCACACATTAATGTCAATGACAGGGTTGTAAAAACATTTTTAACAGTGGTAGTGAGTGGTCCCCGTAATCGCCGGATATATGCTGTGCTTGCAAACTACTGTTACTAGTCATGGTAGTATTCTGAAAAATTACAACTTCTTTCCTCGGCTTTGTTACTCTGGCACAGACGTGCGGTGTTACATGCTCTTCAAAGTAACACTCTTCATCGAGTGACCATCTATTCTGTCTACATACACCTATGCTATCTATGATGAAGATACCATCCAAGCATCCATCCATTAAAAGTAAATGTCAATTATTCTTCTTAATGTCTCAACTGGATAAACCTTACTTTTTCTCACCAAAAAAAACCCTTTTTTATTTTATTTTGTAAACTGCCAGCCATGCATCCGTTCTTGACTTGCATTTGATTTTGAACCAAAGGATATATTGCGCACACATACAGTTTCTGTTTCACCCACCTAGGCAGTCCTCTTTTCTTTCTCCTTCCAACCCATCCTTGCTTCAGCCTTCAACTGGCAATGCATCAGATTCCAATTTCCCAGCCACCTCAGGCAGCATTCAAAAACACGTATCATTCTTTGCCAGTCATTAATTTTAATTTGTTCGTCCTTGCTTACACCCTTCTTTCCCTTTTCGTTCATCCCATCCATCAAGTTCATCTCTGATCTGACTTGGCTTCTCAATAAAACTTTCACAGCTGAGTTGAAGTCAAATTTAGAGAAGGCCATTGGTTACTAGTCAACTCCCACTGCTAATGCTATTGCTAATGAGAAGTCAAGGGGACTGTCTTCTACCTGGTTGACAAAAACTTAGTTCTAAATTTGTAAGTCTTCTTAACAGTAAAGTGTACTTGTACTGTACAACATATACACCCCTGCAGAGAGCCCACTCTGCAATCTCAATAAGTAAGGAATATAATAGCTTACCACTGCCCGCCACTACCATGGCAACCCCCACAGCAGTTCCTGCTGGCTGTGGCACTGCATCCGCCCCTGGAGTGCCCTCCTCTGTGCTGGCCCCGGCACTGGTGGATGGCTGTGCTGATGGTGTTACGCCTAGAAAATGCATTTAATATTTTTATATGCCATATACACCACTCCCTATTTTGTCTAGGAATAAAAAAAATTACTAGTACTACATAAACAAATTTAATAACTTGTGACTCTCTAGTATAAACTAAAAATGTCCCTTTCTCCAGGGAAGGGTGTTTTTTATTTATGCTTAGCCATAACATGTGATGCTACACTTTTTGGCCCAACTGATGAATGCTTGCTTTTTAACACGCACCATTTTCCTCCTAACAGACAGAAGCTTCCCTTCTACGAACAAGAGCAAGATCATGATTATTAGTCGGAGTTGTCAACGATTCATCCCCACCAAGACTTTAAGTTCCAACAAGGTGAAGGCTCTCCCACAATTAATGTGTGAAATCAGCCACTTTTCAGTTGTTCACTGTTTATTTCATATGACATTGATTTTAATAAATGTTTTTATATAATGCACAATTTACATTTTTACAGAGTACACACAGAGCAAGATGTTTTACTTCTAATAAAGCTTTAAAACTTATATAGACTCTGTGGTTTTTGGTCATGAGTAAGTGAGCGAAAGGGTTTGCAATTTGCAAGCATGAGTCCGTGACTCTGAGAGGTCGGGACTCTGACTCCGAAGTATTATTTTCTGGGTTGTATAATCATTGGGGATCATCGCTGCATTCGGGAGTTAAATAAGAACTCTGACACACTAGCTAGTCAGTAAGGAGATTGGGGGTTCAACTTCTGTTATGACTGAGGTATGTGGAAAGTCTAACTGCGCCTATTATCACCAATGCCCTATTTCTTGTCCATAGTTCTGTATGTGCAGAATAGCCCCTGCAACAGTAGTAGTATGTCCTCCTATCCAATCAAAAAGTAAACCAGTATCTTATTCTTGGTGGCCATTGACATTTTATTGTTGAAAATTGTCAAAGCATAAACATTTAGAAGACTTCAATAGACATTATGGACAACCCAGAGGACTGCACTCAGTGCCTAGAGCTATTGATGCTGAATAGGAGTTTTGTTTAACACCTTTTGCCAACTGTGCAAGCTTAGCTAGCTACACAGATAGACTAATAATAATCTAGTAGTAGCACAGACAGTCATAGAAGAGGCAGGATAAGAATTTAGAAACAGTCTACAAGAAGATCAAAGACGATTTAGGAAAAAAAAGAATTATGAGGAACGTTTGGAATAAATAGGTGCTGTAAAAGATAGGGAAGTATAATTATTAAGATTAACAGGAAAACTTACTGGGGCCAGCAGATGAGCCCGTGGCGGACATATCCTGACTTTCCTGTTGTTCCTGCTCCGCTGGCGCTGGTACCTTCTCCTTTGTCCTCTTGCCCCTGGGGGAAGCTGATGTACAACATCAAAGAAAGACACAAACATGGATGATTGTTGTCAACCAAATCAAACATTTAAAAAAAACAATAACAAATTATTTCGGGGAAATAGACAACAATTGCACTAAATGTAGTGACCTATCTGATGTGGTCTACTAGGATATTAGTATTGTTGGATTTGCGGACCGTCTAGATGGAAAGGTATGTAACTTACTAAACCAACTACAAAAAGGTTCTACTAGGACTGGCAGGCAGCACTCCTCAGCACGCAAAGTGACAGGCACAGTCCGTCATGATTGCGGACCACTAAAAAGTTTCCTACTAAATAGTAAATAACCAGTCATAATATACTCAACCTATCAATCCACCACCACTATCTTTTCTTAGTGGCAGGAGTACAAAGGAAGGACTGGACTTGAGTCTCTAGTGTCCAGCATTACGCAGTTCTCCAAAGTACACTCATACATAATCTCACAGGCCAAATGAGCACAAAAGTGAAAACAAGTAAGCATAGTTGCACCGCCAGTGAGCAGGCGAGCACCTGCAATCACAGAAACTTCTGAAACATAATTTACCTGCAATGTAATCAGCAGCATTCTTGCTCTTCAGAAAAAACAAATGTTTGCAATATCATAACACAGAGCAGGAGAAAACAAAGTAGTGATTAAATACTAGCTACTACTACTCACCAAGGCCCGGGATCTCGACTCCAAGCAGGTTGAGTAGGTCTTGTTCCCGGTCCAGGATGTCGGACCGCCATTGTGTCACCTGGTTGTAGGTGTGCTGGACCCCAGACTCCCGATACATGGCCCGTCACACCTTCCCCCATAGCTGACGACACACCCGGAGCCCGTATCCGGTACCGGGCCTGCCGCAACGGTCTTGTGGAGGTGGCACTGGACGAAGAAAACCAGTGCGGCCACCTCCATCGTGCTAAAGATCTCCCGGGCAGTTGCATCTTCCCCCCTTAAGCGCCCGCTAGGGAGATGGCTACGGGGTACGGGACCCTTCCTCTTAGACTTGCCAGCTCCCTTTTCCATGGTCCTAGGTAAAAGAAGAAAAGAATAGGGAAAAAAAGTAAGTAAAAGAAAAGAGAGAGCTAAACAAAAAAATTAGTTATTAAAGTAACAAAAAGTTGAAAAAAACTAAATATAGATGTAGAAAAAGAGATAAATAGATAATGAGTAAAAAAGATTTTAAAAAGTTCAAACAAACAAAGGATTTCAAAGATTAAAGCAGGATAGAAAAAGCATGCCCAGAACCATAGCAGTAAATGAAAAACAAGATGGCCGCGCCCATTGAGACCACGTGGGTAAGTTTGCGCAATATTTTCGTCCGCGAGCAGGCAAAAATGGACGCAATCACGTAATTGAGCCCGCACGTAGGAAATGCCCAGCGTAAGCATGCAACTAGTGCCACGAAAGGGAAATACGCAAAGTGAACACTGAAAACAAGATGGCCGCGCCCATGTACGACCGCATGCGTAACTTTGCGGTCGCTGCGCTGGAAAAAAACCCTGCAAACACACAAAAATAAAAAATCCGCAAATTCATACAGATTCGCGAATTTTGCGGACCGCGAGTATGTATTCACACGTATTCGTGAACCAGAAATTCGCAAACTTCGCCCATACTTACTTATTATTACCAGTGTTAACTCAGGGAAAGGCAATAAATGGACAGCCTATAGTATCAACACTAGCTCCAGTGCATAGTAAAAGTCAACCTTCTAACGGGGTAGACACTAGTGATGGTATAATTGTATTCACCTCTGATGCCATCGCAAGTAGTTTACACACATCACTTACTAATGCTGCTAGCACCTGGGAACAACAGGGGTGTCGGGATCTAGGTATTCCACAGGGTAGAAATATCCCTCCTAGTAATTTTCTTAATCTTCCACCAGAAGCAACACCATACACCATTGTCCTTTCTAATGTGCCAGCACCTTCTACAGGTAGTTTTGAACACTGGGTGTCACTAAACAACAAAGCACTACATTTGCTAAATAACAGAACCGGGTTGGGCGATTGCCTATTCCGTGAATTCAAAATGATCCCTAGAGTTGCTTGGGTAGAGCAAACCCAGAAATCTTTCAAGGGCGATTGTGTGGTGCTTAGTTTTGGGTCCCCCTTCTTGTTCAAACAATCTTGGAAAATGCAGGCTCTAGGGTTCTGAGTGAGGACAATATCCACATCTTGCCCCTGGGGTTCTTTTATCGGGCTTTACCACCGCATACAACAGTTAGGGATAGCTCAAGGACTATTGCTCAGGCTCAAGGTCTCTATGATTATGTAGTCCCCACACTAAATAGATTTGAGCTCCTCTCCTCTCTGGAGGATATTGTCTGACTAAACCCTGTAGCAGAGTGTAATGTGACCTCTCAGTCACTACCGACGCCGGGAGGGGGAGCTGGGGATTTAGATTACACGATGCCAGGCAACTCACACCAATCACCATTGGTAGGAGTGGGGCTCGAAAAGTTAGTGGTTAGGTCTAGAAGGGACACCGGTAGGGACAAATATAGGAGCCTACCAGACAACCCCATGTCTGAAGTAGCTCGTGTTGACGGGATGGGGACCGAGTCATGTGGCCAACCAGGTCATGGCAAAAACCCTTGTGATGTGACAGGTCCAAAGCTCATTTCCTGGAATATTGCTGGGCTTGTACACAAAACAGTCTCTGAAGACTGATCCAATTTTATTGAGCAGGCTGATATATTGTTTTTTCAAGAAATGTGGGCTACTTACGCATTATTTTGTCAAGGATACGTAAACTTTGCGAAAGCTGCGGAAAAAGGACAGCGTGGCAGACCCAAGGGAGGATTGACCACTTGGGTCAGACAGCGTGAGCAATACTCTGCAGAGGAGCTCCACATTGATTCCAGGGGCATTCTTATAATCAGGTTATCTAGAGTAAGTGTCCCTGATATTTTACTCATTAATGTTTATCCTCGAGGTTTGCAAGGGTGGAAAGCTTCCCCTACTGTTGCCTCTTTATACATGTTTTTATTAGATCACAGATCTGATAACAATGTCATAATAGCCGGTAATTTGAACTGTACATTCGAACCTCTGGACTTTCATGATGTAAACCTTGGCACTGAAGAGGATGCCCAGTGGTCCATCCCCCAGTAAGATATTCCTCCAATAAAAAAATGGTCTAGTGCAGCATTCCAATTAAAACTACTCTGCCTGGAACACGGGGTAAGGGCTGCTAATGGAAGATCGAATTCAGACAAATCAGGTTCTCACAACTTTAACAACGGACTACGCACTGGCAGAATATATTTTTTTTTACTAAATAAGGAGTCTTGGTCCAACCTTGTAGACATGGAGGTCTGTGAAAGACCCGAGAGCAACCATAACCCCCTTTTGCTATCTTAATTACCCTCATCGGTAGTATGTGTATCTAGTCAGGCTCCACGCACTGATTATGTTGAGGCCCAATTGGCCAATGACACCAGACGTGTCAAGTGGGCAAACGTGTTCAAAAGCAAAGAGCACTTGGATGAGATGAGTAGTCTGTTAGTTAATGCTTTAGGTATGTTACAGTCCTGTGATACGCAGGGGGAGCTAAATACCAAAATTTAACAGGTCCATGAGGAATTGTTTTTAAAGCTTAAAAGCTATTTTACTAAGAAAAGTAAGAAACCCAGTCGCCAACCAGACCTCAAAGCTGCAGCCTGGTATGGCACTTCCTGTCGTCAGGCATATAGAATTCTTGCAGCAGCAATTAGATCTAAGGATAGGGACGCAATTCGCAAGGATAGGGCCGATTATAAGAGTGTGCAGTATCGTGCCAAAAGGGTGTGGGACAAACTGCACTGTGTGGATTGGTTGGAAGCATCCCTAGGAAGGAACATGAGTGCGTTTTGGCACTTGGTGATATGAGGTAGTGGGGTCCCTATTAATGTCCCTTAAAACCATGTGGAGCCTAATAGGTAGGTCTACCATTTTAAAGCACAGTCTTCATGCACATAGGCTAACTTAGATTTTCAAGTCACTCCAGATCCAGGCTCTAGCCTACATTTTACCAAGAAAGAGGTGGCAAATGAACTTCAGCTAGTAGCCAGAGGTAGGGCACCTGGGCCCGATTGCATTCCCGCTAACCTGTTCCTTCGCAATTTACCGAATTGGGCGTCATATATCCAGCTCATAGCAAATGCAGTTGCTAGTGGAGCACCTATGCCAAGCACGTGGGCTGGAGCAGAAATTTTACCCATTTTCAAAAAAGGGGATCGCACTATACCAGGGAATTACAGGCCCATAAGCCAAATCGATTGTATACAAAAGGTTCTGGCAAGAATGGTACTAAGCAGAATCCAGTCATGGTTGGAGGAATGCAACATCCTGTCCCACCTACAGGCGGGTTTCCGGTTATGTACAACTACCATAGACTAGGTGTTCAGATTTATACTTGTCTACTGGCGCATCGTGGTTATAGGGGGAGGAACTTTATATGCTGCCTTCGATCTTGTCCCCCGAGCCAAGATGTGGCGTTCTTTCTCACAGTTGGGCATGCCATCTGAGATCCGGCACTTTTGGTCAAATTACATACCGCAAGCTACGCGCAGGTGAAATGGGATGCACAGGAAAATATCACCGGCAAGTTTTCAGTAGAGAAGGGGGTTAGCTAGGGGTGCGTTTTAGCACCCACCCTCTTCTCTAGGTATATAAATGGGGTGGCGAATTATTTTAACAACTTTCATATCGATGCACCTTCCCTAGCAGGGAGTAAGATCCCTTTACTCATGTTTGCTGATGACACCCTCATCCTGTCGAAAACAAGAAAGGGCCTCCGAAGTGCCCTTTCCAAATTTGAGGAGTTTTGTGAGGACCATGAACTAATCGTTAACATGGACAAAACTAAGTACATGGGCCTGCACAAACACAAGTCGATTGTCGGTAAAGTTGAAACGAAGGATGGTACATTGGAACAAACCGACATTTTTTCTTATCTGGGGGTTCATATTGATAGAAAAGTGAGCAGGGAACCTCAAGTAGAACTGCTCATAGTTAAGAAAGCCCAATTGTCGGGTTTATTGATTAAGGAGCCCAGATCTTCTTACACAAAACCCATTGCTCCTGTTCTCCAAATTTACGACATTAAATTGGCGCCTCATTTCTGTATGGGGCAGAGCTGTGGGGCTACGCTAATTTGGATTCCTTGGTCCTAGTGCAAAACAAGTTCTTGCGGTCCTTAATTGACTTCCCACAGTCCACCCCGTTACTACCACTATATTTGGATCTGGGCTGCCACTCCATTAGGGATGTGGCACATTATAGGCCAGTTGCGTATTGGAGGAGGATTTGGGTAACTCCCGAGATCAAACACTACGCACTGGCACTAAAAGATGTTAAGGAGGTGGATGTCTCTAATGAAATTTCATGGCTAAACTGTGTAAAGAATACACTTAGTGAGATGGGGATGAGCAGCTTATGGCCTACCCCAGGTGACACTGTTTTTCCATCTAAAGCAGAGTTTAAGGTAGCATACTGGAACATGGTTATAACTAGGCGCTTTGCGGCCCTTACTGTTCCTTCTCCGTATAGAGCATTTCTTGGTTTAAGACATCAAGCACACTAAAAATACTATTGGACCTAATCACCACCCCTAAAAACAGAAAACGATACCACCAGTTTAGGGTGGGTTCTCTCCCTACTAATGTATTTACGAAGAAATAGAGTAGCAGGACCACTAGTGTATGCCCCCGTTGTCCAGATGCGCAAGAGACAGTGATACATATTTTCATTGCTTGCCCAGCCTATCGAAAACCTAGGCGTAGATGGTTGAAACCTGTATGTTCTAACATGGGAACCAGGTCCAGCAATGAGGCTCTTAGGATTTTAAATACATCAATGGAAGAGTCTATTGTGGTCGCTGTCGCTAAGTTTTTAGGATGGGTATGGGTAATTCGCTCAAAAACTAGTAGCTAAAAGTAGATGTCTAGATTTACTTGCACCTGCACTTTGCACATTGCACTTTATATTATTGGTATTGTGCACCACTAAAGCTGTAACTCTGTAACAATGTGAATATCTAGTTAAATGCAATTAGTTACTTTATGGATTACTTTTTTAACCACAGGATTGGATCCTAGATTCATTACTTGGACATCTTCGTAAACGGTTGTGTAAAAGTGTATTAGTTGCAGTAGTGATTTTAAAGAAATATTATTGTATTTTAAAAGTTGACTCTGAGAAATGTTTTCACATAGAATCACCAATGTTATCCTAGAGTAGGAAAATCCTTTAGCAGGTAAGTAGTGCTATTGTCACTTTTTCTCACTCAGTGGTGGATCCTGGATCTAGCACTGGTGGATCTCCGGTAAACAGTTGAAAGAATGCGTTTAAGTCATACAGGCGATTTTTAAGGAATATTTTTAGTTTGTGAAAATAGACACTTAGAAACTTCCCTGGTGAAAACCAGACAATGGATTCTTATGGAAGAAAATACAATTACTGGTAAGTACGGTTAGAATTTCTTTTCAGTGTCAGTGCTGGGCTAAAAGATGTTGCACTGGGTTCTCTCCTGATAACAGGTGAATAAATCGGAATTCGTTGTTCAGATGATTTTAGGTGAATATTTAAAAGTTTCAAAACTCCACACTTAGAAGAATTTCCAAGTGAAACCAGTCAATGTTAGCCTATGGAAGGAAATTCAAGTTACTGGTAAGTATGGTTAGAATTATTTTTGAGGTTTAGTACTGGGCTCAAAGATGCAGCACTGGGGTCTCTCCTGATAACAGGTGAGTACATCGGAATTCAAAGTTCTGCTGACTTTATAAGAATATTTTCAAATTCCAAACCTCCACACTTAGAAGAATTTCCAACTAAAACCACTCAATGTTACCCTATGGAAGGAAATTCCCCTAGCAGGTAAGTAGTGTTATCATTACTTTTTCGTACTGTGGTGGATCCTGGATCCAGCGCTGGCGCATCTCCTGTAAACAGTTGAAAGAATGCGTTTAAGTCATACAGGTGACTTTTTAAGGAATATTTTTAGTTAGTGAAAATAGACACTTAGAAACTTTTCTGGTGAAAACCAGTCGATGGATTCCTATGGAAGGAAATACAAGTTACTGGTAAGTACGGTTAGAATTACTTTTCAGGGTCAGTGCTGGGCTAAAAGATGCAGCACTGGGTTCTCTCCTGATAATTGGTGAGTAAATCGTAGTGTTATCTTTCCTTTTTCTTACTCAGTGGTGGATCCTGGATCAAGCACTGGTGCATCTCCTGTAAATAGTTGAAAGAATGCATTTAAGTCATACAGGCGATTTTTAAGGAATATTGTTAGTTTGTGAAATGGATACTTATGGAAGGAAATACAAGTTACTGGTAAGTATGGTCAGAATTCCTTTTCATGGTCAGTGCTGGGCTAGATGCTGCACTGGGTCTCTCCTGATAACAGGTAAGTAAATCAGAATTCGTTGTTCAGATGATTTTAGGTGACCATTTAAAAGTTCCAAAACTCCACATTTAGAAGAATTTCCAAGTGAAACCAGTCAGTATTAGCCTATGGAAGGAAATTCAAGTTACTGGTAAGTATGGTTAGAATTACTTTTGAGGATCAGTACTGGGCTCAAAGATGCAGCACTGAGGTCTCAACTGATTGCTGGTGAGTAAATCTGAATTCGTAGTGATGCTGATTTTATAAGAATATTTTAAGATTCCAAAACTCCACACTTAGAAAAATTCCCAAGTGAAGCCACTCAATGTTACCCTATGGAAGGAAATTCACTTAGCAAGTAAGTAGTGTTATCATTACTTTTTCTTACTCAGTGGTGGATTGTGGATCCAGCACTGGTGCATCTCCTGTAAACAGTAGAAAGAATGCATTTAAGTCATACAGTGTTAGGGTTTGCCTTAAGCAGAGAGCAAGTCTTTTAGGATAGCAGAAAAGAAGCTATTTTTCATAATACAAAAGTTTATTTGCCATGATTTCTGAAGGATAGTAGTTAATTGCATATAAATAATGGTTAATGTTATTTACTTTACTTCATTTGGTTGTAGCAAGGCTTATTGAATAAGTTTTAAGGCTCTTTCCAGTTTTCCAAATAATGAACAGAACTCCTTGCCCATATTATAATTAGCGCTGCACGTTCCTATCTGTTGATGCTGAAAATGTGCAGCGCGTGAGAGACTCCACCCGCCTCTGTCTATAAAAGCCGGCTTGAAGCTCAGCCAGTTGCTTGTGATCGTCGATCCCCAGCTTACCTGCATATCCTGCCTCCTCCGTCCTCACTTACCCGTATTTCTTGTCTTGTCGTCCTTCTTCGTGAAGCCTCATCCTTCCTTCCCTCAGCACTGGAAATTATCGCATCTGTGCTGGTCCTCCTCCGGATTCTTCCCCTCCATTTCCGGCTTGCTTCGGACATCTCTTGTCAAGGTTCCGCCTGTAAAAAGAAAGACATTGATCAGGTATCACGCGTGAAAACCAGTGCACTGAAAGTAAGTGTAATTATTCTTTATTAAGCAGCAAACTTATCATTTTGACTCATTGGATAATCAAAGACCCATTTTGCAACCTGTACAAACGCATTGACTATGAACGTGAAAGAAGTTTATTTCTCTGGGAAAAGCGCTTTTGTACATTACTTCAAAACCATACAAATATTACACTGCTAATTAACAATCGTATTTTGAGAGGTGAAACAGTTTGGATGGAAGTCAGAGGTTGAATACAAAAGACTTATGAAACACAGCAAAGTTTCTTGTCGCATTTCATTTATAATTCACAAAGCTATTTAGCAGAGTTTGTTTTATAAGCATCAGTGGGAACATATTAAGTGAGTAGAACCATCTCATAGATACAGGTGGAATCAATATTTAGAATCCTTATTTTGAACCAAGCTATATTTTACTTAATGTGATCTTGTTTTTTGTTTAAAGGAATAACTTACACTAAATTCAGATCCACAGTTCTGGAAAGCTATTGAGCCAGAGTAGAGAGGCATTTTTTGATGTTAATGTTTTAACATATATACATATACATATAAGAAATCGGAGAATTAAGAAAAGTATAAAGTGCTTGTCTTAACTTTTATTTGTTTAGATATCACACTGTCAAGAATCCAGCTCTTAAAGGTTCAACTACCAGTGGAGCAGTGTTTTGTTTCTCTGTTTATTAATTTGTCCAATTTCCCCCCTCCCTTGGGTTTCTTGATATCTTCACTCTATTTCTATTCAGTGTGTTGGAGCAAGGAATTCAGGGGTGGGTTAGAATAATCTTTAGCTTCCCAACAGAAGAAAACAGGATATACAGGTAACTGATTCTTGACAGAATCACAAGCCACATCTTACTTCTGGTGGAAAGATGAACACTGACTTAGATCAAGATACCATTGATGCTTCAGAAATGGCTCAAGCTTTTGATGAAGATTTGACTCATCCTGAATCAGTCACAGTGCTCTTACAACAAATGTGATTAGAATTAGATCATTTAAAGCGAGAAAATGAGTCCTTAAAACAAGAGTTAATACGTTATAAGCCTAGAAAGAATCTTTGGGGTTCACCTGCTCCTGCTACTTTTAAACTGTCATTTAATACAGATACTACACCTAAAATTCCTAAAACCTTGTCTTCTCCAGTAGAGGTCACAGTTAACGTCCCTAATGTTGTGCCTTTAGCAGATCCAGAGCGTTTTAATGGAGATAGTAGTTAGTTTCAAGTATTTTTAAATCAATGTCAGTTACATTTTGTCTGCAAACCTCAGCAGTTTCCTACTGATGTTACTAAGGTGGCCTTTGTCTTATCTTATTTAGGAGGAACGGCGGCCAATTGATCCATCCCCTATGTAGATTGAGATGATCCAATTTTGCATAATTGGAACTTGTTCAAGAGAACCATGACTCGCTTGTTCGCAAAACATACTTACATACAAGCTAGTGATAATGAGTTATTAAATCTAAAACATAGAACAAAAGATTTATTGACCTATCTTACTTCTATTAATCGTTTGTTAACTGAAACCCAATGGCCTGAAGAAAAACGAGTTTCTCTTTTTTATAAAGGATTAAGAGATGACTTAAAAGACGCATTGGCCCATATTGTAGACCTTCCTGAAGATTATTCAGATTTTGTTGATTTGGTGGTCAAACTTGACCATCGTCTAGGAGAAAGAAAGGGGGATAGAGCTAAAAATGAATCTAGATTATCATTTTTTAAGCATGACAAGAATGAAGTTGAGAGTAAGCTTCCAGAACCAGAACCTATGCAGATAGGTACACTCGGAGGGCCTTTGACAACTGAAGAAAAGGAAAGACGGAGGAAACTACAGTTGTGTTTATATTGTGGCAAGTATGGTCATTTTGCCAGAGAGTACCCAGTAAAGCCAAAGACACCTAAGAAAGTGAATGTGTTAACTTCTATGGAACCAGAGTTGGAAAACTAAAAAGCTCGACAAGGGTAGAGGTCACTTGTTCGAGAAAAAGCCATAATCCAACCTCTTTTTCTGCTGCCTATACAGTGCCACAAATTCCCAAACATTTTTTAATACATGTCATCTCAATCGTGAGTACACAGTTTAGATATACATTACCTGTGTTAATAGACTGTGGTGCCACGGGAAATTTTGTGGATATTACTTTGGCAAAAAGACTTGATTTACCTGTAGTTTTGAAATCACATCCTGAAACAGTGTGTGTTGTAGATGGTTCAGATCTAACTTCAGGCTTGATTACTAAAAAGACTTGTCCATTAACCATGGTATGCCAAAATGGTCATACTGAAGAAGTTAGTTTTGACTTAATAGATACTTCTAATTTTGGTCTAATATTGGGAGTACCTTGGCTTACTACTCATAATCCAAAAATTGATTGGGTGGCCATACAGTAACTTTAGATTCATTCTTTTGTCGTGCTAATTGTTATAGAGAGGCAACACAGGACCATCTTTCAATGTTGCATTGTGCCATTACTGCTTCAGTGGACAGCACAGGTATCCCTTCAGAATATTTGGAATTTCAGGATGTTTTTGATCCAGTTAAAGCTAGTGTTTTGCCACCCCATCGCTCTTATGATTGTCGTATAGATTTGATCCCAGGAGCTCCTCTCACTAGTAGCAGAGTGTATGCTTTAACTGAGAAAGAGACTCTTTATTTAAGAACTTATTTGGATGAATTATTACAATCTGGATTCATTAGACACTCCACATCACCGGAGTCCTCGCCTCTTTTTTTATTCTAAAACCAGATGGTTCTCTGAGGGCTTGTATCGATTATAGAGGACTAAATAAGGCAACAATTAAAAATAAGTATCCGCTCCCCTTAATACCAGTGATCTTGGACCAACCTAGACATTCCACTATTTATACTAAGTTGGATTTACGTGGAGCGTACCATCTAGTCCGGGTGAAAGAATATGATGAGTGGAAGACTGCCTTTAAGACTAAATTTGGCCTATTTGAATACACAGTCATGCCATTCGGGCTTTGTACTGCACCAGCGGCATTTCAATTCTTTATTAATGAGGTGTTGCATGAATTTTTAGATGTCTGTGTAATTGTATACATAGACGATATTCTCATATATTCAAAAAATGTTGAGGAACACACTCACCATGTTAAAGCAGTCTTAGCTAAATTAAGAGAACATCATTTATTTGCTAAACTAGAAAAATGTACCTTTAATTCCAATTGAGTAGATTTTCTAGGATACAGTCTAACACCACAAGGCATTGTGATGGATGAAAAGAAGGTCAAAGCAGTTGCAGAATGGTCAGACCCCACATCTCTTAAAGATATACAGAAATTCTTGGGTTTCGCCAATTTTTATAGGTGATTCATTTCCCATTTTGCAGATATAGTGGCTCCAATTACCAAATTCGTACGAAAAGGACAAACATTTTTGTGGGATGCTGCAGCATCACAGGCATTCCAAACTTTGAAACAAAAGTTTATTTCAGCTCCTATTTTAAGACATCCAGATCAAAATCTCCCATTTTATGTGGAAGCTGATGCCTCGCAGGTGGCATAAGGAGGAGTACTCTCACAAAGAGATTCGGAAGATGGGCAATTACATTCCAATGCTTTTTATAAAAAAAAAATACTACCTGCTGAACAAAATTATACCGTAGCGGAGCGTGAGTTGTTAGCTATTAAAGTAGCTTTTACTGAATGGCGTTATCATTTGATGGGGGCTAAATTTCCTGTGACAATTTTTAGTGATCACAAAAATCTACAATTTTTTTAGCTCAGTAAAAGCTTTAACACCACGTCAAGTGCGGTGGTTGAACTTTTTTAGCACTTATGATTTTGTGATAACTTACAGGCCTGGTACACAACAAATTTAGTCAGATGTATTGTCCAGGTATGGACACTTTTCAGAATTAAATCAATAAACAAGAGGTCATCCTATATTACAACCTCAAAAAATATTAGCACCAATTCAAGAACAGGATTTCATGTCGACTCTATATAATGCACATTTACAAATCAGTTCTCTAGATTGGTTAAAAGATAAGACTAATTCAGTACAAAATGAGTTAATGTATCATGGAACCCTTTTGTATATACCAACTTTGGATTTGCAGCAGCAGATTGTTACATGGCATCATACTTCAGAGTTAGTAGGACATCCGGGTTGGTTAAAAGCTCTAGAAAATGTGCGAAAACATTTTTGGTGGCCAAACATGAGTGATAATATACAAGAAATGTGTGGAAACTTGTCCTACATGTGCTTGTCAAAAGACATCACATAGAGCTCCAGCTGGTTATTTAATCCCTATGCCCGTTCCACAAATACCTTGGCATACTCTAAGTGTAGATTTCATAGTAAATCTGCCTTCTAGCAAAAAATATACTACAGTTCTTGTTGTAGTGTATTTCTTGTAAAAAATGGCTCATTTTATTCCCCTTATGAAATTACCAACGGCAGGAGAATTTGCAGACATTTTTCTTAAAGAAATAGTGCGTTTTCATGGATTGCCAAGTAAAATGTTTTCAGATAGAGGTAGTCAATTTAATTCAAAATTTTGGAAGACACTTTGTGCAGAACTAAAAATAGAACCAGCTTTGCCTACAGCGTTCCATCCAGAAACAGATGTACAAACAGAGCGTCTAAATCAGACATTACTACAAACTTTAAGGTGTTTGTTAGCCGAGTATTGAAGTGAATGGTTGGAGGCATTGCCAATTCCTGAATTTGTATTTAATAACACTATTCATGCTGCAACACATTGTACCCCTTTTTATTTTATGCAAGGGTTTCATCCTAGAGCATCGCCAGTTAAGATAGATGACTCACTACTTCCAAAAGTTACTGAGAGACTAACTAATTTAATAAAAATACAGGAAAAGGCTAGAAATCATTTGACTAATTACAAAGAAAGAATGAAAAAACAAGCTGATAAACACAGAACTGAAGCACCCCTTTATAAAGTTGGAGAAAAAGTTTAGCTTTCCACTAGAAATTTAAATATGGAAGGGTCCCAAAAATTACAACCAAAATTTATAGGACCTTTTGATATCAAAGAATTATTGAATCCAGTAACAGTAAAATTAGAACTTCCCGATGATTACTCAATACATCCAGTTTTTCATGTATCCCTACTCAAACCCCACAATCCCCTTACCCGAAAAGAAGTTCCCCAACCTCCCATTCCAATAGCAGGTCACCTAGAATATGAAGTCCAGAAAATATTAAACGCCAAAAGTATGCAAGGTTGTTTATTTTATTTAATTGCTTGGAAGGGTTATGACAGCACAGAAAATTCTTGGGAACCAGCTTCCAATGTACATGCCCCACGATTACTCAGAACATTCTATTTAAAAAATCCAGGTAAACCACGATCTGTGAGGGGGCCTTTGAGGGGGGCGACTGTTAGGGTTTGCCTTAAGCAGAGAGCAAGTCTTTTAGGATAGCAGGAAAGAAGCTATTTTTCATAATACAGACGTTTATTTGCCATGATTTCTGAAGGATAGTTCATTGCATATAAATAATGGTTAATGTTATTGACTTTACTTCATTTGGTTGTAGCAAGGCTTATGGAATACATTTTAAGGCTCTTTCCAGTTTTCCAAATAATGAACAGAACTCCTTGCCGGTATTCTAATTAGCGCTGCACGTTCCTAACTGTTGATGCTGAAAACGTGCAGCGCGTGACCCCGCCCACCTCTGTCTATGAAAGCCGGCTTCAAGCTCAGCCGGTTGCTTGTGATCGTCAATCCCCAGTTTACCTGCATATCCTGCGTCCTCCGTCCTCAATTACTGTATTTCTTGTCTTGTCGTCCTTCTTCGTGAAGCCTCATCCTTCCTTCCCTCAGCACCGTAAATCATCGCATCTGTGCTGGTCCTCCTCCGTATTCTTCCCCTGCATTTCCAGCTTGCTTCGGACATCTCTTGTCAAGGTTCCGCCTGCAAAAAGAAAGACATTGATCAGGTATCACGCGTGAAAACCAGTACACTGAAAGTAAGTGTTATTTTTCTTTATTAAGCAGCGAACTTATCATTTTGACTCATTGGATAATCAAAGACCCATTTTGCAACCTGTACAAACACATTGACTTTGAACGTGTAAGAAGTTTATTTCTCTGGGAAAAACGCTTTTGTACTTTACTTCAAAACCATACACATATTACAGTGCTAATTAACAATCGTACTTTGAGAGATGAAACAGTTTGGATGGAAGTCAGAGGTTGAATACAAAAGATTTATGAAACACAGCAGAGTTTCTTGTCGCATTTCATTTATAATTCACAAAGCTATTTAGCAGAGTTTGTTTTATAAGCATCAGTGGGCCCATATTAAGTGATTAGCGCCATCTCATGGATACAGGTGGAATCAATATTTAGAATCCTTATTTTGAACCGAGCTCCATTTTACTTAATGTGATCTTGTATTTTGTTTAAAGGAAGGAGTTACACTAAATTCAAGTCCACAGTTCTGGCAAGCTATTGAGCCAGAGTGGAGAGGTATTTTTTGATGTTAATGTTTTAACATCTATACATATATATGTATAAGAAATTGGAGAATTAAGAAAAGTATAAAGTGCTTGTCTTAACTTTTATTTGTTTAGATATCACACTGTCGAGAATTCAGCTCTTAAAGGTTCAACTACCAGTGGAGCAGTGTTTTGTTTCTCTGTTTATTATTTTGTCCAATTTCCCCCCTCCCTTGAGTTTCTTGATATCTTCACTCTGTTTCTAGTCACTGTGTTGGAGCAAGGAATTCAGGGGTGGGTTAGAATAATCTTCAGCTTCCCAACAGAAGAAAACAGGATATACAGGTAACTGATTCTTGACACACAGGCGATTTTAAGGAATATTGTTAGTTTGTAAAAATAAACACTTAGAACCTTTTCTCGTGAAAACCAGACAATGGATTCTTAAGGAAGGAAATACAAGTTACTGGTAAGTATGGTTAGAATTACTTTTCATGGTCAGTACTGGGCTAGATGCAGCACTGGGTTCTCTCCTGATAACAGGTGAGTAAATCGGAATTGGTTGTTCAAATGATTTTAGGTGAATATTTAAAAGTTCCAAAACTCCACACTTAGAAGAATTTCCAAGTGAAACCAGTCAATGTTAGCCTATAGAAGGAAATTCAAGTTACTGGTAAGTATGGTTAGAATTACATTTGAGGATCAGTACTTGCTCAAAGATGCTGCACGGAGGTTTCTCCTGATAGCAGGTGAGTAAATCAGAATTCGTAGTTATGCTGATTTTATAAGAATATTTTAAAGTCCCAAAACTCCACACTTTGAAGAATTTCCAAGTAAAGCCACTCAATGTTACCCTATGGAAGGAAATTCAATTAGCAAGTAAGTAATGTTATCATTACTTTTTCTTACTCAGTGGTGGATCCTGGATCCAGCACTGGTGGATATCCGTTAAACAGTTGAAAGAATGTGTTTAAGTCATACAAGTGATTTTTAAGGAATATTTTTAGTTTGTTAAAATTGACAGAAACTTTTCTGGTGAAAACCACACAATGGATTCCTATGGAAGGAAATACAAGTTACTGGTAAGAACAGTTAGAATTACTTTTCAGGGTCAGTGCTGGGCTAAAAGATGCAGCACTGGGTTCTCTCCTGATAATAGGTGAGCAAATCGGAATTCGTTGTTCGGGTGATTTTAGATTAATATTTTGAAGTTCTAAAACTCCACACTTAGAAGAATTTCCAAGTGAAACCAGTCAATGTTAGCCTATAGAAGGAAATTCAAGTTACTGGTAAGTATGGTTAGAATTACATTTGAGGATCAGTACTGGGCTCAAAGATGCTGCACGGAGGTTTCTCCTGATAGCAGGTGAGTAAATCAGAATTCGTAGTTATGCTGATTTTATAAGAATATTTTAAAGTTCCAAAACTCCACACTTTCAAGAATTTCCAAGTAAAGCCACTCAATGTTACCCTATGGAAGGAAATTCAATTAGCAAGTAAGTAATGTTATCATTACTTTTTCTTACTCAGTGGTGGATCCTGGATCCAGCACTGGTGGATCTCCGTTAAACAGTTGAAAGAATGTGTTTAAGTCATACAGGTGATTTTTAAGGAATATTTTTAGTTTGTTAAAATTGACAGAAACTTTTCTGGTGAAAACCGCACAATGGATTCCTATGGAAGGAAATACAAGTTACTGGTAAGAACAGTTAGAATTACTTTTCAGGGTCAGTGCTGGGCTAAAAGATGCAGCACTGGGTTCTCTCCTGATAATAGGTGAGCAAATCGGAATTCGTTGTTCGGGTGATTTTAGGTGAATATTTTGAAGTTCTAAAACTCCACACTTAGAAGAATTTCCAAGTGAAACCAGTCATTGTTAGCCTGTGGCAGGAAATTCAACTTACTATTAAGTATGGTTAGAATTACTTTTGAGGATCAGTACTGGCCTCAACGATGCAGCACTGAGGGCTCTCCTGATAATAGGTGAGTAAATCGGAATTCGTTGTTCGGATGATTTTAGGTGAATATTTTAAATTCTAAAACTCAACACTTAGAAGAATTTCCAACTAAAACCACTCAATGTTACCCTATGGAAGGAAATTTCCTCAGCAGATAAGTAGTGTTATAATTACTTTTTCTTAAGTATAGTAGTTACAGTTGTTGCAATGGGCAACACACTTTCAAACACAATGCAACACTGACCTCAATGTGAGTTTCTTGTTAAATGCTTTTAGTTACTTTATGGATTACTTTTCTAACCACAGGACTGGATCCTAGATTCATTCCTTGGACATCTCCTGTAAACGGTTGAGTAAAAGTGTATTACTTACAGTAGTGATTTTTAAGGAATATTATTGTATTTTAAAAGTTGACACTTTTAAATTTTTTCACATAGAATCAACAATGTTATCCTAGAGCAGGAAAATCCTTTAGCAGGTAAGTAGTGCTATCGTCACTTTTTCTTACTCAGTGGTGGATCCTGGATCCAGCACTGGTGCATCTCCTGTAAACAGTTGAAAGAATGCGTTTAAGTCATACAGGCGATTTTTAAGGAATATTTTTAGTTTGTGAAAATAGACACTTAGAAACTTCTCTGGTGAAAACCAGACAATGGATTCTTATGGACGAAAATACAGGTTACTGGTAAGTATGGTTAGAATTACTTTTCAGGGTCAGTGCTGGGCTAAAGGATGCAGCACTGGGTTCTCTCCTGATAATAGGTGAGTAAATCGGAATTTGTTGTTCGGATGATTTTAGGTGAATATTTTGAAGTTCCAAAACTGCAAACTTAGAAGAATTTCCAAGTGAAACCAGTCATTGTTGCCTGCGGCAGGAAATTCAAGTTACTAGTAAGTACATCCTCATAGGGTTTTTACCCAATAGAGGCCAGGAAATGTTTACAGCCTATTGATACTCAAGTCACCCAAGAAAAAATATCATCTTGCCCCAAGTTAACTGGTAAAAGGAAGAGGGGAGGGGGCCGTCAAGCGGGCAGGAAACCCAAATTATTAAAACCATCAGGTGCCCCAAGTACTTTGCTTCCAAAGAAATTCATACATCTAACAAGCACACTAAAGCCCCACCAGGTCATAATGCCCAAGCCCCACAAACCCTTAAAAAAAGTTTCAACCTTAGGGAAAGAGGAAGAGCCAGCAATGTCCTTCTCGAACATGACGCATCTGTTATGATCTTTCACCATCCCTTTGATCGAAAGACTGAAAATCATAAATGGGAAGCTTGATGCCCTGAGTGAACTAGCTAATGATAACACGCGTAGGCTTAATACTTTAGCAATACCTAAGCCCAAGCCCAAGCCCAACACGGATAGTGGGTTAGTGCTTAGTAATAATCGAGAATCCAAAGCCACTGCAGCTAACACCACTACTATGGCCAGTATAGATTCGAATGGTACAGCTCAAAAACCGAACTTATCAGTAAATAAACCCCCTGAAACTAATACTCTCATTACACCATCACCGGAAGTAACAGAGAATAATGGTGGTGGAGACAGAACAAGCACAACAGGAAGATCGGGTTTCCTTGCCAGTAATTAACCGTCCACCTGAGTCTTCGCCGTTAGTTTTAGTGCTTGTGAACGTCCCCGTATTGAATGAAGGCACGAGGGAGAACTTTGGCCAATTAAAAAACAAGGCAACCCATTGGATTACAAGCAACACTTCAGAAGGCAATAAGATTTGGCACAATATTATAATGGCCCGGAGAGTGTCCTGGATAGGCAGAACTCGAAAGAATAAAACAGGGGATTGCATTATATTGAACTTTAACAGACCCGAGCCAGTAAGACGAATCACTAGCGAGTTTACGTTTAATCCCAAGTCACGAAGGAAGGATATTGAGATTCTCCCATTTGACTACTTCTATAGGGACCTGAATATACCCAATCTAAATAGAGAAACCACTCAGGGTTTTAGCAGGAACCACCATAAACTACCTGGGCAGGGCTGGGAATATCCTAGAAAATTCTTCCCAAATCGATCATGGAGAAGAACTGAAAGGCAGGCTCCAAGATATGAAGGTGTCAATCGCTATTCAGCTTTGAGTGGACTGGAAGGAGTCGACTGACGTCCAACTACTGAGGCTGGAAATAATTCTAGCGTGGGGGCAGAAACTGTGATAGATTATGCAGTGGCAGCTAGTGTGGGTGATGGACAGCAGGAAATCTCCCTGCAGGAACAGTTGGGGATTTTTTCAAAGAAAGGAACGAGGTTGGCTTTCTGGAATATTGCGGGTCTTCGCTCAAAGATAAATAACCTAATCTGGTCAGATTTTATTAAGGACATAGATATACTATGCCTGCAAGAGACTTGGTCTCTTGATGCTATTCATATCAATGGTTTTAAAACATATCATGTACCAGCCAACTCTTCTAAACATGGGAGGTGTAAAGATGGGCTGATCATCTACGTAACAAATACGAAGGAGGTGATAACACTGAAAATGGTGGGCTCGTGTAGTAACTCTCAAATCATTTTAATTCAGGCGACCCTTAAGGTTGAGGTAATTATTATTAACATGTACAATAATATAGAGAAGGGTTCAGTAAATGATATGATTAACACCCTTAATAAGGTAGTAAGGAACTTGGTGGACAAATCAACAAGGGACTCCATTCTTATCTGGGGAGGTGATTTCAACCATCATCTTTGCAAACAGTACCAGAGCGGTTTTAGTGATCATGATAAGTATAATTCCGAGAACCAACCTCATTTTTCCCATAATAACGGGGGCGACTCTTTAAACGACATGATAGCCTCATTTGATATGGGTTTTGTTAATATGCAATGTAGGCCTCCGGTGGAGTTCAGCCCCACGTGTGTAGGGAGAGGGCACAGTACGCTGATTGATGTTATCACCATTACCAATTCCCATTCCGACTGGTTAACTGATTTTGCAACCCATATGATTGGGGTGAGTGACCATCTCCCACTCAACTTTCGTATCCATCTTCCTGAAAATAGAGACCGTTCATTGGTTGAGCGGTTGGCCTGGACAACCAACTGTACCCTAAGTAGACAAAATTGGTATGCTCTTAGATGGTCTCATAGTAACCCAGAGGTCACCAATATGAACATAATTAAACAAGCATTAACATCCATTAATAAATGTTTCCAGGATGAGGTATCACATTCAGAAGTTTTAGATTCTTTTTCTAATATTACAAGGATTATTAAAGCGAACCTACTGCGCCCCGTCAGAGATAGGAAACCACGTAGAAATGGGTGGTTTGACTCAACATGTATAAAGACCCACGTACAATTAAAGAGGGCTCTGTGTAAAAACCCGAGAAATCAGGCAGAAATTAAAATGTGTAGGCATGAGTATAACCTTGCAAGAAAGTTACGGAAACGTAAAATTAAGAATGACGCATGGGTGAATCTACACGAGGCCTCTTTAAAAAGAGATAGTTCCTCCTTCTGGGCAGCTGTTAAGGCTCCGTTCTTTAATTCAGGGGACTTGGCGAGAATGGAAGTAGCGATATCAGAAGATTGGTGGATAGATTTCTTTGCAGAGGTCTATAATCCAGGTGGGGTTTATAAACTGGTAGATATGGGGAGTAAAATCAAGGTGCGACAGCAGGTTAATTTTGTTCCAATTAATTTAGCAGTTACAGTAACTGAAATCTCAGACGCCACCACTCAGAGCAAGGGCAATAAAGCCCCGGGTGCAGATGGCATCCCTATAGACCTATTTAAACATCAGATTGAGTTGTGGTCACCGCTACTCACGCGTGTACTTGATGCAAGTTGTGAGTTGGGCTTTATCGATACCTGGGCGGATTCTATCATCATTCCTATATTTAAAAAAGGGGATTGGGAAAATCCCTCCTGCTATCGTCCCATATTCCTCCTGGATTCTTTTATGAAAGTTACAGGGAGGGTAATTCTGAACCACCTGCAACAATGGGCTGAAGATGCTAACATATTATCCCCTGTGCAATATGGATTTAGGGAGGGACGGGGCACACTAGAGCAGGTCCTAAATTTCGATGCTCCTAGGTAAATACACCCAGACTAAGGACGGCAAAGTTTACGCAGTGTTTGTAGATCTAAGCGCTGCGTTTGATTGTGTTATCCATAACCGTTTGTGGCAGATTTTGAGGGAGATGAAGGTGGAAGAAGTGTTAATTTCCTTTCTAAGGCAACTCTATGCTGGGGCAAGGGCGAAAGTGAGATTTGGCACTAAAGGTGAATGTACTAAGCCTTTTTACGTAATGCGGGGAGTGAGACAAGGGTGCGTACTTGACCCATTTCTTTTCAATTTGTATACTAACGATCTGGAAAAGGAATTGATGGCTGAAGTACGTGATTCCCACGGATAAACCACCAACAAATTGTGTCCCTCTTGTACGCGGCGATGCTGTGATTAGGTCACGGACCCAAAGAGGGTTACAAATGGCTCTGGACACATATTTAAACTTTATGGATAACAGGGGTCTAAAACTTAATATCACCAAAACTTTTGTCATGACCTGCGGTAGAACTAGGAATAAAGAGTGCCGCTTGTTTGCTGGAAAGGAGAAGATTGCGCCAACCAAAACCTTCTCATACCTGGGTATTGTGCTAGAAGAAACTGGGTCTTTGGGGCAAGCCATTAGAAATAGGGCCATGATGTTTAAGAGAGCTACAGCTGCACTCATGTCTTTTTCTAAAAAGATGGGGAAGAGACCTCCCGAAATCCTGTTAAAAATTTACCAGGCTAAATGCTTAAGTACAGCAACTTATGGGGCAGGTATTTGGGGAATTTCCAATTCCACCCCCATACAAAAGGTAGAAAACGTAATTTTAAGATTTATTTTGGCAACTCCCGTTAGTTCACCTGTATTTAATTGTCATACAGAATTGGGTATTCGCTATGTGAGCGATCTTATTAGTATTCAACCACTCTTGCTCTGGCACAGAGTATGGACATCACCTGATCTCTCCCTAAATAGAAATATCATCAAGGATTGTATGGGGTTGGATAGGGTTACCAGGATACCTTGGCTGATGTATATTTGTAAATTTACTAGGGATCTAGGAAGACCCGAATTTTACCACCATCCTGATTCATTGTGCAGGATATCAAAGAAGGATTTAAAGCAGTTATGTTGGTATCACGTAGAATCACTGAGACTAGGAGTAGACTTAAACAAAAAACTTGTAATACAGCATCAACTCACCCTAGTCTCATACACTATTCAGCCCTACTTAATTTGGTGTCTGGAGGGTTTTGACCGATATTTATTAACAAGATTCAGGTTTGATGTCTTTTTTTGTTTAATCACATTTCCTAAAGTAAACGATTGGGGAAGAAATCTCTGCAAATGCCCGTGCGATAACTTGTCCACCCAATCCACTTTGCATGTAATTTGTTTTTGTAAATTTTACTCGGTGGAAAGATCTAGATGGATAAAACTACTTTTAAAAAAACAAGGCACATGGAGACAATGCAGCCCAGCCTTACTGTTTTTAGTGTCCTTAAATGATGTACATTGTGTGGCCGTTATGCTGGGCTTTTTAAAAAGTATTTTAAGGAAAAGGAAAAGCTTAAATAATTATTTTTTTAAAGTATATGTTTTTATTTTTAACCATACCTGTGCGATTCTTTTGCTTGCCCTTGTAATGAACTTGTAGCTTTTATGATTTTATGTACTTTGAAATCGAATAAAGCTTTTTCATTCATTCATTACTAGTAGGTATGGTTAGAATTACTTTTGAGGATCAGTACTGGACTCAAAGATGCAGCACTGAGGTCTCTCCTGATAACAGGTGAGTAAATCAGAATTCATAGTTATGCTGATTTTATAAGAATATTTTAAGTTTCCAAAACTCCACACTTAGAAACATTTCCAAGTGAAGCCACTCAATGTTACCCTATGGAAGGAAATTAACTTAGCAAGTAAGTAGTGTTATTATTACTTTTTCTTACTCAGTGGTGGATTGTGGATCCAGCACTGGTGCATCTCCTGTAAACAGTAGAAAGAATGCGTTTAAGTCATACAGGCGATTTTTAAGGAATACTGTTAGTTTGTGAAAATAGACACTTAGAACCTTTTCTGGTGAAAACCAGACAAGAAATTCTTATGGAAAGAAATACAAGTTACTGGTAATTATGGTTAGAAATACTTTTCATGGTCAGTGCTGGGCTAGATGCAGCACTGGGTTCTCTCCTGATAACAGGTGAGTAAATCAGAATTCGTTGTTCAGATGATTTTAGGTGAATATTTAAAAGTTCCAAAACTCCACACTTAGAAGAATTTCCAAGTGAAACCAGTCAATGTTAGCCTAAAGAAGGAAATTCAAGTTGCTAGTAAGTATGGTTAGAATTACTTTTGAGGATCAGTACTGGGCTCAAAGATGCTGCACGGAGGTCTCTCCTGATAGCAGGTGAGTAAATCAGAATTCGTAGTTATGTTGATTCTATAAGAATATTTTAAAGTTCCAAACCTCCACACTTTGAAGAATTTCCAAGTAAAGCCACTCAATGTTACCCTATGGAAGGAAATTCAATTAGCAAGTAAGTAATGTTATCATTACTTTTTCTTACTCAGAGGGGGATCCTGGATCCAGCACTGGTGCATCTCTGTTAAACAGTTAAAAGAATGTGTTTAAGTCATACAGGTGATTTTTAAGTAATATATTTAGGTTGTGAAAATTGACAGAAACTTTTCTGGTGAAAACCAGACAATGGATTCCTATGGAAGGAAATACAAGTTACTGGTAAGTACAGTTAGAATTACTTTTCAGGGTCAGTGCTGGGCTAAAAGATGCAGCACTGGGTTCTCTCCTGATAATAGGTGAGTAAATCGGAATTCGTTGTTCGGATGATTTTAGGTGAATATTTTGAAGTTCCAAAACTGCACACTTAGAAGAATTTCTAAGAGAAACCAGTCATTGTTAGCCTGTGGCAGGAAATTCAAGTTACTAGTAAGTATGGTTAGAATTACTTTTTAGGATCAGTACTGGCCTCAAAGATTTAGCACTGAGGTCTCTCCTGATAACAGGTGAGTAAATCGGAATTCGTAGTTCTGCTGATTTTATATGGCCGGGATGCCCGCCACCCCCTCCCAACACCAATTCACCAATGGGAGGAGACAGACACAGGTTTGAACTTTTGGAAGGCGGGGGGAGTTACCCCCCCGGCCGTATTTATTAAAATATGAAACAAAATTTAAAACATTAAATTAAAACGTTTCATGAATTATGCACAATTTTACTTTCATTACATTTTGATGAAGACATGTTCTTTGGCTAACCTTAACAGATCTCTAATACAAAGGTTTCCTAGCCGAGTCTAGCATCTTGAAAATGCATACATTCTAAATTAAAATTGTACATCCTAGCATTAAGGGCCAACGGCAAGGTCTTAACCGGTGTCAGATCCCTACTACCAAAATCCTGCCCTCACGGTGTGAGTGGCGCATGCGCAGAGGACTTTACCCTCATTGCCAACTGTAACTTACTTTGTCGTCGGGCCCCCTTTCACTCAACGCCATCTTAAAGGTCGTCCGAGTTCCCGTGTGAGGTATCTGTAGGAAGGACAGCGTGGGCTCCCCCCCATCCCCACACTCTCTTCCGCCGGAGCGGATATCCGGCCCCCGGGAAATTCGTAGGAGGGGCATCTAGCCGTCTCCCCCCTGGGAGGGGCCTATGGCCGTCTCCCCCTAGGCCACCCATCCTTAGTGGGTGCCGCCTCACCGTGGAAGGGGCCAAGGCCGCCTCCCCCCGGGCGCTCCCATCCATTCTGGGTGGCGCCCCCCTCTAGGGACCTTGAAATTACTGCTCACCGATCATGACCTTACCGCCACATGCCGGATAGTTGACCGAATATCCGGGCCCCCACACCTCCTAAAGGTCATGCTTTCTCAAACCCCTTAGCCATGCGATGAAGTCTCCTATGAGTAAATCATTCCCCGCCCTGTACAGGTGAACCCCATCATTCAGATAAAAGTGATCACCCCCGAATACACCCATGGGGAATGCTATGCAACTGCGAGGAGCGGAACAATTTCCCAATCTTATTGTTGACCCTCTTTACCGAGTGGTTCAACGCTGACACAGAGAGACCCCCCGCCAAACCTTCCTGGGGATCATGTGGGACCAGGCGATTGTGCACCCCGGGAGCCTCTTAGCCAACCAGCTAACTGCCGACAGAATCTGTTCTAATAACACTCGTCTTCCCAATTTCACTAAGTCATTGCTCCCCAGGTGTACTATGACTATAGATGGCGGTGACCTTTGCCGCCCTAAAAGACCCTCCACAAATGATTGAAATTGGTCAAAACAGAGGCCACCCTTCCCATGGAAGGTCACTCTGTACCCGTATTCCCCAGATGCGTGAATCGCGTCACCTGCCATGAATACCTCCCCGGCGCGCCTCACGTATGAGTGGCCCACGACCCATACCACTTGCTCTCCAGTCGGTGATCCTCGACCGCTGGTCCCCTGGTGCTGGGTTGACTCCAGATTCCGCCCCGCGTCACAGGCTTGCGAAACTGTAATTCAAAGAAAAGACAAGAAGCGTGAGCGTATTTCAACAGTCTTTTACAACATGTGCAATCGCACATACCTTTTGAAGCAGTTCGAGGACCAACGGCCTAGCTGTTTCACTTCTTCCGCACCCTGACCCGGGGCCGTAGCCTCAGTAGCAGCCCCTATCCTAAATGAGTGGGTCCCAAAATCGCACGGGTCCATGCCCGCGGCAGCGATTGTAAGTGCTAACACCCTCTGAAACTGAAATCTTGTCAGAGGAGTGCCATCCTTGTGCCTAAGCAGGCTCCCTCCCCATGTAGCCGACCTCTGTGCCAAATATTCCTCTAAACACTTTATCGGACAAGTGGGGGACCCTCGAGCGCTCTGCACCACAACACTATCCCCCATAGCTCCCTGGTCTGTCTTGGACCTGGCTATCGAGATTAGCATCGAATCACCCCTTATTTGTACGTGATCCCTGCATAAGCCTCCCTCCGTATCTTTCTTGTTCCTCGCCACGAGTTCGCTTACCCACATAGCCCCATGGAATGCCAAGGTGAAAGCTGCCCGGAACAGAACTGCTTCGGAAGGGGAGGAGCACGTCTCATTCAGCTTCGCTAAGAGCAGAGACAATCTCTCTAGACCAATCGGGCGCCTCGCATCTTGGCTGCGACCCTCCAGGCGCTGCCAGCCGCGGAGCGCTTTCCTGACTAAAAAGGAACCCGTCGGGTCCCTCATGCCGTGGAGTTGTGCCATGAATGAAATGCCGCCTTATGTCTGTTGGCCGTTGCCGCTGATCGGCCTTGTCTATGCAGCGCTACCAAGAACCGCAGGAAGGATTCCTCCTGTCCCCAGCTCTGTCTCCCTGTCGGGCCTAAAAATGTGCAGTAGGAACGAAACGCTCCTTCGTAGGCCTTCCTTGTCCTGGGAGCTGAGCTGGCTGCCACAAGGTCTTGTAATCCAGGGCACCGATTAGCCATAGCGCTTCGGGAAACGTTGCCGCCACTAGGTCTGCTGTGGGTAGATAGCCCCTGAAAGCCTGCATGTGTGAACGAGAGAGTGCATCAGCTGCATTATTCAGTACACCCGGCACATGTTTTGCCCTGAACTGTACATTCAATCTCATGCAACTGAGGAAATATAAATTTTTGGTCATGTTATGTTCCCTAGCGCGTACCCCACCGACTCCATGTACCAGCTTAAAGTGCATGTAACTTCCCTCCTGTGCCAGCTATGAAGACGCAAATACATTTGCGTCCAACGTTAACTTGTCCTCTTTCAGATCCACCATGAATGGATTATATAGTCCGTTCCTAAGTATGCTATGCCACCGTCTTTTTGTAGTACACTTTACATGTTTTTCTGCTCTGGCAGAGTAGGCCCTGAATTTCTGCCATCGAGCCTCTTTTGGCTTCTAACTTTGACAGCCTCTGCCCAGGCTACCTCTGTACCCGTGAACTCTGACTTACTTCCAGCGCGGCCCCTCGCGCTCAGCTCAGCCTGCTTTCTGCCAAGACTGACTATAACCTTCGAGTTATCTGTTCCGCTCCTCGAGAATGCATTCCTGCCTACTAGCTCCAGTAAACATCCTCTCCAGCTGCAGAGCCAAAGGGCCGACCTGTCTCAATGCAAGTAATTCATAGCCTCTGTTACCATGCTTCCATGGAAGGCCTCGTGCCCCCACGCTTCTCATGCAGACACTTAGGCGCCTATACACGCATCCACAGTTAGCATAGAATAGCTTCTGCCCTAGAGACCTTTCTGCCCAGATAGTATGGTTCCTAAACATCAGATATCAGATATGATAGAAGTACAAGTTGATCTGACATGCCAGACTTCTGTCTCTTTCCGTCAGTGTAAATGTCAAGTCCCCTGCACCCCTCCAATCACACGTCATGCAGCTGCGCGCGCATCCAAGCTTCCGATTTCTGCTGACATTGCAACAATTCTGTTAGCACCACCCCTTGGTGCCACCCACTTGCGTCACCTATCAGTGACGTTTCTAGCACACACCTCTGGTTCACGCCTAGTTCACGCCTCTTGATTACGTACTAGCAACACGTGTATACTGTTATCTTGTCTTCTCTCAGCTGTTACGCCTACTACACTGCTTCCTATGGTATAAATCAAGTATATAAGCTATGTAATGTCAATAAAGTTTGCTCTATCCCTTCTGACACCCCTGTGGTGGTCAGAACATGATATCCTGGTCACGACCATTCCTTTTTAAGGAATAAAACCCCTAAGAAACTCTAACACCACGGACTCTGTCTTTTTTTCATTCCGATTGAGTTATTATTGATTAAGTACTTACCTGCATAGAAATTAAGAGAGTAAATTAATTATTTACGTCATTTTGGCGCCCGAATAGGGACCCCTCCCCCACCTCACGCGCCGGTTGGCGCATTGCAAGCTCTGTCCCCTGCCGTCAGTTAGACGGAACCTACGCGTACCGGCAGGATTTCCTGCATCTCCCTCTGACCCAAGGAGGTGACGAAGACTGCGATCAGTGCCCAGACGAGGCGGTGAGGAGTGCGGAGGATCCCGACCAGAGCCTAGTCGAAAGAAGCAAGGTCCGAGGTGTCAAGAGGCCCACCAGGTTTCCGAAGTTTTCCGAGGTTTTCCGAAGTTTTCCGAAGTTTTCCGAAGTACCGAGTCGAGTCCAGTCGAGTTTTCCGAGGCCTTCTGTTTCCGTGCTTCCCGGTGAGTACCATCGCTGGGTCGTATCTAGACGGGTTTGGGTACGCAAGTCCGGTCTGCACTGTTTTTAGGCAGTGTATCTGTACTGTTTAGCAGTATATCTAGTATTCCAAATTTTTGCACTGTTACACCAGTGTATCTGTACTGTTGAGCAGTACATCCAGTATAGGGGGGTAGTCATCTATGTCTTAAATGTTCTTATGTGATTAATGTCGTGGTATGAATGTGACTGTTTAAATGTGTATTATTGTGTTTCTCGTATAAACTAGCTGTCAAGAGTATTAAGGAATAAGGATTGAGCATTCAGTAATAAGTAAGCAAAATGCCGTTTTTCAACAAGTTAAAGCAGATAGGAACTAGGAAAGGGATACTGGAGGAAGAAATTCCTATTCCCCCTAGGGACACTCCAGGTAACTTTATGTACCACAAACATGGCATAGATGCCATATTATATCTAGATTTATGGGCCGATTACACCAAGCACCTAGACGAAAGACACAGATGGCCTGTTACCGGAACATGGGATGCCGAGTGCATCATGAAGGTAGAAGAAGCATTATGGAAAAAGAAAGCTAGACAATCTCAGAAAGACGCCATAGAATTCTGGCGTAAGGAATCCCATAAGCGTGCTGAGAAAGCACTCCGTAGAGAGGACAGACTTAAAGAATCAGAAAAGGCCCAAGAAAACGAATTAGTTATTGAAGGGATCCGAGTAAAAACAGAACAAATAGACCGTGCCCGAAACAATCTTGTAAACGGAATGTATCTCGCGGCCGAAGGTACACCTGAGGCCCTATCAGAAATACCGAAAAACTTACCGCCACCATTAGTTCCAACTAAAGTAATGCATAAAACTACTAAAGACATATTCCTAAATTCATATTTAGAGGATGTAGCACCAGCTTACGCCAATCTGCCTGTTCGTGCCCTGCCCACTGACAGGGACGGGGGTGGCACTACGCCCCCAGATCATGTTCCGCCAGTACCGCGACAGACCTCCCCTGTTCCGCCAGCTCCGCCACTTCCCGCACCCAAGATTGACCTACCGAAACAAGTCCTACCTGATCCTACTAAACGACAAATTCAAGTTCAGATCCAGACTCCGCAGGGAGATAATGCCCAAGCGTCAGCCTCAGGAGGTGCGACTGCGGGTCCTCGGACCCCGCCATTAACACGCAGATTCAATTTTAGGGACACGCAGAGTCCTCTCACGTTCCAGTCCCCCCGCCTTGACGCATTAAAGGAAAACATGTCAGTTTGTAGATATGATCCAGTACCCGGAAAAAACGATCTAATGATATTAGCATCACTACGGTTAAGATCTGCCACTGATATCTTGCTATGCTATGTAGGAATGAAGGAACGTCTCGATAGAATATATGAGTTTGTTCAGACAGGGAAAGACCCTGACAGTATCAAGGATGCCATGGATAAACAGAAAGTTGACATTCAAGCACAGATATTACGATTTTTCATAAATTGTCTAATAAGAGAACGAGACCGGCCTGAGACAGATCAAAGTGAATTAGATGCACTAACCAAGTGGGGTCAAAATATAGCCGAAGGAAAACATGACAGGGGGGCTTGCATAGCCAGTATGTACCAGAAAATTAGAAGGGCAGTGATAACGGCACACCAGAAAGGGAATGACAAAGCTTCCTCCGAGGAGGAAGAAGAACTTGCAGAACAAGGAAGGACTACAGATACTATAGCGTATGTAGGTAAGGGAAACTACCTTAGGAAAGGCATCCGTCCGGAAAACAAGAGAGTTTTTCTCTCTGCTTTAACAAACCCGAATTCTTCTGAACATCAGTTCCAGGAAACTGATAAAAGGCTTCGAGACCGAATGGGGTACCATGTACTCAATTCTATGGATGAACAGGAACTAGCCCGGTCAGCCGTGTTATGGGCCGAAAACCCAGACATATATCATGATGATACGTTAGCACAGACATTCTTGAACCTTTCCCCAGACGAGCAGAAAATAGCAGGTGTATACATGATTCAGCACCTCCTCATCAAGTACAGAAACCACCATTCCGACCCAGGTCCCTTACATGAAACATTAGAAGCACTACTCATGGATAGATGGAGAGGTTTCAGCACCAAGTTAATACAAATAATTCTAGAACAACGACATAAATATAACACCTTCATAAGCTCTGAATATGTTCCCGCCCCGCCTCCAGAAAGAAAAATGTACCACATGCAATGCGGTAGTGGCATTGAAAGTCAGAACCCCTTACGAGAAGTACACCCAGTTATGGGTGCGGATCACGTCTTGAAGCGTGTGTATGTTCACACACCGCTGACTAAGTTAGAACTGTTAGAAATGAAGAAATTAGTCCCGTGTCACGATAAAGACCCTGCAGGTTTTCACAGAGAGCTCAAAGACATGTTACTCATGGGGGATTACACGTATGATGATATTATGAAAATGTTAAAGGTACTGCTGCCCACGGGCATTTACGAGAAATTAAAGGAAAAAGATTGGGAGGTGGGGGAGGCAAAGATAGCATGGGCAGAAATAGAAGACGAAGAAAACAAACGAATCCCAGGGTTAGGCCTTGGGGATAGGACTAAAGCATTACCCGGATTAATAGTACAGGTTTTGCCAAGATTATTGACAACTAGAAAGGAAGATTGGGACGCAATCTCGTCCTGTAAACAGAAACAAGATGAAGATACTAGTGACTTCTATTCAAGATTCGAGAAATGTTTCATTATAAATAGTGGCCTACAACCAAGCAGCGAATCATATCCACACCTTTTTGTATCAAAATTAGTCGAGAATTCCCTACCATTAGTTAAAAATAGAGTGTACAAAGTTGAAAGTACTTGGCAGGCAAATACGCCATCCCAGATGTTACAAATGTTACAATATCATCAGAACAGAATTAGAGAAGAACAAGATCAGGAACAGAAACGTATGAAAGACACGAAAATGAAAATGTTAGTAGCTCAGACGGTCCCAGCCGACGGTCAAAGAAAAGGTGGGGCCCAGACAAGTCACACTACAGCTCCCGTTAAAGGGACATGTAATTACTGCAAACAGCCAGGTCACTATGTACATGAATGCCCAGTCCTGAAACATAACATTTCAACAGGTAAAACTAAAGAAAGACCGCATCCACCTAGACACGATCAGGTCCAGCAACAGACCTCACAAAATGTACAGCCAATGCAGAACACACAGCCTATGCATGCTCCATCCCACACAGCGCAGACAGTAGCAGTACCGCAGCCACAGCCCATTGCCGCGACTCAGCAAGTTTCACAACAGATGTACCAGTATGCCCAATCTGCATATCCAGATTACCCCCGATATACATGAAACAGCCTAGAGAGGGAAGGTGGTTTGCCTCTTATTGAAATTCCTGTAGATCAAGAAGGTCCTTATGTACACAGTCACGTATTGGGAAAAGACAGAAAGTTTTTAATTGACACAGGGGCAAGTCGCACTACAATCAGTCACAATGAAGTCCCAGGGGCACCCCTCTCAGGCTCACAGAATGTTTCCCTTGGTTTTTCAGGACAGCCTATTGTAAATGAAGTATCGGAACCAGTACCGTTGGCTGTGGGTCCATTATCCCGAGTTACAGATTTGTTACTTACGAAATCATGTCCAGAAAATCTGTTAGGAATTAAAACACTGAAGGCTCTAGGAGCTATAATATGCTGTTCCCCGGAGGGAGTTAGACTCTTTCTACGGGATTTCAAGGGTCATTATGTTTTACGAGAATTTGATGTCAGATTGAAAAATGTACCAGATCACCTATGGGCAAAAGGCCCAGCTGATGTAGGTTGTATGCATATCACTCCATATCGTGTTACACTCAAGACAGGAGTTGTCCTACCCAGAATCAGACAATACAAGTTACCACCCGATGCTGTAGTGGCTTTACTGAAAATCATTGAAGAGCTAATTGCCCAGGGAGTGGTCGTAGAGACCGACTCCAATATCTGTAATTCACCTATCATTCCAATTCTTAAACGTACAGACCCCAATGCACCGCCAGTATATCGGCTGGTGATTGATCTTCGAGAGCTGAACAAATGCATTGTACCGCAGTACCCTGTGGTCCCCGATATCTCCTCCCTATTGACTGCTATTGATTCAGAAGCAACGTTCTTTACTGTAATTGACCTCAAGAACGCTTTCTTCAGTGTACCTATTGATCCGGAGAGCCAATATCTCTTCGGATTCAGTTTAAATGGACGAAGTTTCAAATTTTCCCGCGCACCTCAAGGATTCACAGAAAGCCCCAGCATCTATAGTCAAGCACTGAAAAGACAACTAGATTGTATTCAAATGCCAGTTAACACCGCTTTACTGCAATACGTCGATGATCTACTGATCACCGCACGAAGTGAGCCCGAATGTGAACAAGCATCATTGACAGTTTTACATTTCCTGGCCGACAAGGGACACAAGGTGTCTCCTTCGAAGCTACAATTCTGTGTTCAGCAAGTTGTGTACTTGGGTCACTTGCTGTCCAAAGTGGGGAGACAGCTCACTCCCGATCGCATTCAGTTAATTGTAAATATGCCACGACCCCAGACGCAAAAGGAAGTGCGGGCCTTTATAGGCCTCACCTCGTACTGCAGACAATGGATTCCTCAATATGCATTTCTAGCTAAACCACTTATCCAGTTAACAACGCAGGAGGCAGCAACTTCGATTGCCCTCCCTTGGACTCAGGAACATACACAAGCCTTTGAGGAATTAAAGAAAGCATTATGCCAAGCACCAGTTTTAGCGACACCATGTTACAGCAAACCGTTTACACTTTTTGTTACAGAACGTGACGGTACAGCATTGTCTGTCCTCACTCAAGACCAAGCAGGTTCACATAAGCCTTGCGCTTATTTTTCAAGTACATTGGATTCAGTAGCCCAGGCACTCCCTGCGTGCTTAAAGTCAGTAGCAGCAACAGCGCTAGCAATCAGACAGAGCGATTCAATTGTTTTAGGTCATCAGTTAACAGTACAAGTTCCACATTCCGTAGAGGTTCTTTTAAACAGAACCCAGACTCAACACTTGACTATAGCACGACTGACAGGTTACGAATTGACACTATTCCAGCCACACATAGAAATCAGACGTTGCAGTATCTTGAACCCAGCAACACTGTTACCTACAGTTATGACAGATCCAGTTCCGCATGATTGCATAGAGATCATTAATGCAGTAACAAAGCCCCGACGAGATTTAACAGATGTTCCCTTGACAAATCCAGACCTGACACTTTATGTGGATGGTTCATGTATGAGAACAAGTACAGGAGAGTTAGTGGCCGCGTATGCCGTGACCACTGAAACTGAAGTTAAAGAAACACATCGTATTGATACACTGTCTGCTCAAGCGGCAGAGCTCATCGCTCTGACCCGAGCCTGTATTCTAGCCAAAAACAGAAATGTCAACATATACACTGATTCCCGTTATGCGTTCGGAGTTGTACACGACTTCGGCATGCTATGGCAAGAACGAGGTTTTCTGACCTCTCATGGTGCCAAGATTCAACACGGTCCCCTCATTCAAGCACTGTTAGAAGCAATACATCTGCCTTCAGCCATATCCGTCATGAAGTGTAAAGCACATACTAAAGTCACAGATTCTGTTTCCCAGGGTAACGACCTGGCAGATCAGACAGCAAAACATACAGCACTGACTCACACTCAGACAACTGATACGACAAAGACAACAGATCCGACAAACTGTATGACAGTCAGGGATCCCACACTAGATGTTATCGACATTCAGACACATGCTACTCCAGAAGAAATAAAGAAATGGATTGAACTAGGAGGGATCCAGACAGATCAAGGTTGGATGACGAAGGGAAAATCTACATGGTTTCTCCCTGACTCTATGGTTCAAGTCATGATAAATACAGCACATAGTCCTGCACATCTAGGAGAGAAAGCGATGTTAGACAGTTTACAAAATCTCTGGAACAATAAACACTTACGAGCAGCCGCAAAACAGAAAGTGCGTACTTGCATGATCTGTTGTCAGTTCAATCCAGGAAAAAGCGTCCCTGTAGAGCAAGGTGGATTTCATCCTCCCGATCACCCTTTTGAAGTCCTCCAGATGGATTATATCCAGATGGACCATTGTCGAGGATTTAAATATGTTCTCGTAGTTGTCTGTGCTCTGTCCCGCTGGACCGAAGCATACCCAGTCCCAGATTACACTGCTCCGACCACTGCCAAGCAGCTGGTTCGTGAATTCTTCCCACGATACGGCTTGCCTCGTGTTGTGTACTCAGATAACGGTCAGCCATTCTCATCTGCATTAATGAAAGAAGTTTCTTTATTACTGGGATACCAGTGGAAGTTCCATTGTGTCCGACATCCCGAAGCCGCAGGCCTTGTAGAAAGGCATAACCAGACACTAAAGATCCGCCTTGCCAAAATATGTCAGGAGAAAGGGGTCGACTGGATAGTCGCCCTGCCAGTGGCACTATTCTACATGAGAATGGTCGCCCATTCGAGATCAGGGCTATCCCCGTACGAGGTGGTCTTTGGCAGACCACCGAATATGTGGGGGACGCCCATTCCGAAAAAGATTACTGATGTTGATTGTAATATGTTGACAGATTACCTTGCCTCCTTGATGTCTGCACTCCAATCATGTCGTTCACAGGTTGCCGCAGCCTTCCCTGACAACACTGATGTAAAGCCGCACGACGTCCGTCCTGGCGACATTGTGTTAGTTCGCAACTTCGACAGAAAGAGTCCGCTGGAGCCCCGCTGGAAGTCCCCGAAGACCGTTCTTCTCACCACAAGGACGGCCGTGAAAATCGAAGGGAGAAAGGGGTGGGTTCACACGAGTCATGTGAAAAAATTCTCTGGGCTGAAACCTGATCGAGACTCGTCCACCCCCACCAAAGACTGTGTCGAACCAAAGGACTTTACAGAATCTAAACGAGAAAAAACTCCTCAAGAAAGTTATCGCATGAAACTCCGATCTAGCAAGTCAGACAGTTTAATTGTTTAAGTCCTCCCCTAGGTGAATCGGTTAAATAGTTTCTGACATGTATCCCCTAGATCGAGATAGAGAGAGAGAGAGAGAAGCAAAGAAACGTACATATTGTAAATCACTTCGTAGTCACTGTATAGTGACACTATTAATCATGTTTATTCTGAGTATTTTAATTATTGTTGTCAGCATCGTTTTGCCTATCTATTACCCCATTTTCAAGCGTGAACAATCTGCCTATAATGTATCTGCTGAACACACTTTTAGTGAGTTACCTCCACATGAGCTTTCCTATAGACTTGCGCTGCGCAACAACACATTCATTAGTATGCTACATCATTCTCATCAAACTAACAATGCTACAAATTGCTGGATATGTGGCCGACTCCCTCCCTACCAGAATTACAAGGGAGCTCTGCCCCTCTTTCCGTACCCATTCACTCACAATGGCTCCTGCGGAGCATGGTTTAAAATAATTAACTCCTTAGATCCTGATATTGCTGTTTTCGATGGGGGCTGGGTTTGGGGAAATCTGAACTTAGTCCTGCTAGACGTCTGTTACCCAGATAAGGAGGGACTCCCCACTAGAATAGGAACTGATCTAGAAAATGAAGTGTATGGATTAGGTAATTATACAATTAGCCTTATGATTCTCACTGTTGAATCCGAAGCTGCACCAATTCTACCCATTATGTCAGTATTGCCAGTCACTGGTGAACTATGTATCAAGAAGAAAGGTTCAGTACACTTAGGTCATAGTAAATGCACTACTGTGGTCGAATTCAGTGATCATGGAAAATCGTCCTTTAAAGCTATTAGTCATTCTTACTTTGTTTGTGGTCATACCGCATACATACGTCTACCTCCAGATTGGGATGGTACCTGTTACATTGCATTCCTTCTGCCACCTGTTTTCCTAGCTCCACCTGACTACCATAGAAACACCAATCTAGTAAAGAATAGACCCAGAAGAGATATCCCACTTGTCGACTACACAGAAACGGCATGGGAACAGTACACCGACTTTAATAAAGGATTCTTTTTCTTTTTAGGACCTGTCCAGAATAGTAAATTAATACGCAGATTAACTAGAACACTTGAAGCAGTAGTGAATGAAACTGCCTCCGCCTTAGGTAACTTAACAGAAGAGCAGTCCGCCATGCGGGTTGTTGTCCTTCAGAATCGTCTTGTTATTGACGTCATCTTGGCAGATAGAGGTGGAGCCTGTAAGGTCATCGGGTCAAGTTGCTGTGTTTTCATACCACAAAACGCACCATCTGTATATCAAGCTATCACCCGTCTACATAAAATTGCAAATCAGATACATCAGAATCCAGGCACCTGGACTTGGTCTGGTTGGTTCTGGACAACGTTAACAGCTTGGGGATGGAAGATCCTATCCTTCCTAGGCATTGGCCTAGTCCTAGTATTCAGTTGCTTCCTGTGCCTGCAGTGTGGGCCAGCGATTTGTGGACTGTGTGCCACGTCATGTATTGAACATTCCAGTTTTCTCTCAAAACGTAAACGAAAGAAAGAAGAACAAATGATGTTACAAGAACAAACTGATCGATTCATGAGGATCGATATATCATGAAGGGTCCGTAGGGAACAAGGAGGGAATGAGGAAATATAAATTTTTGGTCATGTTATGTTCCCTAGCGCGTACCCCACCGACTCCATGTACCAGCTTAAAGTGCATGTAACTTCCCTCCTGTGCCAGCTATGAAGACGCAAATACATTTGCGTCCAACGTTAACTTGTCCTCTTTCAGATCCACCATGAATGGATTATATAGTCCGTTCCTAAGTATGCTATGCCACCGTCTTTTTGTAGTACACTTTACATGTTTTTCTGCTCTGGCAGAGTAGGCCCTGAATTTCTGCCATCGAGCCTCTTTTGGCTTCTAACTTTGACAGCCTCTGCCCAGGCTACCTCTGTACCCGTGAACTCTGACTTACTTCCAGCGCGGCCCCTCGCGCTCAGCTCAGCCTGCTTTCTGCCAAGACTGACTATAACCTTCGAGTTATCTGTTCCGCTCCTCGAGAATGCATTCCTGCCTACTAGCTCCAGTAAACATCCTCTCCAGCTGCAGAGCCAAAGGGCCGACCTGTCTCAATGCAAGTAATTCATAGCCTCTGTTACCATGCTTCCATGGAAGGCCTCGTGCCCCCACGCTTCTCATGCAGACACTTAGGCGCCTATACACGCATCCACAGTTAGCATAGAATAGCTTCTGCCCTAGAGACCTTTCTGCCCAGATAGTATGGTTCCTAAACATCAGATATCAGATATGATAGAAGTACAAGTTGATCTGACATGCCAGACTTCTGTCTCTTTCCGTCAGTGTAAATGTCAAGTCCCCTGCACCCCTCCAATCACACGTCATGCAGCTGCGCGCGCATCCAAGCTTCCGATTTCTGCTGACATTGCAACAATTCTGTTAGCACCACCCCTTGGTGCCACCCACTTGCGTCACCTATCAGTGACGTTTCTAGCACACATCTCTGGTTCACGCCTAGTTCACGCCTCTTGATTACGTACTAGCAACACGTGTATACTGTTATCTTGTCTTCTCTCAGCTGTTACGCCTACTACACTGCTTCCTATGGTATAAATCAAGTATATAAGCTATGTAATGTCAATAAAGTTTGCTCTATCCCTTCTGACACCCCTGTGGTGGTCAGAACATGATATCCTGGTCACGACCATTCCTTTTTAAGGAATAAAACCCCTAAGAAACTCTAACACCACGGACTCTGTCTTTTTTTCATTCCGATTGAGTTATTATTGATTAAGTACTTACCTGCATAGAAATTAAGAGAGTAAATTAATTATTTACGTCACAACGTAAAACAATTTCTTTTAAGAGTCTCAAGATCCACTTGCAGCGGGCTGCCTGCTGATTAATGCACTCAACCACAGTCATATTGTCGGACCAAAACACTACTGAGCAGTCCCTAAACTCGTCTGGCCATGCCAACAGAGCAACTCAAATGGGAAACAGCTCCAAGAACCCAATGTTACCTGTCAGGCCGCTGGAGTGCCACCACGTTGGCCATACTTGCGCTGACCATCGGTTACCAAAGATGACGCCAAATCCCATGCTCCCAGCTGAATCGGTCCACAAACCCAGTTCGTCCGACGATGCTGGTGGTTTGTTCCATACTACTCGACCGTTGAAGTCCGCCAGAAATGCCAACCAAATGCGCATATCCTGGCGAACCTCTGCCGACAGTCTCGTATGGTGGTGTCCCTCCTTGAGGCCGACCATAGCTTGTGCAATAGAGCGTGAGAAGGGGCGGGCCATCGGTATCACTCTCAAGGCAAAGTTAAGCTGACCCACTGTTTGCTGTAACTGGTGCAGAGTCACTTTCTCCTTGCTCAGGCATTGCGTTAAGGAAGCCCTGAACTTGACCACCTTTTCCATTGGCAAACAGAAACATCCTTCCACTGAATCGAGCTCAATTCCCAGAAACTCCAGTGAAGTAGATGGCCCCACCATCTTACCTGGTGCCAATGGGACTCCAAACTCCCGCATGAGGATGCAGAAGTCCTGCAGCGCCTGTGCACATTTCGCATTGCCGGCCGGTCCTAAGAACAGGAAGTCATCTAGATAGTGCATTACTTGTCTATGCCCTGTGGCCTTGATGAATTCCCACTCTAAAAAACAGCTGAACATCTCAAAATAAGCACAAGAAATGGAGCAACCCATAGGCATGCATTTATCCATGTAATAACTCCCTTGGAACGTAAAACCTAGCAAGCGCTGGTCCCGCGGGCGTACCGGGAGCAACCTGAATGCTGATTCGATGTCCGATTTCGCCATCAGCGCTCCGGGGTCCAGGTGATTCAATAGGGCAACGGCATCGTCGAACGATGCGTACCGAACTGAACAGACCTCCGGATCAATGGCTTCATTCACCGAGGAGCCCCTCGGGGCCGACAGGTTGTGAATGAGTCTATACTCCCCTGGGTCTTTCTTTGGAACCACTCCCAGCGGTAAACACACGAAGTCCGCCACCGGCGGGCATGGAAAAGGCCCCGCTACCCGACCCAAGCTGACTTCCTTGGAAATTTTCTTTGCTGCCACAGTTGGGTTGCGTTGCACAGATTGCTGATTTTTACAAAAGGAGTCCCCCCGAAAATCCCCCGCTGGGATATTGAAGCCATATAGGAATCCGTTCCTCAAAACCCCGGCGGATACATGATCAGGGTATTTGTTCAACCAGGGAGTCAAAGCCATGATATCGATAGGTGAAGACAATCGTTTCCCAAGCATCACCTCACTCTTGCTTGGACCCCCCCTTACCTCCCGAACCACCATTCTTTGATCTACAGCTACTCTCCGGGTGTGAGGAGTTCCCACATCCTGCACACGCATGCCGGAACCTACATGTTCCCTGGGGCCTGTTACAGTTGCCTCTGTTAAAGCCCCAACAAACCCTGCGCTTGCCCCCATTCCCGCCGGTCTTGGGCTGTAATTCCCCACCGGCGCCTGCTCGAAAGGGCTGCACAGGCTTTTGGCGAACTGTCCCAGGCTGCTCCCGCCCGGCGAGGACGTACCCGCCGACCCAGGCAAGAGCTGCTTGTGCCACAAAACCGTGTCGAGGCAGTCCCAGGTCAAAGTTGCATCAAACTCCTTAGATTTTCGGAATTGCATGTCATATCCTTTCCACTCGTCCCCCCCATACATGTTATAAAAATCCATGATCCTATTCTGGTAACAGGATAACTCGGTCAACACTTCAGGCTTCTGTTCCCCCATTACTGCCGTAAATATCGAGAAGGCCTTCACCCAGTTTGCTACGGTCTCGCCGACCCTAAATTCCGCCATCTTGGCCCGCCATACGCTGGGGTGCCATAAACCTTTTTGGGTCTTTGCATATTCCATCTCAAGATGGTCGGTCAACAATGAAAACATATTCACATACTTGTCCCCCCATATCATTTCCTTTGTGGCCGCTGGGATGTGCTGTGCCACCCTCTCGCGCCTTGAAGGCACTGAACTTTCCCCCACCATTGGCAATGGGTTCTTACCGGGTTCAACCGCCGTGTCTGCTGTCTTTTCCTGGCCAACCGTAGGTACTCCTGGTGCCACCTGTGGGGAAACAGAAGGAACATTCGCCGTCCCGGCTTCTCTCGACTGCCGTAACTGCTCGATTATTAGTCTAGCTTCCTCGGCCGGATCCCCCGCAGCCACTGCCCCCCCTGTCTTCTTTTTAAGCCAGGGAAACACTGCCACCAACTGGAGGGCAAGTTCTGGGGGCATTTGATCATCACTAACCGGGGTAATTACAACAGGGATTGGCAAGCCTATATCCGGACTCGGTACTGGGCTGCCGCCGGCGTGATGGGGGCAGCTGGGGGCACCTCCGGGACCTGATCATCCCCGAGAACCGCCCTCCTCTTGCTACGTTTCCCCCTACCCTCAGGGCCGACTCCCGGCAAGGCCGGGCCTATCTCCTTCTTCGGACGGCCCAAGGGGTTGTTCTGGGCCGCTAACTGCTTCTTAACCTCGGCCAAACCTCGACCGATCGAATCTACCTTACCCAATTTGCGGTCCATGATCGCCATTCGGTTCGACAAGGTGCGCAAAACCTTCTCCAGTTCGGAGCTCTTTCCTGCTTTTTGCCGGCCATAGCTTCGATTAATCCGCTCCAATCGATCGACGAGGTCCCAGATCCTTCGCACTCCTGGTACTGAAAGAAAAACAACAAGATTACTAGGTCAAAAATTGACGCTTGTTCCGTCGAGGGCTCACGAGCAACGAGTGGTGCAGCATTCAGAGCACTGGAACAAGAGGGCGCTTCTTTGGATTCCCAATATTATTATATTTCTTATATAGCGCCAGAATCGACCCCCGAAGGGGTATCTCCGCGCTTGCCTTGGGAACCCGTCCTGGTTTTTCCCTGTGAGATAGCCCCTACAGGGCATCCCCAAGGTGAAAGTCAGGCATCCCGCCGCGGGGGGGCCGTTGTGGAGATTAAGCAAGCTTAATGCCCAGAGTTGCAGAGTGTGAACCCATGATTAGGTCATGCACCGAAGTGAGAATTATCGAGTCCGTGGACATTTGAGCTCAACACCCATTCTATTTATCCGTCTGCGGGAGGGCGGGGACCCTCCTCAGGTACGCCCACTTGGTGCGGTCTTACGGGCGGGTGTCTAGGACAACCCCTCCTGAGCGGGAAGGGCGTGCTCCGGCTACGCCACTTTGGGCATACCAGCCGAACCACGCCCCCCGCCCAAAGATAGTTTCCCGGGGGGATTGGGGCACCCATCCATACGTTCGGGGGGACCGAGTGGTCTTCCCTTTCCATAAGAATATTTTAAAGTTCCTAAACTCCACACTTTGTACAATTTCCATGTTCAGCCACTCAATGTTACGCTAAGGAAGGAAATTAACTTTGCAGGTAAGTAGTGTTATCATTAATTTTTCTTACTCAGTGGTGTATCCTAGATCTAGAACTGGTGCATCTCCTGTAAACAGTTGAAAGAATACGTTTAAGTGATACAGGTAATTTTTAAGGAATATTTTTAGTTAGTGCAAATAGACAGAAACTTTTCCGGTGTAAAACCAGACAATGGATTCCTATGGAAGGAAATACAAGTTACTGGTAAGTACGGTTAGAATTACTTTTCAGGGTCAGTGCTGGGCTAAAAGATGCAGTACTGGGTTCTCTACTGATAATAGGTGAGTAAATCGGAATTCATTGTTCGGATGATTTTAGGTGAATATTTTAAAGTTCCAAAACTCCACACTTGGAAGAATTTCAAAGTGAAACCAGTCATTGTTAGCCTGTGGCAGGAAATTCAAGTTACTAGTAAATATGATTAGAATTACTTTTGAGGATCAGTACTGGCCTCAAAGATGCAGCACTGAGGTCTCTCCTGATAACAGGTGAGTAAATTGGAATTCGTAGTTCTGCTGTTTTTATACGAATATTTTAAAGTTCCAAAACTCCACACCTAGAAGAATTTCCTACTAAAACCACTCAATGTTACCCTAAGGAAGGAAATTCCCTCAGCAGGTAAGTAGTGTTATCATTACTTTTTCTTACTCAGTGGTGGATCCTGGATCCACCACTGAGTCTGGGTTGACTGATCCCCGTCTCGACTGACTATTTGCCTTCTCCGATTCTTTCCTTACATTATCTTATCCGACTGGCCTTCACTATTCTTTCCTTGTATTTTCTTGTTACACAGCTATCCTTGGAGGCACACAAATACGTTCTGCCACCTGCAAATTGGATTGTTGCAACCATCAATGATTAAATTGTTGGGAGGGGTAACACACGGGGTCTGAGAAAGGGGAGTATTTGAGATACTTGATAGCTTGTTTTTTTCTTATTGGTCCGTTTTATATGTGTAAGGAGTGAATTTCGTAAATGTGTTTCCTATAAAAGATTGTGCACCATGGATTGAAGTGGCAGTCTCCTCAGAACCCACCTTTTGTGTAACTTCTGGGATAACTGTGCGTGGCTGCAGCTAATAAACCTGGTTTCCACACTCAAACAGAGTGTCTCGTGTCTCTGTTCGACAAGGCAGGTGAACTCGGGGAATTAAGGCGTGCCCTGCGCCGCCAGGCCCATAAGGCCCGGTTCTCCACTAGTAAGCTTTTTCCCTCTCACTCTCAACTGATTGCTGGTGACCTTACGACCTTTGTCTAATAACCCTTCTGCATTTGCAATACTATTGCTCCTCTTCCTCCCTCGCAGTAGTTGAGAACGCCTTTACAGTCCCCACTACACCTCCAGACACCTGCCTGGCTTGGCCATGCCCGGGTCTTTTCTGCCAGCCACTGAAAGTGTGCATATAGCTTCCGTGACAGCTTCCCACTTGCCATCACCTTTACATACTGGCGTTAGATATACTATGCCTGTGGCCTACCTCAGAAACCCTGACCTCAACTCCCTGCCTGCCCACTTGATAGATGAAGCCCACAAGAGACTTTGAGGCCCCTTGACTGCTTGCCTGTATATACACCTTGCTTACAACCCACCACTTCCTATCCTCGACCTATATCCACTATCTGGCCTATGCCATTTGACTGAAATCACCTGGAGGGAGGGGCATGGGGGGCATAACTGGCTGTCATCTTGTACCCTCTGAGGTCTATGGGTTGGATCACATATGTGAATTTCCTCAGCAGGCAGAGTGGAAAAATATATGGATTCAGTCAGTTTAGCCCTAGGATATACCAAACTAAGCTGTTGTTTGATGATAACACTGAGAAATGTAGCAATTGAGACCAGTGATGGGGAAGTTCCAGGAAAGAAGTAGAATGGCAAGCCATTTCTGAACTAGGAGTGGAGAGTCACTGAGGTACATTAGTGAGAATAGTGTCTGGTTCAGGTTCATCTTTAACACCTTGGCTGCTAGGCGTTCCCCCCCCCCTGTGCTGACTTTTCATTTACTCCATGCTTCATGACGAGCTCAGCTCGTCATCAGCACAGCTCAACTGTGCATCATGACGAGCTGAGCTCGTCATGAGCATCGAAAGGGTTAAGAAGAAGAAGCTCAACCACTTCATTTTTTTCACAGTGATTTTAAGGATATTATATTACATGGAAAAGACTCTGTAGTACACATGAGAATCACAGCTGTATTGCTGTATGGAAATGTTATGCCTTGTACCATCCTGCATAGAGTTTCCATGTATAGAGTCAATAGGTGGGGATATCAAATAGACTCTTGTGGAATAGCTCCATTGAAAGGTAAGATTAAAGATCTCAAGGAGTCCATATTCACAAACTGTGATGTTACAGAGTGAAAGGACTGGAACTGATTTAACACCATTCCATACATTCAAATTTAATATAATGGTTAGTGAAAAATCATGGTCACTAGTTTTGAACCCTGATGACAGATCAAGAAGGCCCAGTAGACAAGAGTTTCTAACATCAAAAATTCTAAGGTGTCCTATGAAATTTATATTGTGACAGTTTTGATGCAATATTTGAAGTGGACTCCAGATAGGATGTTTTTAAGAAGGTTGCTAATAGAGCTATGGATAATAAGATGAGAGGTTACAGGGTGATGAAATCTCGGAAACTGGTGTGACGTTTTGAAGGCCTCCAGGTTCAATTAGGTTTCCTGAGCTGGAGGTGATCTGACCTGGTTTTAGTTGACAATTTTGAGGATGAAAGTCATGATGTCTTCGATACAGCTTGTTATCAGGCTAGCAGGGATACAAACTTCAATGTATGATGATGGATTGGTCGTTGCAATAATTTTCAGACGTGTTTAGTAAAGCAAGTTGGTGGGATTGTTGGCAATCTCAGCCGATCCTGCTACTTTGAGTTCTATGACGGGCTTGTATGAAGTTGTTAATGCTCAGCTGTATAGTCTGGAAGATAATTCTAGGATCATTGATGGTTTCTTTGATCTGCTTTTCAACGAAGTTAGTTTTAATGAGTACGGTGATATCTTATGAGTTTATTTTACTTTATTCAGGTGTTAGAATGCTTCTGGGTTTTTGGTTTTCTTCATTCTTTGTTAATCTTTTCTTTTTATTGTTCTGTTGCCATTAAATTCTTTTATATACTGGGGCATAGGGTTTATCTCTGAGATTGTTTATGATTTGTATGCTGAGCAAGTCAGTGAACTTTGGAATGTTTGAGGTGAGAGCAATAGGCTTGAAAGTTAATGCATGAACATGCTTTTTAGAGATATTCTCCCTTGAGTTTCAATAGCTTGTCTTCATGTGCTTTATAAAACGTGAGTTGAGATGTGCACATGGGCACTGCTTGATGGTCAGACCAGTCAAGTTTTAATGGTTTATCCATCAAAGTGACGTTGGGTGGAAATATTCTCTGGTTTAGCATGTTGTCTTATTTTGGTGTGAGAATGAGGAATATAGATTGTGATCAAAACCGATGCATAGTTCTTTTAACTTTGTTCACAGCAAACTTTCTTTAATGTTCCAGGGAGTACTGAAATTAACCAGAAAGATGTTAGTGGAGAAATTATTTTTTTCAGTGAGATGTGTTTCTCAAGGGTTTTTGGTGTGGATCAGTCGTAACCAAGGTTCTGCGGAAACACCTTGTTTTGCTGTGTCTCAATTTATTTGTGATTGAAAGGAGTTCAATGGGGAAAATGTTGGGGGACGTTAATGGAGTCTTCTTGGAAATACGGGCACCACCCCCATGCTGTTAGGCACTGCTGGGAGTCATGGCCACACACCCCCACCACTCGCCCATTCTGTTAGGCACTGCTGGGAGTCATGGCCACACACCCCCACACCACCCATACTGTTAGGCACTGCTGGGAGTCATGGCCACACACCCCACACCACCCCCATGCTGTTAGGCACTGCTGTGAGTCATGGCCACACACCCCCACACCCCCCCATACTGTTAGGCACTGCTGGGAGTCATGGCCACACACCCACACACCACCCCCATACTGTTAGGCACTGCTGGGAGTCATGGCCACACACCCCCACACCCCCCATACTGTTAGGCACTGCTGGGAGTCATAGCCAGACACCCCCATACTGTTGGGCACTGCTCAAAATCAAGGCCACACCACCCCCATGCTTTTAGGCACTGCTGGGAGTCATGGCCACACCCCCATACTGTTAGGCACTGCTGGGAGTCATGGCCACACCCCCCCACACCCCCCATACTGTTAGGCACTGCTGGGAGTCATGGCCACACCCCCCACACCCCCCATACTGTTAGGCACTGCTGGGAGTCATAGCCAGACACCCCCATACTGTTGGGCACTGCTGGGAGTCAAGGCCACACCACCCCCACACCACCCTCATGCTGTTAGGCACTGCTGGGAGTCATGGCCACACACGCCCACACCACCTCCATACTGTTAGGCACTGCTGGGAGTCATGGCCACACACACCCACACCCCCCATACTGTTAGGCACTGCTGGGAGTCATGGCCACACCCCCCACACACCCCCATACTGTTAGGCACTGCTGGAAGTCAAGGCCACACCACCCCCATGCTGTTAGGCACTGCTGGGAGTCATAGCCACATCCTCCATACTGTTGGGCACTGCAGGGAGTCAAGGTCACACCACCCCCACACCACCCCCATGTTGTTAGGCACTGCTGGGAGTCACGGCCACACACCCCCACACACCCCCTTTCTGTTAGGCACTGCTGGGAGTCATGGCCACACACCCTCACACCCCCATACTGTTAGGCACTGCTAGGAGTCATGGCCACACCCCCACAACTCCCCCATGTTGTTAGGCACTGCTGGGAGTCATGGCCACACCCCCATACTGTTAGGCACTGCTGGGAGTCATGGCCACACACCCCCACACCACCCCTATACTGTTAGGCACTGCCGGGAGTCATGGCCACACACGCCCTCACCACCCCCATGCTGTTAGGCACTGCTGGGAGTCATGGCCACCCCCCCCCCAACCCCCCCCCCCATTCTGTTAGGCTCTGCTGGGAGTCATGGCCACCCCCCCCCCACACCCCCATACTGTTAGGCACTGCTTAGAATCATGGCCACACACCCCCACACCACCCCCATGCTCTTAGGCACTGCTGGGAGTTATGGCCACACACCCTCATACTGTTAGGCGCTGCTGGGAGTCAAGGCCACACCAACCTCACCCCCCCCATTCTGTTAGGCACTGCTGGGAGTCATGGCCACATACCCACACACTCCCCCATACTGTTAGGCACTGCTTGGAGTCATGGCCACACACCCCACACCACCCCCATGCTGTTAGGCACTGCTGGGAGTTATAGCCAAACACCCCCATACTGTTGGACACTGCTGGGAGTCCCCCCATGTTACATGAGTTGTTTGTATACTCAACAAGAAATAGGGGGGAGAAGGAGGTTAAACCAAACTAGGTCGGCCTCCAGTCAGTATCAGAAATACAGGAACCCACTTTAAAGGGTTCAGAGACCTAGTTGGTGTATATGGTTACTGTCAATTATGTCAGTGTGTACCAAAAATGAGAAAGAAAAATTTCTTTCTAGAGTCCCCTCACTCACCGGGGTTGCCCCACGGTGACATGCTTCATCATTGGACCCATCCCAGTACTCTACGAAAAGGGCGTGCTGCGACTAGCGGACTACGCAGGAGCACTTGTTTGTGAAATGACTATGTGTGGTGTAAAGTGTGGTGATGGTGGAGTGGGTGTGTGATTAAAAATACCGTGCTAGTGGGCCTCAACAATTTATTTTGCTCCTAGTTTGGTATATTAAAATGGGGTAACACTGTATTCTAACCTTAAATTTGGGCTAGATCAATGTTATGGTCGACATGTTTCAAGCTCCCCAAGCTTTTCATCAGGACCATACGGGGTCCAGCCCTGTATTTTCCACTCCTATATCTCAATAAATAGGTTTTATAAAAATAGTTGTTGTACTATACGCTGCCAATGATCAGAGTGCTAAGAACAAAAATGAAAGTAAAGTTCTTTTGTAAAAGCTATTACTTAAATAGGGTCCTTTCCCTTATGCTTTTCTCTCCTGTGCACTTAATGTCAGTTGTTTCAATGTTATGAAAATGGTTTGGTCAAAGTAATATGACTGAATTTTATTCCTGAAATAAATGATTTAATTCAAGACGAAGAGGTGTCTAAAGGGCTATTTGGTTTTGGTTCTTCAACGAGCACTTATGGTATGAATAAACTGCAGTAGTGGCAATTTGTAGTTGTTTCTTGTTTATAAAGGTCAGAGGCCGAGCAGCACAGCAGATGAGGAGAAAGCAGTAAGTGCTACCTCGTTGGATAAATGTATTGTGCTTTTCCTGCACTACAGCTGTGTAAAGGCCCAGAAGAATTGTGTTCAGTGAGCCCGTGTGTCTGTAACTTTGCCACTGCGCACATAGGCGCCAAGGTCCCTCGAGTGAGCTGTCCATCACAGTGGGGGAAAGGGAGGGAAGAGGTTGCATAGCCTAGTGTGTGTGGGGCCGGGCTTCTGTGCGAGTTCACATGCCTCTTGTTTATAAAGGTCAGATGCCAATCAGCGCAGCAGATGAAGCGAAAGCAGTAAGTGCTACCTCGTTGAATAAATGTATTGTGCTTTTCCTGCACTACAGCTGTGTAAAGGCCCAGACGAGTTGTCTCCAGTGACCCCGTGTGTCTGTAACTTTGCCACCGCGCCCATAGGCGCTGAGGTCCCTCGAGTGAGCTGTCCATCACAGTGGGGGAAAGGGCGGGAAGAGGTTGCATAGCCCAGTGTGTGTGGGGCCGGGCTTCTGTGCGAGTTTACATGCCTCTTGTTTATAAAGGTCAGAGGCCGATCAGCGCAGCAGATGAGGAGAAAGCAGTAAGTGCTACCTCGTTGGATAAATGTATTGTGCTTTTCCTGCACTACAGCTGTATAAGGGCCCAGAAGAGTTGTCTCCAGTGACCCTGTGTGTCTTTAACTTTGCCACCACGCCCATAGGCACCGAGGTCCCTCGAGTGAGCTGTCCATCACAGTGGGGGAAAGGGCGGGAAGAGGTTGCATAGCCTAGTGTGTGTGGGGCCGGGCTTCTGTGCGAGTTCACATGTCTCTTGTTTATAAAAGTGAGAGGACGATCAGCGCAGCAGATGAGGAGAAAGCAGTAAGTGCTACCTCGTTGTGTAAATGTATTGTGCTTTTCCTGCACTACAGCTGTGTAAAGGCCAAGAAGAGTTGTGTCCAGTGAGCCCGTGTGTCTGTAGCTTAGGCGCCGAGGTCCCTCGAGTGAGCTGTCCATCACAGTGGGGGAAAGGGTGGGAAGAGGTTGCATAGCCTAGTGTGTGTGGGGCCGGGCTTCTGTGCGAGTTCACATGCCTCTTGTTTATAAAGGTCAGAGGTCGATCAGCGAAGCAGATGAGGAGAAAGCAGCATCCTGATCACTGGAAGTACCGGAGGATTGCGCTCGAGAAACTCGTGGATGCCTAGACCTCCATCACGGATTACAGCTATTTGGGGAGAAAGCACACCTGCCTAGCATCGACCGTGCTCACTAGATTCTTGGACTGAGTATAATGCTTTACTGAATTTGAGCTTGAACTCAGGCACCTGATTTATATCTGTAAGTGCTTCCTGCTGAGGTTTAATTTTTTTGACAGGAGCCTCGTTGCCTAATTGTAACTATTCTCTGACCCTGCTTCGAGGGTCAGAGAATAGTTGCAAGTAGGCAATGAGGCGCCGGAAGCACTTACAGGGTTACAGCAGGTGCCCAAGTTGAAGTTAATTTCTTTGTAACCATTTTGTAAATGGTTACAAAGAAATTAGCTTCAACTTGGGCACCTGCTGTAACCCTGTAAGTGCTTCCTGAGCAAAATTCGTCCCGCTCACGGATTCGCGGATTTTGCTGCGATTTCGCGTCATTTGCGGATCGCGGAATCACGGAAAATCCGCAAATTCCGCGAGCGGAACGAATTTTCCACCCATACTTAATCATGACAAAGATGAAGAACCTTTTGTTGAAGATTTTCACTAGGTTAATATAGAGCTCCTTGAAAGTATGGCATTCCATCTCTTAACTCTCTTCACATTCCATCTTTAGCCAATTCCAACATTTCTTTCTTTGAAAAGGAACTCTTAATCTTGTCTTCCAAATCAGAATATGGAATGGTTCCTATAATCTTTTCTTCAAGGATAAACAATCTTTTTTCCAAGACTTTGTTGTCTTCTCCAGTATTCAATTGAGACAATGTATCAGCCTTTCCTTTTGCAACTCCATGTTTGTAGGTCAAGACAAAAATAAAATCTGCAAAAAATAACAACCATCTCAATTGTCTTGGTGTAAGAGTGCAAGCAGATTTAGATACTGCAAATTTTGATGGTCGGTAAACACTTTCACTACACCCAATAAATAGTGTCTCCACTCTTGAAAGGCATCCTTTTCTGCCAGTATCTCCCTGTCGTAAATACGTAAATAAAAGGCATTGTCATTTACAATGCCAATGGCTCAAATTCTCACAAATGCAAGATCTAATGCATTGTAAATGCTTGTTTTAATTGGCTGGGGGCATAGGAATGGTGTTAGGGCCGGGGGGGGTGGGGGGGGGAGAGTTAAGTTTAAAAGGTAAATGGAGAGGATCGGTTTAAATGAAAAGAACTTTGGGAATCCTCCCGGGTAAATTAAAAATAAAAACGTACTCTCTGCATTTTAAATAACTAGCATTCGCAACACACGGACACCGGGAGAGACGACGTGAGAGCAAAGCAAAAGGGCAGCCTGTGAAGATTTATGGCCCAATGAGGGAGATAAGCTATGCGTGGCATGGGGATGTTGTGAGGGCTGGAAGGGAGGGGCCTCAGAAGAGAGACTCCGAATGCGAGACGCTGTATGTTTTAAGTAAATGAGCTTGTCCTGTGCTGGCTGATGCTCAGGGAAACAAAAGAAGGAAGGGGATAAGGGTGGCTGCATTATGGGAGGGTGACTGAGGGAAACTGAGATAACCCACCCCTAAACAAAGCTGTTGCATTTGCAAAGGCGATGTGACATGCAGACACCTTGAGTATTAAAAGCACAGAGTACTAGCATATCTAGGTGGCAACTGACTTTAATAACTTAAATAGCGTCTACTTAACAGAGATGACAGCAACTCTGGTGGGACCTGTTGAGGGGGAATGACTTTTATCGCCCGGAGGGTGTACACGAGTTCCAGCACTTCATGGTGGAGTGGGGACTGGGTGACCCCTGGAAAAAGAGGTAGGAGGTCGGGCAGGGCAGCAAATGCTGCGAAGGAGGATTAAGCATTGAAGAGGTTGCGTTGGTGCCAAGTTGCATGACTGTACTTCTTTTACTCAAGTTTTTGCATCTCTCTCCCCAAGGGGGAACACGCCCACTCCTCCACCAGCTCCCTTGGCTGTAGCCATAACTCTATTAGAGAAGTGAAGTCCCTTGCAAGTGGTCTCAAGCCACTGGACACTCGGATACTGCAAGTTTTTACTTCGATTCTCTTCCTTTTAATCTCAATATTTTAAGATATGTTTCAGGAGTGTACAGTATATCATTTGTTACTGCATGGAAGGCAGGGGGTGCAGAAAATGTTAACCAGAACCATAGACAAAGAAAATGCCATTGCTGAAAACCTAACAGAAATTATTTCCAAATTTTTCAAACACTACAGATGCTAACATTAAATGCGCTGTGATAACAAGTAGAATGCACCGAGAGCACTTTTATCCACTGAGACTCACCCTCGAGCAATGCGTATGATTTTTCGAGTAAAATAAAAAGGAAGCAAAAATCAAAAGATTTGATCAACATTATTTGATGTCATCAACAAAATTGATAAAACCTGTGTGAAATATTAGCGCCTTGTCAGGGGTAGAAAACGTTATATAAACTTAAATTCAGTGCATTTGGCATTATACAAGATACGTATTTTAAATCCCACAATTTTTCCCAAACATACTCGACAGACATATAAATGCTATAGCAATCCATGGACTAGTGCAAACGGCTGAAAGGCTGGTGGGAGGTCGGCTCTGAACTCCCCTCTAGGTGGCCAGCTGAGTTCGTAAGTATCACAAGAGGTCATTATGCACCGCCCTGTGTCTCAGCTGCTTTGGCAAACCTCTTAGTCTGTTTGCTCTGGTAATGAATACATTGTTCTTGGCTAATTATCTTGACAAGGAGCATTACCCGTATAGGGAACTTTAACTCTTGCTAGTATCTCTAACAGGCTTAGGGGCACCATAATCCCCGGGTGCCAGGGTGGTTTCCAAGGCTGACTTTCACTCACTGATAGACTGATGCAATCTCCCTCACTCCCACAGAATTTGCATTGGTAGGAGAGATGTGTGAGCACCTTGCATCCACGTGGCAATTCAGTAAATAAATGTATGTATTAATTTGATAGTTCTGTTTATAGCGCCTACTTAGTCCAGCTGCAAGTTGCGGGAGGGCTTAATGGGAAGAGGGAGGGGCAAAAGGAACTTCAAGGAGCATGACACAGCATGCAAAACAAAGGAAAGGAGGTACCCGATTCATACTCCAGTGATATTGCCCCGCATAATGCACACCCAAGGGCCATCTCTCACTCACGGGCTCCGTTCCCATACGGAGAGAGGCACCAGAGGAAGGGCCAATTAAGTTGTGCGAGCCACCCTGAAAGAAAAACAAGTAGTCCCTAAACATGACATACTGCAGTTGCAGCGCAATAAAACTGTAGTTGGTCAGTGCTGCTTCCTGCAAAATGGGGGCAAAACAGAAGTGACCTATCCGAATGAAAGCCAATCTTCAGCCACATAAGAACAGCAATGACAGAATCAACCTATGGCAAGTGGCAGGAGAAATTCCCCGACAAAAGGCGGAGTTTCAACCCTAATATACATTACTTGAAGTATCGGAGAGACAGCGCAGAATGAGTTGAATCTGAAGAGTCCAAACAACAGTAAACTCTGGCATAGATCTGGATTTACCAATAACATTTTCTCAGTGTCATCTGTAATGGGACCTGAAGAAAGATTTGTTTCATCAACCACCCGAACTGTCTCTGGTTTTTCGTTCTTGTGGAAGTGGGTTCCTGGAGACTTAGCAAACATGATGTCACAGAAGTTACCTGTGGCTCCCGAATCAATCATGACTGAGATTCTATTCACTTCCGATTTTCCAAATTTTATCAGACAGGATACTATTAAATGTAGAACAGACAACTGATACATATTTTCCATTTGTAAATATGGAATTGGCTTCTCCGAAGCACCCACCAGAGCAACTCCTTTTACTGATGGGGCCTGTCTTTTACCAGTGAATTACTCTTGGGCTTCTTAGGACACTCTTTGACAAAGTGACCTAAGTTACCACGGTACATGCACAATTTTACCACTCTTTGTCTCTCTCTCTCTCCCTTAGTCAAAGGTCCTCACACAGAACCAATCTGCATTGGCTCTTCCCCAGTAGAAGCTTCAGTGGGTTTCAGAGAATCTGATCTATTTCAAAATTGGGGGGAAATGATGAAATTCTCTTTTTTGTTCACTTTTTCATTCAAGTAAACACTGATCAATCTGCAAAACCAAGTCAATTAGTTCAGAAACATCTGTGTGTCTCTTTGGAACCTGAGCCAAACCACCTTTAAGCTCATCCCTTAATTCTCTGTAGAAAATAGCCACTCTCATAGCTTACGGCCAATTTGTTTTGACAATCAATGTGTTAAACTGAGCCAGGTAAACTATCAAATCTCTATTTCCCTGATTTCATTCCATGAAGCTCATTGTCATTGGCTTGTGATACAGATCAGCGATCAAATATATGCAAAAACTCTCTTTTCAAATCTCCAAAACTATAAAGAATTGTAGTGTAGTTCCTATTTTCCAATAGGCTCTGCGCATTGGAATAATATATCCTATAGATTTGAAGTAGTACTTAGGTCGACCAGGTCTCTATTGAGCATATTAGATTTAATTGTGAGTGTCAGCTAGCTCAGAGGTCACAAGAAACGTTCTCGAATACACAAGAAGGGCTTCGTTTCTGACAACTGCATAAACATGAAAAATTTGTTTCCCCAAGAATAAAACTGATCTTCAGACTCTTGGAAACAATAGATAGATATTTTACTCAGTCAATCGTGCATGCTTCGTTTCATCAGAGGTGCAGAGAAATAGAGAGACTGGTGATTTCAATAAAAAGGTTTTATTGAACAGTCTTCTTTCTCATGCAAGTAAAGTGAACTGCTACAATCGTAATACTGGTTGCAAAGTATAATGCGTACAGTAAGAAGAGTGTTATAAAATAATACTGTAAATGCATTGTATGGTTTCTAAACCATAGATAAAGACATACATAAATAACAAAGGCTAAAAGTACTCAACTGGTGCTTCTAAAATACGCCTAGCCCAATGTACATAACCTAAGTCTAGTACGAGGAAAGAAATAAGTGAGGTGTAGCATAGGTTTTGTTTTCTTTGCCAAGAATCTAACCAAGATTTCTCTTAGGGTCTAATTAGCTCCATACCTTATTTTTAGAATGAAGGAGGTCTGGTATCTCTGTCTCGGGACTCGATTTCCCAACACCCCGCGAGGGGAGCTTGGAAACACTGGAGCTGGATTCTCAGCGAGAGAAAGGACAGATTCTCGATCAGCTGGAGGTTCGGCTTCATTCGGCACTTGCTGTAGCGAGCTGCATCGGGCAAGTAGATAGTGGAGCTGCTCCAAACCACTGTGTGTTTGCTAGGGCAAGTGTAGGCATATTTATACCTTGAAGGTGCCTGGTTTGACGTAAAGTCGGACACAATAACGTCATCAAAGAACCCCAAGGGAATGGTAGTTCTTTGAAAACTCCATGATTTCTAGGACAAATCAATATTCAAGCAAGGGGATGTCCCTGACTGCTGAAGCTGAGCTTTCCAAGAAATCGTAGTGGCTTTTTGGAACAAGTGGAAGTAGCCATGCCTGTATTTGGACTCCATGGGTTATGTCTAAATATGGGTATGATTTCTATGCCTATTTAAGGGAAATGTGAATTATACCTATATAAGGGCATGAATCGGTAAATTATGTTTGGATTCTAAAATTGTGCACAACAGAATAGGATCATTATGATCTACCAAGGGCATAGACAAGGAGCAGAATCTCTGCTCAAGTAAGACATGAAAGCCACTTTGATTGATCTTCAGTAAATACTATGGGCCTACATAAAAAAATGTGAAAAACACTGGGTAAGAAACACTTGCACCTTATGTGGGTCCCCTCTAAACCTGTCTGGGGTAGGGGTGGGCGGAAAATCCGTTCCGCTCGCGGATTTTGCGGATTTTCGGGAAATCCGCAATCCGCGAGATTTGCGAATCTCCCGCAAAATCCGCAAATCCGCGAGCAGCGGATTTTGCTCGCACTGCTCGCACTGTTCGCGTGAGTTCGCGTGAGTTCGCGCCCCGCGAATAAGTGCAAAATTGCAGAAATACGATCTTAGCAAAACTGAAAGTAACTACTTACCAGGTTCAAAAGTTCAGGCTCATCATTAGTAGCCATTTCCTGTAGTGCTTCCTGAGGGGCCCCTCCAGAGTTCAGTTGCCAGTTGAAACTATTATGTGACCCTGCTCTGAACCTCAGAATAGTTACACATATGCCACAAAGGTCCTGAATTACAGCTAAGGGAGACAAGCAGGAGCCAGGCTGGAAGTTAAAATCCATTAATCAGCCCCTAATTCATTATTGTCAGTTGGGGCAGGGCAGGTGTTGTAACTAATTTTGCAACAATGAAAGCACTTAGCAAGTGCAAAAGATCACTAATCAGGGCGCACTAAGGAAGCAGGTGCCAGCTAAAAAAATATTCTGTGACACATTAATCAGCCCCAAATTAATTCAGGTCACTTGAGGCAGGGAAGGTGTGCTTTGCTTTGCCGAAAATAATGTACACTGGACAACCAGAGGGTGTGGTGATGAAACAGAGGGTGGCATGGGTGGGCCAGAGGGTGGCATGAGTAGTCAGAGAGTGGCAGTGGTGACAGAGAGTGGCAGTGATGAAGAAGAGTGTCCCAAACAGGCTGGACACGTAGAAACAACAAGTTCGCGAAACTTGCGACCCGACAGGTAAGTTCGCAATTTGCGAAAGTGTACAAAACCCTCGCGAACTGGCAGAAACACGGGCGAACACAAAAAAAAAAAATCCGCAAATTCGCGGGAATTCGTGGATTTTGCGGATTGCGAATCCGCAAATCCGCAAAATTCGCGAACGCGAGATCCGCAAAATTCGCTCATGCCTAGTCTGGGGCTGCCGAGGGAATATTTGGTGAAATAGCATAGATTACCTCAGTGGACAATTCAGCAGTGGATGGGGAAGGAGAGAAATATTGAGACTTAGACTTTTTAATCAAAGGAATAGATCCTTCCACAAACTCATCAAATCTTTGGCGAATAAAATTAGCCTCCTGACTAGATTTCCTCACCTCTTCTCTCCATGTCTTATTGTGCTCCATAGACTTACTTAAATGTTTTTATATTCCTTCCAGCACTATTGCTAGGACCTTAACATAATTTCCTCAGCAATTCTGATCAAGTGGAATTCCAATCCTGTGGCACTTTAATCTGTCAAGCTCCATGTACCTAAGCCAAACTTTCCACAGGAGCAGAAGATAATTCCACAAACCCCAAACTCCACTGCAAGCAGCATTCAAAATAGATTTGCTACTCACAATAGAGAGAGGGAAAGGGGATTGGAAAAAAAGAGAAGAGAGACTGACACTGGATGTGCCACCTTTTCACACTATCTTACTGGTTACTAATCGGGAGTCTTCTATATCACCTGTTAACATAGAACACAATTGTAATTTCTATTATAGCTCCATCATAGATTACTTTAGATCTATTCTCTCTATCACAATTACCTTAGTCTTTCTGTGATTTAGCTGCTCTCTTGTTCATCAGTTCAAATATGATGTTATTTAAAAGTGTTTAACGTTTTCTTTTACTGAGTGCAAAAGTCAGAATCAGAATGAGAATATGCTTTATTCGGTTTAAAAAGTGTTAGACCATAAAAGCACAACGCATTTAGAAAAAGAACATTGCATATTTGATCTAAATAATTTAAATAAAAATCATGAAGTCACATTCAGTTTAAAAGAAAGAGGGGCTGTCCATTGTTACTCTATATCTAACCATCCCTTCCAAATATTTAACTATGTGCTCAATCACAGTTCCATCTTTTAAACATTGCAACTTTATAAAGGCAGGTCGACATTGTCTCAGGCTATGCATTTTTAAATTAGGCAAAATCCATTTTTTCCTAGGCAAAGTATAAAACTTACAAAAAAAATAACGTGAATTGTGGACTGTACAGACACATTATCACAGGGACATAAGCATAGGTTGTGTTTGGAAAAAAGACCCTGATATGAAAAATTCCAAGGCGAAGACGGGTCAATAGAAGTCTATTGTAAATTCCTAAAATATTTGTCGAGTAGGGTTGTGCTCCTGGTTGAATCAAGAGTAATTGATGCACTCTTACTGTTGGTTTCAAAATATTTGCAGCCAATCTAATGGTCTCCAGGTGATCCGCACATAGCAGGGGTTCACAAAGTACTCAGGATGACATAAGTCATTTGCAAATTTTTCGACATATATAATCCAAAGGAGACAATCTACCCCATGAAGAGACAAGCAATCATTAATCACGTCCTGGTTCAAGGTAGTGTAAGTACTAGTCCAGACCTTATGCCATAGCAACATAGGCTGCATTTTAATCTGGTCAGACAGATATGACAAGCCCCAACTCAGCATGGCAGATAAATGTAGCTGTACTATTCGGTACCGCTAGGAGATATCTTAGAAATCTATTTTCTACTAGCTGCAGGGGCTCGACGTTGGCATAGCCCCAAATGCCAGCACCATACATGGCAACCGGGATACACTTGGCTTTATAAATTGTTAATAGGTCAGAAATTGGAAACTTTCGTAGCTTTATTGCAAAATGTATTAATGCACTAGTTGCTTTATAAAATAACAATTTTCTTGATTCAATAGCTTTAACCCATAGACCCCATCTTTCAAATACAATTCCCAGGTAAGAAAAGTGTTCAGTAAAATCGAGTTTCCTGTTGTTTATGTAGAAGTCTCAGCACTTAACATTGGGCTTACTGCATTTCTTTGTAAATGTTTTTACTAATATTTACATTAAGGACGAGGTTTAGCATATAAACAGAAAAGCTGGAGATAACTTTTTGTAAACCAAGGGAGGTGCGAGACAAGAGGACAGCATTGTCCACATATAACAATGCTCCAATTGGTCATTTACCAAAATGTGGTAGATCTTGGCATTCACTATTCAATGTTGCGCCCAGACTATTAATATAAAGGATAAACAGAAGGGGGACTAAAACACACCCCTCCCCCACCCCCTGCTTGACAGGGAAACTATGACTAAGTTCACCACATCTACCATAACGCACCCTGGCCCTGGCATCTGAGTAGGAGTGCTTTAAAAAAAATTAAATTGCTGGATCCACCCCCATAGTTTCTAATATGCTCCATAGCTTCTGATGATTTACGCAATCAAAAGCTAAACTCAAATCAACAAAACACAAATATAGGCTCCCCCTTTTGGCCTGTAGATATTTTCCCAGCAAGAGGTTCAAATTCAGACTTTGTTCAACAGTACCCAGACCTTGGCCGAATCCATACTGTAACTCTGAGATTATATAGTATTCCTCAGTTCACAGCTGTAATTGATTTAAGACAACATGCCCGGCCACCATCATAAGGGAGTCCAGGAGTGATATTGGTCTATAACAGGACGTGTCATTTCGGTTGCCTTTCTTATAAAAAGGGACTAGTATGGACTCCGACCAAGTTGCTGTAAATCCCAGAGAACAGCAAGCTATTAGGACCATGCCTAACAATGGTCCCCATAGCGCGGGACAAGATTTAAATAAATCCACATGTATGCTATCTGGGCCCGATGCTTTGCCTCCCACACTCGCATTTATAGCTAAAATCACCCTGAGTGAAAAAGTCAATTTCTTTCTTTCTTTTCTCTTTTTCTTTAAGTACAGCCTTTAGTCTACTTGTTCAAAAAAAATCTCTTCTGCTTTCATAGGATAGCCATATGCCAACTGAGGTAAGTACTAGATTTATTTATATATGCATATACAAGGTCTCGTTTATAAATATTTAGTCCTTAGTAAAATGCTCTCTTTTAGTAGTTGAATCTTGTCTTTACTTCCACGTGCATTGTATAGCTTGGGGGTTCTCAGCTGCCATAACCAAATCTAAATGCTTATCTCTGTCTTTTTAGCAATCTGGAAACTAAAGTCTTAAATTGAAGTAGTAGTTGGAAAAAAATGTTTGTGTATATTTCTTTCACTACTTGCTTTCAATTTTGATTTCAATGGAAAAGCCTTTTCAGCAATTCCTTAACTTAAAATACTCTTGCGCTCCCCACATTAAAACTAGATTATAAGTGGAAGTATTAACGCACGGTTGTGTTGGCAAAAAATTAACTTCTCTCTTGTGCAGCGCTCTGGTTTAACACCAATTATATCTCTTGCCAGCAACTCCTTCTCTTGATCACTAAAGTCAAAGCTGGAAGTTTAGGGGCAGTAGCGGAAGGAAGAAGGAGGAGAATTCACCTCAAGGAAAAGCATGAAGCAGGAACACTGCCTCTCTTCAGTAGGTATCAGTTGAAGTGCGCTTTGCACGTTTTGTGTGAGCGCGTTAACAGGTTCACTTCTCCTTAAAAATAAAAGACTAGACTGCTATTTGTGCTCGGTCTTTTCAGCACAGCTACCATCTTGGATGATTAAGAGCCTAGGACCGTGGATAAATTTGAAAAGCGCCTTCACAAGTCTCAGGAAATGGATCCATGGCACTACCCTAAAGGATTATTTAACTGCTTTATGTGTTTAAATATGGTATTGACCTAAAAATAGTGGGTTCTGTGTAGTTTGGTGACATACACCGCCTGGAGTTGATTTGCCTCTGGACCAGTGGCCCATTGGCTACTAGCCCTCAAATCCTTAAACACCCCCTAAATCCAGGATTTAGGGGGCATCCCAACTACCAGAATTCCAGTTCTGCTGTGAAAAAGAAAGGCAAAAGAGACTCGTGTCTGCACATAGCTGGACTCCACAGAGAGAAGGCGTGAAGCTCTGAACATGTGGCATCTCTCCCTGCACCCACTGGACTATGACTCATTCCTGGACTATGACTCATTCCGGACCACAGACCAGGTCCAAAAGGAAGGTGAACACCTCTCAATTGGAAGACTTCATCAGGACTACTGAGGTCTAGAGGTACTAGTCAGCTGCTGATGACAGGCCCAAACAGCACTTCCCCATTCCAAAGAAGTACAGTCCATCAGGCTCCATCAAGGACCAGCCCAAAAGTGACCGGCCAGGTGCTTTCTGGGAATCACAGTCCTGAACCTCCCTGAGGAATCAACTCTTTTTGGTGTTCACAAAACTTCTGGAATATTTGCTGTATCGCTGCATTTGCTTTGGCCAAGGTTTGTTGGTGGTCTGGCTGACTACTGACTGGTTTACTAGATGCTCCAAAACAGGAAAACATCCTGCACCATTGACCCTCAACTTCTGGGTCACAGTTGTTGAGCACTTACATCCCAAACCTGTCTGAGTTGGTATGACTGGTAAAGTCAGCCTTGCAGCTCCCGTTCAGCACCCCGGATAGCCAGGTGTACCTTGCTGCCCGAGATGACCAAACTAGGTACAGCTGTTCTGCCTTGGGATTCCTGGTCGTGGTGACCTTCAAAGGTTAACCTCCAAGGGGCTTCCCTGAACCCAACTTGCAAGTGACTGTTGCAAGTGTGTTTTTGACAGCTCCTACAGTGCCCTGTTGAACACCAAGGACAGTCAAGTCACCTCTGCACCCGGACCCTGGGGCAAGGTAAAAATTGCTCTGACAGTTGAGACTTGGTCCGGAATACCCACAAGACCGTAACTCTAAGTGGGTTCTGTTGAACTCACCATGCTAGTGACCAAGTGTCACTTAGGGCCTGATTATGACTTTAGCGGTCTGGAAGCGGGCTGCCAAAGTTGACCACCAGCTGCCTGCCTGATTACGGGTTGTTTTGTAGTCCAGCAGGTGGTTTGTGTGGTGGTCCCACAGTGATGCCTATCAAAGGGCACTGCAATGGGAACTCCACAGCCCGTACCAGCATGGCATGGTCTGTGCAGTCCAATCTGTGCAGGGACTGGGGAATGCATGCAAATAGGAGTGTACACATGTGCTCCCCTGCATGCATCCCCATGCACAGGGGCAACAGGGGGTGCTGTAGAGCCCCTGTTCTTCCCACAACAACACATTTTTCATGAAAGGCTCACTACCATGAAGAGGCTGGCAGTGGTGGAGTTCTGGACTTTTTGGTTCCGTCCAGAGGTGTCAGGGAACAACACCCAAAGACCCCGGAGTTCCACCTGCCTTGGTGCACAAATGAACAGAAACACGGGCTTCTCGATGGTGGCGTCAAAGATCAAAGGTTTATTACTGCAGGGACACAGAAGTCACAGAAACTACGCATGGGCAGTAACTAGGAGCCTGTTCAAATTGTACAAAGAGGGTTGCTCCTTATATACTAAATGTTGGCCTTCAGGCGAATTCTTCACATGTTGGTACATTCCCAAAACCTTTGTGTCATAAACAATAAATATTTGGAGTACACAGGAACCGTTGATAAAATCTGTTACAAAACATCTACGAAGAGGGGTTCCCACTAGTTCATCACAATCCCTTGTCAATATTGCATTCAAGAGCTGGACCGCCTCATCGTAAATTTCGTTACCTCCCCCTAATAAAGATTCAGAAAGAAAGAAACGGAGCCAGGTGTGGAAGATAGAAAAGCGGGATAAGAGATGTTTGTAGGTTGTAAATGGGCAAGGCTACCGGCTTCGGCCGCCTAATCGTGATCAGGACAATGGACACGAAGACCAGTTTAGCAGGACTGGCCTCGGGCAGGGGAGGCAGCCTTTGTCGAGTCATGCAGCTACAGCGTGATTTGGTTTAAGGTGCACGTGTCATGAAAGAGGTGAATCTCCGGCTAAGGCTACGTGTCCTTAAACGAAATGAAGTGATCAGAGGTTATTGCGTATGTGAGGGCAAGAAACACAAAATGGCGGCCATGATCTAAGATGGATGCCGTGGGTAGATCAGAAATGTGTTTATAAAAGGAGTGCTCTTGCTCGTAGCGTAGCGAAAACACCAGGATATGCTAAATGGATCATTTGCGGTTCGCTGATACCAATATTATGTATTTCCGACAATATTGAAAACACGGGTTCAAATCGTCACGGAACCTCAGACCCTCCTTTTGCCCTTACATAGGCAATTACTCAGTCTATGTCAGAATCTAATTCTATGCTCATCAGGTCAGTGACATGCTGTTGTATCATCATCCTTTCTCGTGCCTTTTCTCCAAACGCAGGTGGTTTTCTAAGACAGGATGCAGCACAAGGACTACACAGAGCAGGACCACACTGGATAATCAGGCAGCATGAGAATAGGAATACTAGGATGACACCAATGACCATTAGAACCTTCCATCCCCACGCTGAGATCAGAGTCCAAAACCACTCCATGAAGGACCAGTTTCCCTTGTCTACGTGGATAGAGTCGGAAATCTTGTGTAGCTTAGAGATCGCCTCATAGACTGTTGGAGCATTATTAGGAATAAAGACACAGCAGCTCGATTGGAGTTGAGCTTTTACGCTTGCTTTCTCCTAAACTAAGGCGATACTCTGAAGTATTCCAACTTAAATACACTCGCAGTTCGTCTCTAGGGTATGATGGAGTATTATTGACGTCCTTGATCATGTCAATAATTCCCTGGACTAAAGCTTTGTTGGCAGAGTTATATTTAGTGGAACGTGGTGGACGTGGAGGATAAGTTTCAAGGGCATAAGCAAAGATGGTTTGAAGGGCCTGAAATGATCCATTGTAGCTGAAAGGCAAAACCAAATAAGGAATACCTTTATCCATAGTGTGGGGTATCAAGCCACACACCCAACAGTCTGTAGTGTTAACTACCAGTTGGTGTTGATGCAAGAGCTGTACAAAAGTGTTGTTAATGAATTCTGAGCGTCGGGCTTGCTCATGTTCGGGAAACGAATGAAAAGAGTGTATAGAAGAAACAGTAGAAACAGCAGGATCAAGGGGAGGTACTGCAGTAACTGGCACAAAAATCAATTTTATACTGAAAACGATTCCACCCACCAACGTTATCAGAACAATCAAGAATGTAATGGCACATTGCATCAAAAAGCATTTGCTGTGAAGGATTCTGTAAAGTCTGTTTCTGCGAACATAAATCACATTTTCTCGTTGCAGCGCAGGAAGCTCCATCTTCTACAATCCGCTCGCGACCACTGATGATGTGTACGTAGATGAAAATGCCTCTATCAGCCCTGGGAGTTCCCAGAACCAACAGAAAGATCGACCTTGTGTCAGACCCCTGCCAATTCAACTAGGCACACAGCCACGACCCTACGGCTACCCAGACGGCAAGGCAATTTTTAAAACAAAAAAATAATAGCAAACTTCCTGGCTGAAGGCAAAAGTTCAAAATTTCAAAATATCACAATAGGCAGTTGCCTGCTTTATTTGTCCATTTTACGGTTTCGTAAATAATATCTTTGCTTCGCAGGTACTGTCTGATCGGCAAATAGCGTTTCACTGGTAGCTGTTGCAGTGTTCAAGTTCGCAGATGACAGAGTTTTTTCTGATGTAGGGGACAAATGTTCAGTGTTCAAAGGAGTCTTTTCTGAAGGAGAGTCAGAGCTTGGAGTGTCAGTGATTAATTCGGCATCGCTGAAAGGGATGAATTTTGGCGTGCTTTCAAATTCGGAGGAACCAATTCCCTTCTTCACCCAGTCGTCGTAAGGAAGTGGCAAAGGTACACGCTTTACATGGGAGGCGTGCACCCAATGCTTGCGACCAGCCACACGAACTGCTGTTCTTGTTACGAGCAGGACTTGGAAGGGGCCGACGAATCTCGGCTGAAGGTTCTTCGTCCTTGCGAAATTCCTGATAACCACAAGATCTCCTGGTTTCAGCTGATGCCCTGGACTCTCCGGAGGCTTTGGTAAAGCATCGAAAACCTGTTGGTGAATAAGACTCAATTTAGCAGTCAAGTCGTACAAGTAGTCTATCAACATAGGATATTCTAGAGAACAAAACTCCTTAGGCCTCGGCACACCCCAAATATTTGCCGGACGGCCAAAAACTATTTCATAAGGGCTAAGCCCCACTCTAGAATGTACAGTTGCTCTCGTTGATAACAACGCCAAAGGAAGTGCGTCTGGCCAGGCTAAACCTGTGGATGCTTGTATTTTAGCTAGTTTCAACTTAAGGGTGCCATTGTAACCCTCCACTAAACCAGCAGACTGGGGATGGTTCGCACTGTGGAACTTTTGTTTCAGACCTAGGCCGGCACACACACTCTGCATAACTTTCCCTATAAACTCACTTCCCTTATCTGACCATACAATCCGTGGCATTCCATACCTAGGGAAATATTCTTTGAGAAGAATCTTGGCAGTTGATAGGGCAGTATTGTCCTTTAGTGGGTATGCTTCAATCCACCTGGAGAAAGCACAAACTACCACCAGGACATATTTCAAATTATTACAGCGATCCATGTGAATGAAGTCTAACTGAATCACTTCAAAGGGGCAGGAAGGAGGAGCGAAGTGACCAGCTGGAGTTGGAGTTCCCTTGCCAGGATTATGCATCAGGCATACCATACAATTTTTCACTACTCTCTCTGCACACTTACTGATTCCATCATTCTTCCAGACTGGAGCCAACATTTTACAGATTCCTTTAGAACTTATATGTGCTACTCCATGCGCCATCGTCACTACTGCAAGCACATACGCATCAGGCAACATCCAACGCTGCTGTTCTGTCAAATCAATCCAACACCCATTCGGATCCAACTTGCCCATACTTTCTTTCCATACACGTTTTTCCTCCTCAGTTGCTTCTTTCTGAATCTCTTTCACACTTTCCATAGTATCCTCACACATTCCAGACTCAGCAATCCATCTTGCAGACGTAGCAACATACATTCTGCTCATCGTGTCTCTAGCTGTCTGTTTGGCAGTTTCATCAGCAAAAGCATTCCCGCGACCAACATCATCCGTGATTGCTTTATGAGCACTGCCTACAGTAAGAGGTAATACCTAGGAAGGCACGTACTTCTCTATGTGTGCGTGGAACACTCATCTGCGTAATTGCTTTTATTCTCTCTGGGGTCAACTTCCTTCCCTCCTTTGACAAGAGATGACCTAGGTAGGTCACTTCTTGGCAGCAGTATTGCATTTTCGAAGGTGACACCTTATGATTCAAATTAGACAAATGATGCAATAACGAAATCGTAGCTGCTTTGCAAGTTTCCTTATCATCGGCAGCCACTAGAAGATCGTCTACATACTGTACTAGGGCAGAACCTGGAGGAAGGACAAAGGAATCTAACTGGCTTTTTAATGCTTGACTGTAAATAGATGGGCTCTCACAATAGCCTTGTGGAGCGCGTTTAAATCTGAAACTTCGACCTCCTAAACAGAAGCCGAAAATATCTCTGCTTTCCTCGGCTATCGGAATGCTGAAAAATGCATTCTTCAAGTCGATGACTGAGAACCAAGTAGCTGTAGCAGGAATCAATGTTAACAAGGCAGTAATGTCTGGAACTACAGGAAACTGCGGAATTACAATCTTATTAACTTCTCTAAGGTCGATAACAAACCTATACACTGGAGGTTTTGTAGGATCAGTTCGTTTCAGGATCGGTAGTACAGGACTGTTACAGACATTTCCTCTAGTTTCTTCAATCACACCTTTCTTAATCAAATCTTGCACAATCAATAAAAGTGCACGCTCACCTTCACTAGATATTTTGTATTGAGGAATTCTTGGAAATTTTACATTTGCTTTCAAAGTCACTACATATGGTGGTATTTCTAAAAGGCCTACATCATTAGGACCAGTCGCCCAAAGAGAATCAGGGAGTGAACGCAGCTCTGGTGGGAGTGCATCCATTGACAAGTACATCGGAGAAGTGATATTTTTACCCAATGTAAGCTGTACTCCTTCCGGAGAACAGTACAATGTCGCATATAGTCGTTTTAACAAATCTAAACCAAGCAGATTTTCATTACAACCCGTTGTCAAAATCAGAGGTGCTTTCAAGTGACACGGTCCAACAGAAATAGACAAAGGACCAGATATCGGGTTGTAAACAGGGGCGCCTGAAAAACCTACAGAAACATTTGTTGAGCCGGACAAAGGTGCGCCAGGGAGTTTCGCATGAATGATAGAACTTTTTGCAGCACCAGTATCCAACAGAAACGGTTCGACTACACCTGATGTTGCTACTGCGACATAAGGCCCACTCTGATCTACTGGAACTGATACTACTCCCTCTCTCTGTCCATGGCCGTCCTAGTACCCAATTTGCTGAAATCCCTCATCCACTTCACAATAATCCTCAACAAGATATTGTTGAGATCTATTTTGTTGAGCAGACTGGCCATTTCGTTGATCAAAGTGATTGGAAGGACGATCATTCGTTTGTGGAGGCATAGTACCTCACCCTCGACCTCTAGAATTCTGCACAAAACCACCACGACCTCTCTGAGCTGCTGCTGCATTATTTTGCGCTAAGATCGGACATTCATTTTTATAGTGACCCTCTTTCTTACAGTACGCACATTGGTTCCACTGATATTGAGGTCTCGATGTACTATAATCTGTCCTTTGATATGAACCCTGTTGCGTATTGGTCCGATTCGTGCGAGGCGGATACGCCTGTTGCAAAAGAACTTTAGTTTTTAAGTCTTTCGTTTTCTTTTCTGATTTCTCCTTTTCCTCTTTATCCCTATTTTCGTAATACTGCGCAGTTGCAAGTATTTGCGCAGTTGTGGAAACAGCCCATGCACTCTCTGAATCCTTTAATTTATTGCATAATTCAGGTAACAAATTATGCACAAATTTATCGACAAACAGTCTCTGTCCTCCTTCTGTGCTCATATCCTGACCACTATGATCTACAAAAGTCTCTTCGAACCTTGTGAAAAAGTCGGAGACACTTTCGTCTTTCTTCTGCCTGCATGCGGATAACTTGTCCCAATTAACACGCAATGCGGGCATCAGAGTCTTCATTAGATCAATTATCCTACCTGGAAGATTAGCAATTAAGGGTTCGGGTTTTGCACCACCTACTTGCTGACCATCCGCTGCAGTGATGGCTGCCCAATCACCACCTAAAGCAACTTGATGATCCTCTCTACGAATTTTAGCCCACACTGGTTGCGGAACTACATTGCCAAATAACATATCGATGTCCGCTAAGTTCATTATACAAGCCTCAACTGTCTGTGTTAATTCTTTATAGTATCCAGCAGGATTCTTACGCGGATCTGGCAAGGCCTGCTTCACTGCTAGCACTTCAGCTCGTTTCCACGGAATGTGTATCCACACCCTTTGGAATTGCGCTGGAACGGCTGCAATACCTCGAACATTGTCAGCTTGTACAGCTTCGCGCCAAATTGGAGGAACCTCCCTCATTGGATATTGGCGACTTAACTTCATTTTGCCTTTCTCTAGATCTCTCGGTGAACGAAGTGATGGGTCATTCCTATAACTTAAAATAAATTCCATCGCTTCCTCTATATTATCACCCACTATCATTCCAGCAGCAAACTCTTTCTGGACCTTAATTAAGTCTTCTAAATTTGATTCAACATCGTCTTCTTCTATCTCCTCACGTAACAACGAGCACATCTCGTCAAAGACATACCGTTGCGTTGGCTCTTTCCACTGCATAAATGTTTCTAGCACATCTCTCGTACTATATCTCCTACTCTTCGAAATCCATCTGAGAGCCATGGAATCTAAAATTCCCCGTTCCTCAGTACTTGGAAGCTGACTACGTCTCTGAACAGAGTCAGAAGTAGGAGTCTTGATTAAGGTTTTATAGAAAGGAGACAGCATACTAGACACAGAATCAGTGATTCTCCGACGAACAGATAGTGGAGTCAACATACTGGCAGACGCAGAAAACACAGTAGAGGTAGGAACAGATAATGGAACAGTAGGAGTATCGAGAAAAATAGTTTGTGGATTAGTAGATGCGAGCGAGACAGATACAGGTATAGAAGTCGGCAACCCAGGAAGAGGAGGAGCCGTAGGAACATTTACATTGACCACAGGAGGTACGGGAGCTTGATTCTGAGGGACAGGAGCAGGAACACCAGGTTGTCCAGCAACCGGCAATTGAACATTTGGCACAAATTGGGCCGTAGCACCTTGTGCATACGGTGGAGGTGACCGTAACAAATAAGACAGCAGAGGATCATTTTCAGAATCCTCCAGTATCTTAGCTGTTTTAGATGGCAAGGCAGGATAGCACTTGTCAATCGCTAAATTGTGCTCTCTAATGGCCACCTCTATGGCTTTCTCACACTCGTTATCCTGCAACTGCTTAGTTGCTTGTTCTAGAGTCAACTCTTCTTGCTCTTTCTGTTCTTTCTTTAACCTTTTCATTTCTCTCTGTTTGGATTCTTTTCGCCAGTAACGGAAAGAATCAAACATTGCCGGCCGGGCTTTCTTCCTAAACAATTTCGCTTCCAAATTGTCGAGAATTTCAGGTTCAAAACTACCATGCAGTGGCCAACTAAGGACACCATCTTTCTCAGTGTATCGGACCCACACCTCATTATAGGATATAGGACCCACACCATGCTTACAATACAAGTCATATAGGGGAGTCCCAATCGGAGTAACCAGACATGAGTCCTCCAATCGTGAGTCACTGTTGCAACCGAAACATGACAACATACAGTTTCTCCGACTTACCATTTTTCAGTCCGGAACACAAAACAAACAAAACACGAAACAGATATGTGCACTCGAACCAAGAACTTAGGCCTACCAAAACGAACTGATGTATCGATACCCAAACTAAACCAAATAGATTATCGTAACCAGAACAACCAGTGATAATCTTACGAAACCAAACCAAACCAAGAACCAAAAAGGATTTTAACAACCCTCACAAAGTAACTAGCTAGCAACCACTAAATACTTAACTGAGGCACTGAAGACGTCACCAAGGAGAAACCCGTCACGTTTCGCTGTACTAAGGACTGCACCTCGGGTCCAAGACAGGGCGACGGTCAAGGCAACGGCCCACTGCAGCCGTCTTGAACGGGAACCCTCGTGGAAGAGAACTTCGGGCCACTTTTGCGATATGCCGGGATCGATGAAGTGGGGCGCCTCCCTCAGGAATCTTCACACGAAGCTTCTCGAACTCTTCAGGCTTTTGGACCGGTACCGAATGACGTCGCCCCACGTTGGGTGCCAATTGGAGTTGGCGACTTTTTGGTTCCGTCCAGAGGTGTCAGGGAACAACACCCAAAGACCCCGGAGTTCCACCTGCCTTGGTGCACAAATGAACAGAAACACGGGCTTCTCGATGGTGGCGTCAAAGACCAAAGGTTTATTACTGCAGGGACACAGAAGTCACAGAAACTACGCATGGGCAGTAACTAGGAGCCTGTTCAAATTGTACAAAGAGGGTTGCTCCTTATATACTAAATTTTGGCCTTCAGGCGAATTCTTCACATGTTGGTACATTCCCAAAACCTTTGTGTCATAAACAATAAATATTTGGAGTACACAGGAACCGTTGATAAAATCTGTTACAAAACATCTACGAAGAGGGGTTCCCACTAGTTCATCACAATCCCTTGTCAATATTGCATTCAAGAGCTGGACCGCCTCATCGTAAATTTCGTTACCTCCCCCTAATAAAGATTCAGAAAGAAAGAAACGGAGCCAGGTGTGGAAGATAGAAAAGCGGGATAAGAGATGTTTGTAGGTTGTAAATGGGCAAGGCTACCGGCTTCGGCCGCCTAATCGTGATCAGGACAATGGACACGAAGACCAGTTTAGCAGGACTGGCCTCGGGCAGGGGAGGCAGCCTTTGTCGAGTCATGCAGCTACAGCGTGATCTGGTTTAAGGTGCACGTGTCAGAAAGAGGTGAATCTCCGGCTAAGGCTACGTGTCCTTAATCGAAATGAAGTGATCAGAGGTTATTGCGTATGTGAGGGCAAGAAACACAAAATGGCGGCCATGTTCTAAGATGGATGCCGTGGGTAGATCAGAAATGTGTTTATAAAAGGAGTGCTCTTGCTCGTAGCGTAGCGAAAACACCAGGATATGCTAAATGGATCATTTGCGGTTCGCTGATACCAATATTATGTATTTCCGACAATATTGAAAACACGGGTTCAAATCGTCACGGAACCTCAGTGGGGAAAGTCATAATATGCTTGGCGGTCCCACAGCAGCACCTCCAAGCATATTGCTTTCCCGGACTGCTGCACAACTGCCAGGGATCATGGATCCCTTTCAGTTGCAGCAGTCCCATAGTGGTCCAACCACCAAACTCATAATTCAGTGGTCAGGTGCCGCACCTCTACGGACCGCTGTACTCATAATCAGGCACTTAGTGTTTTTTAAGGCCCAAGCGCAGACTCCTCAGGTACAATCGCCCACGCCACATCCCCTCCTGTCATACGGGGTTGCCACTAAAGCGCACATGAGTTTGAGCACTCGTGCATTTCAATGGTGGCCGCTTCTGGCATAAGGGGTCACTGCATCAATCCTGCACAAGGACAATGAGACGATCTGTGCAGCCCTCTTGATAGGCCTCCCTATGGGCCTAATTCCTTTCCAATGCTCTCTTTTACTCACAGGTCACACTGGTCTTGGCATATAGGCAGGCGCTGGTGCTCTTGGGTGATGACCTATCACCTACCAAGGAGACTAACATTCTTGCAGAGCTTCCCCTTCTCACACCGCCCGTCTGACTGCTTGGAAGATGAAAGGTTTTTGTGGTCTCATCCACTCCTTCTTATAGTTCATTTCCAGACAGCTAATAATTTAGAGTCTGAGTCTTTGACGTTTTATGTTGGGGTTCTGCTTCTTTTGAATTTTACACTTTTTTTCGTCTATCTTCTTGAAAGGCTGTCTGTCACAGAAGAAAAGACTCCGAACCTTGTTGTCCCAAAACACAGGCCATGCGAGTGTCTAGAGTTTACACATAGATGTCAGCCACAGTGATATGTTCATAAAAAGGGAATTTCCAGGCTCCCCAGCCCTGCTCTTTTTACTCTTTTTGATTCTGTTATCAGTCCCATCTCCTTCCTGAGATGTTACTCCAACATTTTCAGTACTTGAGTTTAGTAGTTTTCAAAATTGACCGAATACACCAATTATGAGAGACCCCACTGGTGAACTTCAAGAGATAATCAGGAAGATAGTTGCAAATGCCAAAGAAAAGAAATGGATAACTCACAAAGGAGCTGAGTTTCTCATTAATCCCAAATCTAGAACGCCAGCATTTTACATTCTGCCTAAAATTCATAAGGCCCAAAGACCACCCCCTAAGACACCCGATTCTGTCAGGAATTCGGTCATTGCTGGAACCCCTGTCACATTTGGGCAATTTCTTTTTAAGGGAAACTGTCAACAACCAATCGTCCTTTGTGCAGGATGCCACTGATATCCTCACTATCTTTAAACCTCTGGACTATGATCCGTCTAATCAATTCCTGGTCACCATTGATATTGGATCACTATAAACCAGCATTCCCCAAGATGCCATGCTGGTGGCAGCAGCGTGAGCACTTGGACATTGCAAGTGGTTCTATAACACACCACCGTTCTTTGTTCTCAAATGTATTGAATTAGCCCTCTAGGAACTTCTTTGCCTACCAGAACCGGTTGTACCTCCGGGACTTTGGAACCTCAATACGGGCAACTTTTACCCCCAGGTTGGCGTGTATCTGTTAGTCAATTTGAGGAGAATTTTATACATCATGTCTCCAATTCATTCTCTCAATTGATATCCCTTTGGAAGAGATATATTGATGGCATGTTATGCATTTTGACAGGGCCTGAGTGTCTATTACATGACTTCCTCCAATGGCTTAACGAAGCTTATAGTTGTTTACGTTTAAGTAGGACCTTTGAAAGACATGCAGTGGTTAATCTGGACCTGGATATTACAGCACAGGACCAGAAACTTTACACCATTGTCCACCAGAACCTGACAGACAGGACTTCGCTTCAGCACTACCGGTCATTCCATCCCTGGGCACTGCAGCATAACCTCCTGGTGGGTCCGTTTTTCAGATACTGCAGGAACTGTACAGACAATGGGATGTATGTTGAACTATCCAAGAGCCTTGCAAAACACCTCATGTGAAAGAGCTTATCCCCCTAGGATGATCAAGAGGGCACAGAAGAGAACTTTGAACGCTCCGCGCGAGACACTAATGGAAGAAATAGAGGAACCAAAGATGAATGCCATCCAGTGGTGACTACTTTTGACCCCTTTTCTACCCAAATTAGACAAATCATCAGGAAGCATTGGCACTTGTTGGACATAGGCCCGAAGAAAATGCCCCAACCGAGATCTTGTAGTGTAGTTCCTAGTTTCCCACTAGGCCCTGCGCATTGGAATAACATAAACAGTAGTATCGACGTAGAAGTGCGGATCTTCCAGGCCTCTACTGACTATGCTAAACTTAATTGGGTGTGTTACCTACTAGCTCAGAGGTCACTGGAAACTTTCTTCTCTGCATAGGAAGTGATCGGCTTCCCTGGCACAGACAAGAAGGGATTCAGCTTTCCAACAACCGTGCAACATGACAACTTTGATCCTCAGATTAAGAGTCAATCTCTAGGGTCGTGTGAAACAATAGACAGTTATTTTACTCAGTCAGGTCAGTGCAGTTTACTTTCACAATATGTAGAGAATAGAGAGACGGGCGTTTGTCAATAAAAGGTTAACATTTATTGAACTGTCTTTCTTCTCGTACAAGAGAAATGTATTGCCACAATTGCAAGACTTGTTATAATAAAAAGTACGTACAGTAAGATAAGTATTGCAAGATAATACTGTAAAAGCATTGATATGGTTTCTTAGCCATACAATGGTTTAAAAGTAATAAAACATATATACATTCATATATACATTAGGCTAAAATACTCAACTGGTGCTTCTAACTACGCCTACCCCAGTGTACCTGACCTAAGCCTAATACTTGGGAGGGGAGTAAGTAAGTAGCTTTTAGTTAAGTTGGTTTTGCCAAGGTTTGCTTCAAGAATTCTCACTAAGGGTTTAGTCAACACCATACCTCTGAATAGAATGATGGAGGTCTGGTATCTCCTTCAGGGGGAACTCGGTATCCCAGTCACCCGCGAGGGCAGACTAGAAACGCTGGAGCTGGATTTCTCTGCAGGAGAAAGGCAGCGTCTCTCTTCAGCGCGTCGAGGAGAAGGAGGGGGGACAGCGTCCACGGGCAGCTTGCATCTGCTGGGCTTCTTCGCAGAGGGACGGCTGTTCAGCTCCTAGTTACACCACACCATCGTTCGCGCTTTAGCAGCGATAATGGTATCAGCAGCTTCAGGCGACGGGCAGCAGGCTGCAGCAACAGGAACGCTCTGCAGACCGCATACAACAGCTAGCAACAGGCAATTGCTTAAGGCAACGTTGGTAATATTTATACCTGACAGGTGCCTGGTTTGACGTAAGTTTGCTGGACATAAGACGTCAAATAAAGATGTCACTAGGAAGTGATAGCTATCAGTTGCTCATTAGAGTTCCATTACTAATCAAAACACAGCAAGCGGGGATTTCCAGGTTTGCTGAGTTTTTATCTTGTTGAAGAACTCGGAGTGTTAATCTAGGAATCTTCAGATAGTGACTTCTGCTCTGTCATTGCACTAATTGGTTGCAAAGGAAGTGGCAGAGAACTATTATGGAATGTGGCTCTGTTCGTGAGAGGCCAGAGATGACTTTCTGAATATCGCACTTGAACGGTTATGCCAATATAGGGAATAAATGGATTTATAGCCGAATAGGGGCATAAGGTCACAGTATCGATCAGGATCCTAGATAAGCATGCAACAATCTGCCTTTAAAAGGGCAACCAACTTAAGGGACAGGTTGGTCCATACTCGTCAGTACAACTCATGAGAACAGGAAACAGGGGTTCTGGCAGGACATTTCCCCTGTGGGAATTGCACAGTTTGCCACCTGACTCAAGTGTCTAAAATTGTAACTTTGGCGGATGGTAGACCCTGTTTTCAAAACAGGTTCAGCAATTACAATACCACCAATAGTATCTACCACCTGGCATGTGAGTGTGGGCTAAATTTTATTGGTCTTACTTCAAGGAAAATCAAGGTGCGGGTCCAAGAACATTTCAGCACTCTCAAAGCAAGAAAGTTTACTACACAACTTGTCCGTTATTTGCAAGAAGCAAGTCATAATTGCAGGGATTTGAAATGGACAGTCTTGGAAAGAGTGACAGGCGAACCATACAATTGAGAACATGCTTGTTCGCAAGGAGGCTAGCTAAACTTTTTTCAGAAAAAGTAGGCCAGTTGGGTCTTAATGACTCCATTGAATTGAACAGGGTGGGTAAATGATCCCAGCTACATTAGCTCAGGCACACTGTAATGAGGTGACATACACTTAACTACGTGGATACCATCAGCAAAATATATCAGTCAGCTATCGTCAGTATGGGCCACCTTGCGGTACAAAAATATATGTATACAGAAAGTGAGGTAGCAATGGCGGCTTGCCTTCGGCGCTGGCGGGATGAACTTCAGCCTGAAAGGGTTGGAACCTGATTGGTATGTATGCAGTTAAGGTTCACTATGTCTGGTACAGTATCTCGACCTCTGCCTTTATATGTAAAAACGGGGGATGGCAATCCATAGTTCTCAAGTGTCCTGAAGGAGAGTTAGTCTTGTAAGCAGTGACTGAGCAATACTATAAATGCATTGTTCTACTGTGACTGCCTACGTTGGTGTCAATTTTGATTGAGCGCCATCCCTTAATTATTATGCCATTTTTTGGCATCCATAATATTTATTAAGATGTTGTATAACATGCTCCCACCAATGTATAAGGCTCATCTGCTACTGTTAGGGCTAAGGATGTAAGTCCCAGGATACATTGCTTTTTTATAAGAACAACTCTTTGTGCCCTGACAATGTTGCATTTCTTAGAAGCACAAATTATTTGTGGGGAACATGAGATGCAGTGTATACTAAAACACTGTTAAAGATGGTGGCTACTATGAGCGAGCATTGTAACTCAGATCTAGTCAGAACTACCTCAATGTTTCCCTTAACCTTGGAGCTCGTTGCCATCATTTAATTGAAATCTTTTTCACTTCCGGGGTCGGGGAGTGACCTTTAAATATGGAGAGCCATCTCCCTGATGCCCACGGTCACCAACCAGCCATGAAGCTGTCTGTTTTTCATCTGGGGGATGGGGAGAGGCCTCCCACTGACTTCGGGGTCGCAGTCTGGTACTTCACATGGTGCCCGAGTCTTCGGTGCCTGTGGAGCATCGGAACGCAGACTTCCATCTTAGTGGTAAGTGGGAAGCCTTTTGATCATGGGTGGCCGACTTTAAAAATCTTGTGGTCGGCAATCTGAGACGCTGAGTCTCGCTACAACTAGCGGGTGAGCAGAACTTATTTCGTAAATTTGGAATAACATGCGAGGTCATATATACTTTTCCTCTTTCTTTCTCTTAAAAATCTTACAAATGTTGATTTAAAATCCGGATGGCGTGTAAATTTGAGTAAACACCACGATACCTTACGAATTAGTCGATGCTGGAGGTGCAAAGAGATTTTTTACCAGTCCATTATCATGATGTGGACAGTGAATTAGTGTTTGTGTCCCTTCGCAGGCATGTTGTTGTTTGCTGCACTGTATCCTGCAGGGGAGGCCAAGTTTTAGCTCCCCATGGTTGCTGGTAGGAGTCCACCTGGCAACCATCTGATAATTATGTAACTCTGGGAAGACACAAAATGTGAGATGTGTCGTAATTTGAAAGTGTCAACACATGATAACTGTTTACAATTTCTGTTTTTCTTTGTCTTTGGTACTAGCACTCTTTGTTGCATTATTTTTATAAACCAACTACAGATTCGAACCATCAGTGAGGTGGAGATACGTCCCCGTGCCCTGATGAAATTGTCAAAAACTGTTTAGGCAATGAAACATGTCGGCCATTCAAGTTAAAATGGTCTAAACATGCAGTTTCTTTTAACCGAGTGTGGACACTGAAAATAAAGAATGTGTGGAATACTTGTTCACAACTCATTTTTAATCAGGAGATTTATTCACTCTTTTTTCACACTTCAGTGCTTAGATTTTTTGATAGATGATGTCATTGTTTACATGTTATTTTTATTTTTTTACTACTTCACATGAGCCTAAGAGTTAGGTCACACATGTTTTCTTTCTGTCAAGAAAGTTGCCGATGGTGACAGAACAAGCAAACTGGTGAGTACCAACCAGTAGCTCCATGGATGGTGCTTACGTGAGGCAGTTTCTGACTTCTCTCACATTTTTTCTTCGTTGTGTGAAAGATTAGCTGTGGATGATTGATAATTTGTAAATGAGGAACACTTAGAGGTGGGCTTGTCCAGAGAATTTAGCATAGCCATACTTGGGAGTATATAATACCTGCTTAACATAAGTTATAAAGACTAAATATTTTCTGTATAACCAGGTTATTTTTGTATGGGACCCCTTGCGGTCCAACAAGACCGTTATCTGTGAGTCAGGCCTTTGTCATGGTGCATACGTATGATCCGTGTTTGCCTATGACAACAAAAACCAGCATTAGGAAGCCAGACAACACTACAGTTCGGCACTCAGGGCAGTGATACACATCTTTTATCATGCAGAGGACTTTTCCATCCCAATACCACCAGACTGCTCACCTGCTCATTTCCTTGAATGTGAGTGAGGAAAATACATTCCCAGGTTACACCTGATGCTTCACATAGAGGATAGGAACACTTAGCAGCTCTACATGGTGCATTCTTCACTCCCACTGTGTGGGACCACAGATGGCTCATCTGCCCATTTGCTTACCTGGAAGGGAAGAAGCTACATTTCTCAGGCTGCACCTGAGGCCTTCACAGAGGGGGTATTAAAAGGCTGATTCTCACCAGCTGTAAATAGTGCATTCTTCATTCCCACTGTGCGGGTTAAGCACAGGAGGTCCCTGTCAAAACACGGCCTTTCTGTGTCCTTCGATAGCTGACAGAGGCGGAGCCCTTTCTCTTTGCTCTTTGATTTACTTCCTCTTCCTACATAGTTAAAGGAGAAACCCTGGCTGCTGCTTCTGCTAGTAAGGAACAACTTCCAACACCTACAATAGTTAATTTCTTAATCAGTGCCATTGGCATCATAAAAATGAAATTGATGAGACAGACTTAGTGGAACAGATACTAGGCCCAGATTTACAAAAGTGTCACAGACACAAAGTTGCTATGTGGCATTGAGTGACAGGGATAGAGCAGGAAAGCACCATATCAACAGAGACATGGCACTCTCTTCCCCTCTCCCTAGCTTCGGCTCACAAACAGACATTTCACTGCCTTGCACGCACCTTTGCGCCACAGTGCAAAGGTGCCTACATGAATCTAGCATATATTTTGTACTGGAAGGGTACCCTTCTGGTACAAAATACCATGTTTAGACTGCTTTTAAAACTTTTCCCACATTGGCTGTATGCTGTACAGTGCAGCACGTATGCAAAAGGGGATAATAAGGAGAAATACAAGTATTTCTCCTTTTTAATGCCTGCTTTCAAGTGGTGTTGATGTTTGTTGCTAAATCCTGTCTTCTGTTGTTAGTAGCTAGGGTTTCGAATAAAAAACCATGGATGGTTACACTGTAACGCCAATGTACCACCCATGGGATGCCCCCTTGACGCAGAGTAATGCAAATCAGTGCTTTATGTTTTTTTTCCTTACAAACCACAGCAAATACCAAATTACGTTGGTTTGTAAATACTGAAAAGGATTTTGCACCAGTTCTGTGTTATAGAAGTAACACACACTCAATGCAAAATCTTTGTAAATCTTTTCCTGGGTGTTTCCCATTGTGCTGCACCCAGTCTGGCAGTACTTACCTTGGTGATATTACTACCAGCGAGAATGCCATGCCAGCTGTAACAAAAGATAATGTGTATTTTAAGAAAACCTTTGACTGTCGAAGCTGAACTTCATGATCCTCCTCTATGAGACACGGTGTATGTCTCCCTCTGCTAACAAAAGGATATTTGAGTATTTTTAATGTTTGTAACCAACACGCCTCTAGTATGGGTTGTGGTGCCATGCAACCTATGGGAGTGAATTCACGCCCTACGTTGACTGTGGCTGACAATTGATGGTTTTCGAGAACATTGTGTCTACACTCATAGTCACAGAAAACTTTACATAATTAAAAATTAAGATAGGCAACTGGGTCAGAACTCATATAGGAGGTGGTTGTCAATGTATGTCTCAATATTTTTTTATAACCCTTCTCTTTTAATATTTCTAGTATTGCCACTATAGTCACTGGGAGGGAATACAGTCAGCCCTTTCCTAAACATTATCCCAACTCTACTTTCAACACATTTGTGCCCTTTGATTTCTTAGAATAGCAGCAACATATTTTCTTCTGGTAATCATTACACTGGAATCTCCAATACAGATGTTATGCTCGAACCAGTTGACGGTTTAGACACTTTTGGCCCTGATTCTGAGTTTGTCAGAATGCAACTAATATTTATCTTACCTGATAAATAATGATGTCCAGTGGTACGTTATTTATCGGGGAAATAAACAGTACCTTTTACGGTTATTTGGGGAATAGAATGCGCATTTTGATGCTTAGGCTACAAAACCTACATGGAGTGGTAAATACTGTACAATTTTCCCCTGTTACACTCTGGCGTGATTAACCTGCTGAAATATAACAAAGGGTAAGATAATTAACTTACCTGATAATTACCAGCCAACTCGGTTTACTGATACTCGAGCAATCAGGGATTTACTCAGGGGTGAGAAAATTCCGACCCACTCGTAATTAGGGCCTTAGGGCCAGATGTATCAAGATACCGTTTTGCGAATCCTAAATAGCGATTTTTTGCGAATCGCTATTTAGAATTTGCAAAACGGTATGTATGTACAAAATCGCTATTTTTTAGAGATTCCTTATTATTCTTTATTTGCGAATTCGCAATTTGCGAATTCGCAAATAAAGAATAATTTCCAATGCATTCCTATGGGCCAGGAGCCCCATAGGAATGATAGTGCAATAATTCTCAAATTGCAAATTCGCAATTTGCTAATCGCAATTTGAGAATTATTTCAAGGGTGCAGGGGTGTCTCAAAGACACCCTGCTGCACCCCTGAAATCTACATGTGTGTGCATGTGGCAAACATACATGCCCTATGGGCATGTATGTGTGTCACATGCCACCCTCACAAATGCCAAATAGGGCATTTTTAAAAGAAATCGCAAATTACCACCAACTACAAGTTGGTGGTAATTTGCGATTTCTAAACACAAAATCGCAATTTCAAAATGTTTCTTACATATCATTTAAGGAATCGCAAAATTTGCGATTCCTTAAATGCTATGGCAAAATAAGGAATCTCAAATTATTGCGATTCCTTAAATTGCGATTTTTTTCATACATACTGAAAAATGCAAAAAGGCAGTTTGCGAGTCGCAAAAGCCTTGATACATCTGGCCCTTAGTCTCTTCAGATAATTTATATGTTCATTCCTGAAATGAGGCAGGCCTTCAGTCCAGTTCAGTATGACAGCCTGGATTGAGTCTCTCTTACAAAATAACTCTATGTCTTGTTAGAACAAGAAACATGGGCTTTATCATTTTTCCTCTTTGATGGTTTCTCTTCTTTTTAATTGGTTCTCTTCTTTTTGATGGTTTCACTTCTTTTCGTGGGGTTCTCTTCTTTTTGATGGTTTCACTTCTATTTGATGGGTTATTTTCTTTTTGAGGGTTTTTCTTCTTTTGCCATACCTTACCCCTCTGGGAGGGCAAATAGGGGACGTCTGATTTTAATAACAACCAGAATGTAGGTAATATTTATCTTACCTGATAAATAATGATATGCTGTGGTACATAATTTATCTGGTGTAATAAATTGCACCTATTACGTTTATTGGGGGAATAGCATGCTGATGTTGGTGCTTAGGCTGCAAAGCCTACATAGCATGGTAAATACTGTACACTTTTAGGAAATTTAACAAAGGAGTATGATAATTAAAGCACCTGATAATTGCCGGCCAACTCAGGTTTATGATACCTGTGTAATCAAAGATTTACACAGGGGTCAGGAAATTTCGACCAACTCATAACTAGGACCTTTGTCTATCCAGATAATTTAAATATTTCCTGGAATGAGTCAGGACATCAGTATAAGTATGACAGCCCAATTGAGTCTCTTTTATAAAAGAATTTTATGTATTGTTACAACAAAAAAACACGGGCTTTATCATCTTTTCACTTTGATGGTTTCTATTATTTTTAATGGGTTCTCTTCTTTTTTATGGTTTTCTCGTCTTATTGAAGAGTTCTATTCTTTTTGATGGTTTATCTTCTTTTTGATGGGTTCTCTTCTTTTTGATGCTTTTGCTTATTTTTGATGTTTTTATTATTTTTGATAAGTCCTCTTCGTTTTTATGCTTTGTCTTCTTTTTGATGTTTTTCCTTCTTTTTGATGGTTTTCTTCTTTTTGAGGGGTTCTCTTCTTTTTGATGGGTTCTAATCTTTTGCCATAACTTACCCCTCTAAGAGGGCAAAAGGGGGATGTCTGGCTTGGAAGGTTAAATCTGTCAGTGACTTACCCTACTTACGGGCCGTACTAATAAGCAGCAGAAATACACAGAAAATGTTGTTGGTCTATTCCTATTATGATAATACGAAGAAGTTGTTTTGTTTTTTCGAGAACTTTCAGAGTTCTCAGTTTTATCCTCCTTTCATTTTTGCTGCGGGAGGTGTTAATTCTCATTGCTGTGCTATCCAGATCAAAGTCAGTCTTTTTGTTGCATTTCATGTTCAGAAGAAGGTGCCTATTGCACTTCAAGCCTGTTCTCAAAGGTGAGGCTCTCAATGTTCTGATTCCTGATTTATTATTACAACTTGATTAATGTCCTTCAAGGATATGTCAGACAAATGACAAATAACCTTCAATGTACTCCTCCTACCTATACAGGCAAAGGATCTCCTAGCACAATCGATTGTTTACTCATGTCCAAGGATACTGCAAGGTAAGTTGCTGGTTTTATTAAACTTTGAAATTATTTCAGCTATCCTGACCCTTTTTTGATTTACTTTCCTTAAATAACTCTAAAGTGAATCCCGCCACTATATACATAAGAGTTGAATCGATGAAATACAATGGTCCCCGAATAAGATGGAATTTTGTAAACTCTAAAACTTTTTTGTGATACTTTCTGGCAATAAACACCAAGGAGATGCTTTGTTGTTTAGACAATAAGGCTGATCGAATGCCATTTTAGTTTCTTTTGATCTACTTTGTTCTTCAGTCAGAATATTACTGACAGTATCATTCCAGCAAAACAGTGTTAAGCTAAAGACGGTTTGATTCTTCTATACAGAACCATCGAGGACTGTTGTTTGCTTAAAAAAAACTCCGCTATATGGCAGAGGTTCAGGACATGTAGAGTAACAGACAAACAACACTGTTGGGGAGGATAGAAGCTTTGGATAAGTTACAAGCAGGCAGAGGGCAGAGTCCATTTGAAGAGATTGGTGCAGCGGACTCACAAGAACAGTATTATTTCAGATATGCAATATTGATTCATACAGGTCTGGATACATCTGAACAGTGTCTCAATTTGCATTTTTTTACTAATATATAAACTACTGTCAAACAAGGATCTATTCAGCTGACCTTTGTGTATCAGCTATTGGCCGCTTGAATCAGTGGCGTAGCACGTAGCAAGGGTGGGGAACGGTGCGGACCACCCCGGGTGACACGAGTTTGATGGCAGCGGTCAGCCCCCCATACCTGCAGCCAACTCGAGGCGGGATATGCATGAAAATCACTAACCTCCACCTCATCGCGGGAATCGGCAAACGTCAGGGCAACCAATGGTCTAGTGACCCCACTGGTGTGAATAGATCAAAGTTGTGGCCAATAATGCCTTTCATGGGCGTCGATTTCACCATTGTCAACTTCTTGAGAGAATTACTTGCATTTCTTTCAGATAATGTAATGAGGGTATGAGGCTGTGGGTGAATGTACAGAACCATTGAAGTTAGGTAGTGGAGTTTGCCATGGTTTGGGTGGCATTTTATGATATGCGGGTGAGCTGTAGTCCCTTTTATTGGAGGCAAGGGTTTCGTCGAGAAGGGCGGGTGAGTTGAACAGGCCAATAGCTGTGTGGATTTGGAGATTGCAGATCAGGTTAGTAGGAAGCTATGTTTAGCTTACATACAGTATGGATGTTTTCAGGGCTTTTAGGATATCAGAGGAGTTGGGAGCATTGGACAGCATGTTGTGCAGATGTGAGTTGTGGTTAGACTGGGGAATAATACTGTGATACAATTGAGGCAATCCAAGACTTATCAAGTCAGAAAGGATAAGGACGTGGGGTTGCAAGAATCAGAGGTAAAAGGACCTTTGTCAATTATTGAGTACATTCTTGGTGTGGAAAGACAAAGGTGAAGTGACATTTTAAGCATGGGATAGGGCAGCCAGTGACACATTATCAGTTGCTGAGAGTCATGAGAAGGAGGTTGCATGAATTACATTTGAGGCTGGTATATATTGATTCAAAATAGGGGTGGCAACAGAAGATAGTGGATTGGGATCCTAATAGTTTGGTGGAATACGGATATGGTAACCAAAAAAGCTACAGAAGTATGTGAGACTGTTGAATATGGTGTTACTGTTCAACGAGCATGTTCTATAAATATTATCCAATTTCATTTTTTTCATGTCAGTTTTCCTTTGTCATACAGAAGGGATTCGGTGGCCAGAGGATGACAGAATAAATTTGTGCATATGCAAAGAAGGGGGCACTTCGGAAAAAAGAGATCTAGCCAAAGGGTAGGGGTTGTTGTAACATGCTATAAGTGCAGCTCAAAGAAAATGGTTTGTTTTTAGGGTAGCCTTATAAAAGGAATTTGCAGAAGATAAAGATGTGTTTGCACTGGTACATGTGTTGTTTGGACCTAGTTGGTTCCCAGGAGGATATGGCGTGGGATGTTATACATTGCTTATGTTGTGTTCATCTGTAGCTCTAGACTCTCCTGAAAATCAAACAATCTGAAAATCATTTAACCAAAGTAAATATTTTCAGGACTTTATTTCCACATGTTTATCCAGAAACCCAGTCTAAGCCCTACATAAAATGCTTGTAATCATAAGGGAGATAGTAACATCAAATGAAATCAGTTGTTTAGTCGTACGAGTTGGGCATTCTGGAATCTAAAATTCAGCAGAGATCGCAGGCATCCCCAGATGATGTGAACACAATACAAATTGGGGGTTAGGGTGCTCTTCACAGACATGAGCCCACTGTACCACTTAATGCAAGACTATTGAAGGTGAGCCCCACACACTGTTACTCACTCTAAGCCCCCCTCCCACCCTCCAGGGCCCAGTCATGCCCATGAAAGGGTAGGGGCTCTCTCAGGCTTCATGCTGTAAAGTTGTGTCTTGAATCTCCATTGAGGGGGGCATGTGGCTGCTCGTTCAGTTGCAGAAATCCCGGTTGCAACACTTGGTTTTTGGTACAGTGAGCTTAAATTTCTGGCAGTTTGCAGCGTTGGTGCAGCCGGAAGACACGACGACTAAGAGGAAAGAAAGATTGGAATCAGTCAATGCCACCCTCGAATCTGATGAATAGATACAAATCAAATCACACATTACAGCTTATGAACAAATCTCCAGTTGCCAATCAGATCACAAATGTTCTGAACTAAGCTCCAGCAACCAATCACATCTCAGAAATGGTGATCCACTCTCTAGCAGTTAGTCAGATCACAGGGACCAAACCTCTTTCAAGCTGCCAGTTAAGATGCCGAAAACCATGAACCACTCGTTGGTAGCCAGTCAGACCCCAGAAACTTTCACAACTATCAATCAGCTAATCACATTCTATTTCAATGAGTGACCTGGGATAATGAGAATCTATTTTCCTTTCTGAACCATGGCGATCAAAACCCAATATGCCACTGGATGTTGGGGAATAATCAGGGGGCACAGGTTTTGCATATAGGCATTACACAACATGCACATGCATACATATATTCAGAAAGGGTCTTTTGGACAGCCCCTTTCCACCATTGGCTACTGTGGTGTAGCTGGCTTCAACCATTGGCTTACAGAGCTTGCCTTAGCATTGGTAGCAGCCCACATTTTGTGGATCCACAAATCAGTTCCTCTTCTTCTTGTTACACGCCAAGGTAAGGAGCCAGGCAGTGTGTGCTGCACTATTCCCTTTCTTCTAGTTGCCTCACCAAGCTGCTCCTCTCAAGTGCCCCTGTTGGGTTTTTTCCTACAGACTTTGCTGCTGTCCATTGCCCCACTGGGCTGCTCTCATGCATGCTCTGCAGTCCCTTTTCCTCTGCTTTCCCTTCTCCCACTGGGCCGCTTCTCTCAGGTACTTGGTAGTTCCCTGCTGTTCTCCCTTCTCCTGTGATGTCGCATCTCTTGCGTGTGTTCATTCTTCCTTTCCTACAGCCTGGTTGAGCTCCCTTCTTTCATTTAGACTCACTAATGATGCTTTACCAGATTCTCTTTTAGGGCCAGAGGTTCTGATTATGCTTCTCTTTCTTTACTGCCAAAACCTCAGCAGTCAATCAAAACATTTATAAACAAAACTATATACCTATGAGTATTAAGAACACACCCCCTTCACTTCCTTTCCAGTCCATCAACCATAGCACCCAACAAAACAGAGAAACACCTTCTGGCTGCTTCTTTCTTCGCTGCTCAGCAGTCAAGATGAGTGTCTTTTTTTTAAAAAGTGAAATAAGTATGTTTATTGTTTTATTATTTAAAATATTTACAATAGAAGTACAACATTAATACTGGTTGTTTAAAATGTCAATAGAGCCGTTTACTTTAGATGATCAACAGTAGTTTAAAAAATGTTGTACATCGGTAAGAAGGCAAGTAGGTCAAGTTAATTAGTCAAAAAGGCCTTGGAGAAGGGCAAGGCAAATAAAATGAGGGGTGTTTTTATTAGCACTGTCCAAGGAGGTGACTATTTCCTCAGTCAGGGAGCGATAATCAGTCTGTTAGGGCAGGTTGGGATATGAGTGCCTTTTCCACACCGTGTATATACTTGACTGTTCTGGCAATGGAGCCTGCATCTGATGAGTTGAAGAAGGTCAGGATAGCTTCACTCCAGGTGCGCACCCGTTGATGTTTTCATTGGGAGTGCAAAGTTTTCTGACAAATTCTAGGGTGGTTGCGCAGAGCCAGATGTGGTGGATCAGGTTTTCGACTGCAAAGCCACAAAGCCTGCTGGCCGTATCTCTTGCTGTCCTCATCCAGGGCTTGATAAATGGTAGCAATAGGAAACCATCCAGTTGACAAGATGGAAATTGTTTTTTTGTATTGCGGTTTAGAGCTTCTGCTAGGTACAGCTGAGGTCTTGGGATGTATAGCTACTCAATACAACCCAGGCGTGTTGGCGTTTTGCCTGGGCTGCCCTGTCTCTACCGATACTGAAAGTTTACATGATTTTGATGTTGCCTTTTTGAATTGGTCTAGACTTGTAAGAGCCGTCGCTGCCGAATATCAGGCCAAGATATTTGTAGCTGTCTGTTTCATCTATTCTGCTCCCCCGAGGTACCAGCTGGTCTACCATTGAAGACCTTTCTCCCAGATATCATTATTTTAGTTTTTTACTGTTTCTTTTCATCCCGTTGGTCTCGGCGAGCTCCTCCATTGCTTTCAAAGGACGCTACATACCGACTCGTGTTCTACTTAGTATCACCAGGTCATCGGCATAGAGTGCATTAGATAGCTGAGCAGACCCTAGTTTTGGGGCATGCAAGTTGGTGAAGAAAGTATTGGAGGAAGATCAGCAAGGAATAAACTAAATAGTCGCAGACCTAATATTCATCTTTGTTTAAGCCCTATGGCTGTTGGGATGGCCCTTGAAAGGTTGTCTCCATTCCCCAGTTTGATCCTTACCAAAGTATTGGAATATAGGTTTTTCATCACTCTCAGGAGGTAGGGTGGGATTCGCCAGGTCTTCAATTTTTACCATATCCTATTCTGGTCCACTGATCGAAAGTGGCCTGAAAGTCAATATAACATAGGTAAAGGGGAAGCTTTGAGGCTCTAGAATGGTCTAATATGAGCCAGAGGGTCATTATGTTTGTTATCATCCCTGTATTCCTGGTGAACCCTGTTTGGTTGTGGGGGATAAAAAGCCTTCATGTTAGCCAAGTCCCTGAGGTGCTCTAGTAGGACTCTGCCGTAATATTTTGCCTCATTGTCAATCAGGGCTATCAGCCTATAGTTTCCTCAGTCAAGTTTATTCTCTTCTTCGAAGGTTGGTGAGATGATGGAACCTCTCCAGGAGAGTGGGATTGGTCCCCAATTTAGACTGTGATTGAAGAATGGCCCCATTGCTTCTGCCCATTTAGCCGAGTTGTTTTTATAGATTGCTAGGGCATCCTATTTGACCCTGGAGCCCCGGTGTGCCGCCCCTTAGTAATCTGTAACTGCACCTCTACAAGCATGATTTTAATGGTCCCTGGCTTGCCTGATCTCCGATTCGGTGTAAGTCTACGGTTTGATCCTGTGTTGTTTTATCCATTCTCATGCAGGTTTAGATTTATGTCTGCTTGAGGGTTGAAGTGGACTGTTAGAAAAGCAGCTCAGTGGGATTTTGGCACATTTGAACCTAACTACCAGTGGGTGGAATTTTTCAAAGACTTCACTGTGTGCCAAACATTCCTTGTGTTTTTATGCTTGAGGTCCCATATAGGGTTTTCCCAAAAGGTGTAGGTGTTTCCTATTTCAGATGGTCCAGATTCCCAACTAGGGATGTACTCATGTGATCCTTTCTTGCTGTACCTAGTTGGATCTGTTCAGGGTTGTCCCACTCCCGTTCCTGGGCCTCATAAACTTCACTTTTGATGGTGTAGCCTATTAGTGTCATTTTGAAATTGCCTGTCACTATTAGTGGGGTTTTTGGATTGTCACCTTTCAAGTCAGGAAAGTGCTTTATTTGCTGTTTTGAGAGCTCTGTGCGATCTTTCCACGTTGGTGGTATGTAAATGTTTATCAGCGTGAAGTGTTGGTCTTTTCCCAAGATTGTGAAGGTTAGATATATTGTCTGAAATCTATCATGTTTGATTGTTGGAGCAATGTAGCTCATTGTGAGTGCTGTTGATGTATACTCTGAGCCCCCTTTCCATTGTCCAAATGTTGCTTCTCTGTTAGCTGAGAGAGAGAATCCGGGGATTGAGATTGGTTAAGGTGCCCAGGTTTCCTGAAGCGCTAATATTGAGAAAGATTGAAAATATCTCAGTATCTCAGGATCTTTGATATTGGCTTTCAATCCATGGATGTTCCATGAGCAGAGACTTAAGCTGGAGGTGGTCTGTTTCGGTCCAGTGCCCAAGGTGTTAATTCAATCTATTGGTAGTGGTCAGGTGATGGTGCTCGTGGCCCATCCCCATTCATTGCTTATCTCCTGCAACCTCTGGGTGTGGGTATGTCAGTCAGGTCCTTTGTCTGGGTTGAGGAAGGCGCCTATCGCCTTCTGAAGGACTAAATAAGGAGCTCGTATAGATCTCTGTTTTGCAGTCAATTTATTTTCTATCCATGTAAGTGGTAGCGGGTACCCAGGTTCAAGTTAAATTTCCCGCAGTTTAGGAATTGTTTGCTTTCGATCTGTGTCTCTTGATTTTGTACCCATTCTCCTTTTAGTGTTTTGTTTTTATGATTATTTACTTGGTTTATTCATTGATTTTTGTAGTTCTTTCTTTAACACCTTGGCTGCTATGGCTTTTCCCCTGCGGTGCTGAGCTTATATGAATATCCATTGTTTCATGACGAGCTCAGCTCGTCATAAGCACACGACCAGTGTGCTGCATGACGAGCTGAGCTCGTCATGAGCATTGAAGGGGTTAAGAATTGACATTTTCTTGTGTTTTATTGCTTGAATTGCCCCCGATTTTATAGTTGGCTTTCTAGGTGGCTCGACACCTTTGATCTCTCGTACAAGACCAGTGTGGTCCCCGCTCTCTATCCTCCCTCATTCCACAAGCTAGGGGGCAGCTTGCCGTCGGATTGATTTGTGTGGAAGTCTCAGTTGCTGATGCCTTCTTTGGCTGCAAGGTCTGCATGCTTGTAACTCAATTGGGTGTTGTATGAATTCCTCTATTCGTCCCTAATTTCCTGCACCTCCCTTGCTTCTCCTCGACAGTTGAGCATGGCTGCAGTCACCGACTTCGGGCTGTAACAAAAGGAAGCTTGTTTCCTCTGTATCATCTGGGCATTTATTACGCTGTGAAACAGACACTCATCCCCTTATCTCTACTACTCAAGACTATAACAATTTTAGATGTGGCTGCAAACATTTTTGATCCTGTGGCTTTGCCACTCCTTGATGCGCCTCCCTGCATAACCTTGTTGGGGAATGCAAGAATTCTGGTGCAGGCTGTGCCTGAAGAATGCTTGCTTCACCTCTGTGCTGTTAGAGGTTGATTAACCCTTCCTGTTCCTTCCAGTGTCTATCACCTTTATATTTAATCATGTCTGACTGTTAGCCCTATGATTCTTCCAAATATGAGCCGTTTGAACAGGAGGGTGAATACTACTTTGAATTGGTCTAGTGGAGGCTATAGATATGTCTGTTCAGAAATGGGTTAAAAAGGCCATGGCTTCAGCACTGCAGCCCACTACCGATCAATTAGAGCATCTGACCAAAAAGAAGAAATCATCCTTGGCTTCCTCCACCTCTACTTCGGGAAGTTCTTCTTCTCCTAGAGACAATTCTTCCAAATCGCAGAACAGGCCTCATGAGGATGTCCTGGCCCAACTTTCTCAAGACTGGTTGGGTGAGCATCGATAGTGTCTGTGACCCTGCCCAGCCACCTTCCCAGAAGCTTTTCCTGTGCGATTTGGGCACAGATTCTTCCTCCTCTCAACCCTCTTCTTGCTCTGAACCCCCTATGCCCCCCAAGAAGAAGAAAAATAAATCCTGTGACCTCTCCGAAGTACAGACAAGGCCCTGTGACTCAAATCTCTTTCAGTTTGCATCAGAGGATATTTTCCACCCTGTGTCCTCTGACTCGACTCCTGCCCCTGTGGTGGAGAACATGTAAGATTGTCTCAGAAAACCTTTTGATAAGGACGTCCGTAACAGAATGAGTGCCCCAGGCTTGACCTCACTTGCAAGACAGCCTGTACCCCGACATTGACCCCAGCATGCTGACCTTTTTGTAGAAATATGCCAGGGACCCAAAAAAGGGCTTTGACAGCATGGGAGGTGTGCCAGGATAAACTCTAGGTCCCTTGGCCAAGATTTTGGAGATGGCTCGTGAGTCAGAGGAGACTGGTGCCATGATAGATCCAAAGATCTTAGCAGGCTAGTTGCAATGAGCAATTTGCCTCCTTGAAAAAGCCAACTACGCCATCTCTTAGGAGCACAGGAATACCCTCATTATTCACATCAACTGTAAATTAATCGACTTGGCCACTTTTGATGCTGGTCCCAGCACTGATGTCCTCCTATATGGAGAGACATTTGTCACGGGCTATGGCAAGTTCGTTAACACCTTTTCAGCCCTTGACAAAACTTAAGTGTGTTCCTAGGAAAATCTCCAAGCAAACCTTTTTGCCAGAGCCTGGCTTAGTAGGGGCTGTTTGCCAGGCCAAAGATCTTTTCAGAGCTCCCTTTAAGGATTTGGATACACAGGAGAGGAAGCTGGCAAGATAGTACCAGGGGAGCAAGTTTCTTCCCATCCTGGTCACGATTTGCCAGAGGAATACAGAGGAGGCGCTCTGTCAGTGGGTCCTTCCAGACTCCCCTATCTTCAAGTTTCACCGGTAACTATTATCCCTTTATCTCAAGTGCGATGAAGAGGCAGAACTTAAATGTTTGTTCACAATGGGCGGCAGATCACCCACGACCCTTGGGTTCTGGAGACAGTTATGGTATTTCGTTTGGAGCTTGTAAGTTCTCCTCCCCAGCGGACTTCCCCTCAGCTTCTCCTTTTTTCTGAACCAATCAATCAATCAATCAATCAATCAAGACACTTATAGAGTGCACTACATACCCGTTAGGGTCTCATGACACTGGGGTGGGGGGGCAACAGTTTTTTGTAATAGCAAAAACCCAGGCAGACTTCAAACACAAAAGCTGGCTAAATAGTAGAAAACACAAATATGAATGTGTACTGGATAAAAAGTAATGCAATGAACTGAAATGATATCAAAAATAATTGAAATTTAATAGATAATACACTCTTCACATAAAATACATAAAAAACATGTGGCTATTATTTAAGTATACATTAGAAGCACATCATGATACATAAAAAAAGGAATTTGTTGTTTTCCTTTTTACGAAGATTAGGGCTGTGTGTCAACGCGTTTCGACAAAGTCTTTTGTCTTCATCAGGACTAGTAGATAGTCAGCCACTCTCTCTCTAAAGAAAATCTTTTTGGTCAAAGTGGTTCAGTGTGGATGAAGTAAGGCACTTTCGTTTTTATTTGTTCGTTTCAGTCTGTATTGTAGCTGTTCAGATAGTGTCTAACAGCGGCCTTCCTTTTTTCTCTTTCTTTCACCTATTACTTGACATTTCTTTAAAAGGTGAGAAGGGATCCCAGGATACGTTAATTCATATAGCAGCAAGATATTCTGAGCGATATACTACGTTATTGGTCCGTTTCACTTGCGCGCGGTTAACCGCATCACGGCATTTTTTTGAAAAAGAGATACAAGCGTTTAAGTGCCTACATCACGGTGCTGGCGCGCTTTTTAACCAACACACACCGCGTCCCTTGAATCGCTCTCAGGCTACGAAGAGCCTTTCCAGGAACTGCCTCTTGCATCCTTTGAAAAGGAGAAAGAAGCGCGCAAGTGAAACGGACCAATAACGTAGTATATCGCTCAGAATATCTTGCTGCTATATGAATTAACGTATCCTGGGATCCCTTCTCACCTTTTAAAGAAATGTCAAGTAATAGGTGAAAGAAAGAGAAAAAAGGAAGGCCGCTGTTAAGACACTATCTGAACAGCTACAATACAGACTGAAACGAACAAATAAAAACGAAAGTGCCTTACTTCATCCACACTGAACCACTTTGACCAAAAAGATTTTCTTTAGAGAGAGAGTGGCTGACTATCTACTAGTCCTGATGAAGACAAAAGACTTTGTCGAAACGCGTTGACACACAGCCCTAATCTTCGTAAAAAGGAAAACAACAAATTCCTTTTTTTATGTATCATGATGTGCTTCTAATGTATACTTAAATAATAGCCACATGTTTTTTATGTATTTTATGTGAAGAGTGTATTATCTATTAAATTTCAATTATTTTTGATATCATTTCAGTTCATTGCATTACTTTTTATCCAGTACACATTCATATTTGTGTTTTCTACTATTTAGCCAGCTTTTGTGTTTGAAGTCTGCCTGGGTTTTTGCTATTACAAAAAACTGTTGTCCCTGACCCAGGAGTCATATCCATATCAGGGGGTCCTTGTTATCTACAAGAACTGGGGTGGGGGGGAACAGGTGCAGCTACTGATCAAAGAGCCAGGTCTTGAGGAGTCTTCTGAAGGCCAGTAGGACCTGAGTCTGCTGTAGGTTGGTGGGGAGGGTGGTCCAGGTCTTGGCGGTGAGGTGGGAGAAGGATCTGCCAACAGCAGTCGTTCTTCGGATGCGGGGGACTGTGGCAAGGGCGAGGTCTGCGGAGCGAAGCTCGCGGGCAGGATAGTAGAAGCTGAGTCGTCTGTTGAGGTATGCTGGGCCGGTGTTGTGTAGAACTTTGTGTGCATGGAGGAGGAGCCTGAAGATGACCCGTTTGTTGACGAGGAGCCAGTGCTGGTCTCTCATGTGGGGGGGTGATGTGGTTGCGGCGCGGGATGTTAAGGATCTGGTGTGCTGAAGCGTTCTGGATGCGTTGCAGCCGTCTCAGGAGTTCTGTAGACGTTCCTGCATAGAGGGTGTTTCCGTAGTGTAGCCTGCTGGTGACGAGGGCCTTGAAGATCCTGCGGAGCATTCGGAGGTTGTTGAAGCAGGATGAGGAGACAGCGTTGACCTGCTTAGTCATGGAGAGGGTGGCGTTGATGATGCCCCCTAGGTTGCTGCGTGGTCGGTGGGTGTCGGTGCTATTCCCAGTGTGTCGGCCACCAGGAGTCTTCCCAGGCTGAGGGGGTGGGGCCGAGGATGAGGACCTCCATCTTGTCTGAGTTCAGCTTCAGTCGGCTTTTCTTCATCCATTCGGCGACGTCCTTCATTCCTTCATGGAGGTTGGGTTTGGCGGCGTGAGGGTCGTTAGTGAGGGAGATGATCAGCTGGGTGTTGTTGGCATAGGAGATGATGTTGAGGTCGTGCTGTTGTGCGACACGGGCGAGGGGTGAAATGTGGATGTTGAACAGCGTCGGGCTGAGGGAAGAGCCCTGGGGTACGCCATAGAATATCTTGGTTGCTTTGGAGCGGAAGGGGGGGGCGGACACTCTGATTTCTGCCAGAGAGGAACGATGTGGTCCAGTCCAGGGCCTTTCCTTGGATTCCGGCATTGTGTGGGCGTGTTCGTAGTGTGCTGTAGCAGACCGCGCCGAAGGCGGTTGACAGGTCCAGGAGGATGAGGGCCCCTGTTTCTCCGTTGTCGAGCAGGGTCCTGATATCATCGGTGGCGGCGATGAGGGCGGTCTCTGTGCTGTGGTTGCTGCAGAAACCGGACTGGGATGGGTCCAAGATGTTGTTCTCCTCGAGGTAGCGGGTCAGTTATTTGTTGATGATTTTTTCGGTGAACTTCGCTGGGAACAGAAGCAGGGAGATGGGTCGGAAGTTCTTGAGGGAGATGGGTCGGAAGTTATCTTTGTAGATTCAGAGACTCACAAGCTTCTTTGGAAAGGTTCAATTTGCTATTCTTTCCCTCATCCCATAGGTTTTTGCAGTTCATTTTTCCTTTTCCAAAAGAAAGGTGGACATCACCGCCTGGTGTATATCTCTTAGAGGTTAATCACTGGGCAGTCTACAATCACATAAAAATGGAGGGGATACATTTACTAAGATATCTGTTGATGGAGGGCAACCGGATGGTCTAGCTGGACTTGAAGGACACCTATCTCACAGTGCCACTCTTTCCACCTCACAGGAGCTTCTTGCAATTTCAATAGTAGGATCAATGGCACAAATACATGTCTCACCATTTCTGTCTCTCGTCAGTGCCTTCGTGTTTAAACAAGCTGATGCGGCCCTTGGTAAAGAGACTCAGAGTGAAGGGCATGAGGTTAACCCTTTTCTGGACAACATGATTCTCTTGGCTTAATCACAGGTTCTTCTTCTGGACCTCTTGTCCTTTATGGTCCATTTCCTTCAGGATTTTGGCTTTGTCATCAGCCAAACTACGTCTATCCTGATTCCAACCCAGAAAAGCTCCTTAACATCCAGGTCTTCTAGGTCAAGGCTCTTCTTCAGCTCCCCTCCCAGTGGTTGAGAAACATCAAGGTCTTGTGATCTACGTTGAGTAAACTATCAATATCATTACAGACAATTGCGAGGATCATTGGACTTCTGGCATCACCCAATCAGGCAATTTTTCTGGGACCCACTTTGTTACCGGGCACTTTAGTGTCTGTAGATGAGGCATCTCTGCAACAGACTCTCATACAACACTCATATTCATCTCTCCTAAGAGGCCAGGGAAGAACTGAATGAGTGGCTGATGCACATGGATGCCTGGGACAGCAAGGCCATGTTAGGCGCTCTACCAGATGTGGTGATCAAATCCGACGCCAGCAGATGGGGTTCAGGCTCCAGATGCAGAGATATCTCCACTGGAGGTCACTGGGCTCCTCACAAATTAGATCTTCGATCTTCACATACACTGGCTTGAGCTTTTGGGATGGTTCTTCTGCTATTCAAAGGTTTTCTCCTCAGAAGAACAATTGGTGCGATGGACATTGTCTCTGCATTTAAGTATATCAGCAAACTCAGGGGCACCAAGTCCAGGTTGTTAGCAGAGATCTCCAATGTTTTTGGCACTTCTAACTGAAGCATCAGATCTCCGTGATTGCAGAGTACCTCCAGGGACAGAGGAATATCATTGTGGACTGGAATTCCAGGTTCCCTATGAATGTGAATAACTAGAAGTTGCATTATCTTGTGTTTCAACAGATTCAGATTCTTCTCGCCCATTGTGAGATCTACTGGTTTGTGTCCTGACTGAATCACCAACCTCTGGTAATCTTCAGTTCGAAGCCAGATCCCTTGTCACAAGCTACATATTTGTTTCTGCAGGAGTGGTGCAAGTGGCTATTTTATGCATTTTCTTCTTTGCCATGATCACAAGAGTGGTGGTACAGGTGAGGAGATAGAGAGAAACAGTGATCTTGGTGACCTCAGTATGGAAGGCCCAACCAGGGTGTCCTTAAAACTTTCTAGCTGAGCGAGCTGGACAAGGCTTGTATTACAAGTCTGAAAAAGATTTTCAATCAGCTATCTCGGCTGGTCATTCCCACATTGAAGGTAAAGTGGCTGGGGATCCCCCAATGGTTTGCAAATTGGCCACAGGCATCAGAGTTTCCAATACCCCTAAGCCTTGATATAAACACGTATAAGGTGTTAAATTTGCTCTGAGAGTTTTTTAGGGGCGGCCTTACAATACGCTTTTGTCCAGGAAGCAACTTTCTGCTAAGCTCACTATGTTGCTTTGTCTGGTCTCCTGTCGGAGAGTTTTGGACATATGTGCACTGGATTTAGCAGGTAGATAATTCTCTCTAGGGGGAGTTTCTTTTGCTATCTCTTGACGTGCCAACACATTTCCAAAGTTCATTGATGAACTGGATTTTACTCATGATGAGAAGCTATGCATGGTAAAATGTTTAAAATCTTATGAGGACTATACTAGATTGTTGTTCTGTTCTGACCCTTATGGTCAACTTTTGATTGCTGTACAATAACCTTTCAAGCCTGTGGCGGCCACAATTCTGGCCTGGTGGGTCCGATGGATTTTGACCGAGGCAGGTATTGATGTTAGCAGGTTTGTTGTGCACTCTGCTCATGGAGCTACGTCTTCTAAAGCTCTCTTTATGGGTTTCATTCTCAAAGACATATTGAGAGTGGCTGACCGGTCCTCGGACTCAACATTTAAACAGCTTTTTATAAACCAGTGTCAAAAGTTGCTGTTAGTCAGCTTTGAACTAGCACAATCGAAGCCTTCAGTCATGACACTGAACAAAAACAATTCTAGCTTTTTTGACAAGAAATTTTGATTCTGTTAAGGACACAGGGGGTTATCTCCCCCTGTGTTTATGGTGGAGCGTATACTTTAGTATGGTATTGATGGACTGGTTAATATGTGTTTCTCGTATTTCTGTACTTTTTCCCCATACTCACCATTGATTATGAGTTGGAGATGGCTATGGCTTAAATTTGCTCTTATTGCAGATTTGGAGGGGGAGTGAACCCTGTTTGGTGTCCTGTCGCTTACATGCAGTGTGGAAGCAAGAGTGAACCCTGTTAGTGTCCTGCCAATGAAAGTCTGAGCAGTTTGCAGTGTTGTTGCCAATTTTGGAGTTGTTGTTTATTTTCATCTTTGCTGATGATGAGACTAGCCTCACAAAGAAAAAGGGAGCTAGAAGGTGTTTCTCAGTTTTAGGGACATGTACGAACTATGGGGCCGGATGTACAAGAGTTTTTTGCTGTCGCAAATGGGACATTGGCACGTTTGCGACCCCAAAATAGGTCTGTGCAATGTAAAAAAAACTATTTTGGGAGTCGGTAACCTATTACTGACTCACAAACCTTGTTTCGCTATTAGGAAGGGGTGTGCCAAGGGTGTCCCCTCCTAATAGCGAGTCGCACTTCTATGTACAATTTGCGGTCACAAAACCCTTGCAATGTTCCTTCCATTTCAAAAAACGTGATAAGCCACCCACAAACGGTAAGGGGATCCCACCTCTCCCCCCACCCCCCTTTGTGACTGGCAACAAAAATATTTTTCAAGGGCTGGTAATTGTCCCACGGACCACTGCCTACTCTTAAAAAATGAAACAGATTTTTTTCTTTTTTAAAAATGCATCTTGTTTTCCTTTAAGAAAAACGGGCTGTATTTAAAAAAATAAATTTCTATATTTGAAAGGCAGTCACAGACATGGTGGTCTGCTGACCCCAGCTGGACACCATCCCTGTGATTGCTGGCCATTCCCAATGGGGCTGCAAATTTCGACATGCCTCATGAATATTATTGAAGCAGGTAATTTGCGGCTCCATTGGGAATCGCAAACAGTGTCTGAGACATTCCATTTTGCAATTCGCAAATTGCGAGTCACAAAAAGATGCCCTTTGCGACTTGCTAAATTGAAGGGTCGTAAATTTGGCACTATGATTGGGGGACTGGTAATGAAGTATTTGAAGGGGGCTGTGTAATGCTCATGGGATTTGTAACTTTGGTTACAAATGTTTTGATTGGCTGCTGTAGTTTTGGCAGTAATCAAAGAGAACTATCATCCTCGCCTCCGTGGCCTTAAAAGATTCAGAAATTCTTCTTGCAAAAGCTAGAATTTTTTGTATCCCCTCCTACAACCCCCACACTTCTCCAGTTGCCTGCCAGATAGCTCCTGTCATGTGACCCAGAAGCCATTCAGGAAGCCCCCTCCGTGCTCTCTGCTCTCGCCAGCCTCCTTTTATGTGTGCTCAGTTGTTTCTCCCTACAATTCTGCTGCTCTCCATATCTTCAGCCACCTCTGCCCCGTACAGTTGTAGGAAAAGAAAGACCAATTAACTTTGCCAATGCCTATTACCTGTACATATAAGTGCCGAAGCTAAGCCTGTACAATGAGAAAAGTGTACTCAACGAACCACAAGCGCACTTAAAAAACAAGTTGTGTTTGTTATAAAGTTGAGAGAGATGACACAGTGCCTACTTGTCATATTTCAAGGCATGTGAATGTAGTCCACTCTCCCCTGAAAAGAAGTAGATCCAGGATGAATCCCCTCTCCATAAACTATTAGGGGCAGATTTATGTTAACTGGCGCATCCTCAGGGATGCGCCAGTTAACATGCGCCACAGTGCGCCACAGCTCCGCCACCCATGGTGCGCCGCATTTATAATGCAGCGCACCATGGTGCAAAAACGGCACAGATGCGTGACGCATCTGTGCCGGAAATGTGGCGCATTGCTGGAGTTGCGTCGCAAGCGCGACGCAGCTCCTGCAATGCTCGGGGGTACACCATGTGCACAATGCTGCGTCAAGACCTACGCCTGCTTCAAGCAGGCGCAGGGTTTTGACGCAGCATTGCCCTGAAAGTGACTGAGTGAAATCTCATAGATTTCACTCAGCCACTTTCAGGAGGCGTTCCTGCGCAGGACCGCCCCCCCCTGCGCAGGAACGCCTCCTTATGGCGCAGTGCTTTACAACGTGACGCATCTCCTAGATGCGTCACATTGTAAATAGGGCGCATTGTTTGCGCCGCAGTTGCGTCAAATAAAGTGACGCAATTGCGGCGCAAAGAGGCACAACGGCCTCATAAATCTGCCCCTGAGTGTTTTAAAAAAGACTTATCATCAATAATATAAAATTGCTAAATTCTCCATTATGGACAAAAAAGGACCAATGCCCCATGGTTGACCAGACACTGTCATTCATGGCTGAATTATTCATAGTCAGGCTCATGAAGGCAGCTCCTGATCCCTGTATTCGTTTCCTTAAAGAAAAGCATTCTACCTCAGTCCATCACTTGTGAACACTGAAACCAAAGAGAAATTCACAAGCGAATAGTTAGTTTAATTAAGTAACTTTGACCACACCAATCTAATCTCTACAGCAGTCCTGTATCCACTGAGTTACCATGTTGCAAACCTTGAGCGCAGAGTGTTCTTGAACAAATATAAACTATCCCAGTGCCTGAGATCGGCCACCATAATCACCTCTTTGTACTCTTCTATGTTCATCTTACTTACTACATGTGACCATTATGCCTCCTCGAGACACATCAGAAGGTTTGATTTCTTTAAACAATGCCTTCATCGCATACTCCACCCACAAATAGGAGGGTATAAACCACCTCCATATCGAATGGCTTTCTCTTTCATTTTGTCTTTTCCTTTTGGTTCAGGTGAATACAGGAGCACAAGCTACTGTGTTTCTGCATATTTAGGAGAAACTCAACCACCTCTGTGGGGGTTTTGGCATGGTTAATGGAGAGTCTGAAGCAGTGAGGCTGTAGCAGTGCCAGCAGATCATTTCCTCTCATGGATGAATTTGTGTCTTCTGTGGAGCTCAGGTTTTGTAAGGCTTATTGTTTTGTTAGTTTACAACATACCAAGCCCAATGTGTGTCATGTCTGTGCCTCTAGGCAGGGCAGCTGGAATTATGCAACAGGAGAGTGCCAAACTCAGTGGCAAGGGTGAGTAAATTATGTGGTAAGAAAAGGCATATTCTGCAGAATAATGATACACATTTTGTAACTGTATTAATTCATTATTTCCTCATTTTTAGGTCTCACCTAGGCATGACATGTGCGGTCTCTTCAAGAAATTCTATAGCTACAATGTAGGCTTCAAACACCACCAATATTTTTCATTGGTTCCTCCTACCGCCCTTCGAAAATGCCTGCTTTTGTTTGGTGAATATGCTTAGTAGTCCCTCATTTTGGTCTTTTGGAACCTCCCATGAGGACTGCCCCTGTTGCATATGCAAAAGACACAAGAATGTTGGATTGAATGCATAACAAATCAAACATTCACTCCCAGTCCAGGGGGGTTAAATCCATTTTCCTTTGCTCATCATGCCTCCCCAGTTTAGACCCAGCCATATGCCAATCAGTCTTGACCCTGTGCCTCATGGGAACAGTCCAGCCCGAACTCCCAAGCCAGGTCCACCCTCGACCGGAAACAAGCATCCTGGGACCAGTTTCAGGGCATCACCCTTCATCAGCCAGGATAGCTTGAATCCAGTGGCACAGTGAGCCCAGGACCCACACCAGAGCATACCCGGCACACTAAGGGCAAGAAAGCAAGACACATGGATGATGGACGAAATGCAGAGCAAATCACACATTCACCCCCAGTCAAGAGATCTGGGTTAAATCCATCTTTCTTTTGCTCACCATGCCACCCCAGTTTAGACCCAGGTATATGCAAATCAGTCTTGACCCTGTGCATCATGGGAACAGTCCAGTTTAGACCTAGCCATATGCAAATAAGTCGACCCTGTGCCTCAAGGGAACAGTCCAGCCTGAACTGCCAAGCCAAGTCCACCCTGGACCGGAAACAAGCATTCTGGGATTGGTTTCAGGGCATCAGCCCTCATCAGTCAGGCTAGCTTGAATCCAGTGACACAGTGAGCCCGGGACCCACGTCTGGGCATAACCGGCACACTTAGAGCGAGAAAGTAAATGACACACGGATGATGGAGAGAATGCAGAGTGAATCAAACAGTCTCCCCCAGTAAAGAGATCTGGGTTAAATCCATCTTTCTTTTGCTCACCATGCCACCCCAGTTTAGACCCAGGTATATGCAAATCAGTCTTGACCCTGTGCATCATGGGAACAGTTCAGCCCGAACTGCTAAGCCAGGTCCACCCTGGACCGGAAACAAGCATCTTGGGATCGGTTTCAGGGCATCAGCACTCATCAACCAGGCTAGCTTGAATCCAGTGGCACAGTGAGCCCGGGACCTATGTCTGAGCATAACCGGCACACTTAGGGCGAGAAAGCTAAAGACACACGGATGATGGACGGAAAGCAGAGTGAATCAAACATTGTCCGCCAGTCAAGAGATCTGGGATAAATCCATCGTTCTTTTCCTCACCATGCCACCCCAGTTTTGACCCAGGTCTATGCAAATCAGTCTTGACCCTGTGCCTCATGGAAACAGTCCAGCCCTAACTGCCAAGCCAGATCCACCCTGCACTGGAAACAAGCATCTTGGGACCGGTTCCAGGGCATCACGCCTCATCAACCATGCTAGATTGAAATTAGTGGCACAGTGAGCCTGGGACCCATGACTTGGCATACCCGGCGCTCTTAGGGCTAGAAAGCAAAAGACTCAAGGATGATGGACAGAATCTAGAGCAAATCAAACATTCACCCCCAGTAAAGAGATTTGGGTTAATTCCATTGTTCTTTTGCTCACCATGCCACCCCAGTTTAGATCCAGCCATTTGCAAATCAGTTTTGACCCTGTGCCTCATCGGAACAGTCCAGCCTGAACTGCCAAGCCTGATCCAACCTGGACCGGAAATAAGCATTCTGGGACTGGTTTTAGGGTATCACCCCTCAGCCAGGCTTGCTTGAATCCTGTAGCACAGTAAATCCGGTACTCACACCAAGGCATACCAGGCAAACTTAGGGCAAGAAAGCAAAATACACACGGATGTTAGATGGAATGCAGAGCAAATCAAACATTCACCCCCAGTCAGTAGATCTGGGTTAAATTCATCATTCTTTTGCTCACAATGCCAACCCCAGTTTAGACCCAGCCATATGCATATCAGTCTTGACCCTGTACCTCATGGGAACATTCCAGCCGGAACTGCCAAGCCAGGTCCACCCTTGACCTGACACAGGCATCATGGGACCGGTATCAGGGCATCATCCCTCATCAGCCAGGCAATCTTGAATCCAGTGGCAAAAGTGAGCCCGGTACCCACGTCTGGGCATACCCCACACACTTAGGGCGAGAAAGCAAAAGACACGCGGATTATAGATGGAATTGAGAGAAAATCAAAAATTCACCCCCAGTCAAGAGATCTGGGTTACATCCAATGATCTTTTGCTCACCATGCCACCCCAGTTTAGACCCAGTCATATGCAAATCAGTCTTGACCCTGTGCCTCAAGGGGGAACAGTCCAGCCCGAACTGCCAAGCCAGGTTCATCCTGGACTGGAAACAAGCATCCTTGTACCGGTTTAATGGCTTCACCCCTCAACAGCCAGGATAGCTTGAATCCAGTGGCAAAGTGAGCCCCCGATCTACATAGGGGAATACCCAGCACACTTAGGGCAGGAAAGCAAAAGACACACGGATGATAGACGGAATGAAGAGCAAATAAAACATTCACTCACAGTAAAGAGATGTGGGTTAAATCCATGTCTTGACAGAAATGTAGCAATATTATTGCAAACCAAGAAAAAGCGCTTGGGTACGGATAGAATGTGAGCAAAGTGAAGTTCCAAATAGCTCTGTAGAAAGGGACAGAAATGTAATACAAATTGAACTTAATAAATGTAATGAATTTGTAAAAGGATTACTTAATTCTCAAAATTTCTTGGTGATGTATTGATCACTCTCTGTGAATGACCATTGAACACCCTATGGATTAATTAAAAAGATACTTTGTGGGAGTAAACCGTGAACTTTTGGAAGTATATTTGCCCTCATAGAGGAGGAGTCGTAGGCTACCTCTGATTTTCAATTTTCCCACTGATGGGTAGACTCTTGATTTCCTTCAATGCCAAAACCTTGAACTGAACTTTCCTGAACCTGCACTTTACTGGCTGGTAAAGTTGAGCAGGAAATAACCTTTTCAGCTGAAGGGTTAACTGACTCCTTCTGTGGCATACTGTGCTGCAGTGCTGACTTGGCCAGATCTATATTGAAGATGCACTAATTCTCTCAGTCTTGCTTTGGTTTATATGAATCGATAACTGAGTCTCGAATTGTCTTTTGTTTCTCTCTCACCCTCTCTCCTCAGGCAAGCTGCAAATGTTTATTATTTCCTGTATTGTATTGTGAGGCTACTTGTATTAATTACTTGTTATTAAACCTGATTTGAAATGCGATTTAATGATCTGTCCATTCAAAGGAGTCTTTAGATAAATGCTTTACATGCGTTATCTTTCTTGTTTTTGTCTCATACTTTTAGTCATTTTTCTTGCCTCAAGCTTTGTGTTCCACCATCATAGAAAGGTAATGAAATAGGCTTGTGTTAAGGAATTTCTTTATTTCAAGGTCCTCATAAAGAAATTCACACTCTCCAAGTATTCTGGTCTCTGTTAGCTCAACAAAAAGATCCATTAGAGGACCATGATTTATGGTAATAAGGATGATGATCAGAGAGTAAAGTGCTTCTATGTGTTTTTTTTTTCTTGAAATGGGACTAATGTGAGGAAATCGATTTGTGATAAAAGAGAAACATATATGAGCTTTCCACTGCCTCAAATCCTTCAAATGCAGAGAATTCGAGGCAAAATGTCTAGCTTTTATGGGGTTTGTTCCTTATATAAAGGAAGAGCTATCGTAGGGAGGTCAGACAATGTGACAGCGAATGTGTATTTAAACAAACAGGGGGCACATCTTCCACATCTCTGTTTCTATCTGCAGTAGTGGCTTTTAAGTTAGCAGAAGTCGAATGTATCTATGTTAACAGACTTTCATATTCAGGGTTACTTGAAGGTAGATAACCTCAGCAGAACAATTCTTTCATCCCAAAATTTCCAGCTGAATCTTCTATTATTTACATACATTTGTTAGACAGGGTGGAATTGAAAAGTGAACTATTTATGGATCTTTAAAATGCTTTCCTTCCTTGTTTTTGTTAGAGGGGGAGAGAGGAGGGTGCTTGGAATATAGATGCTCTGTCTTGTTCTTGGCGACTAGAAATGTTGTATGCTTTCTCCTCATTTCCACTGATTTTGAAATTACTTTTCCGGTAAAGCGGAGAGGCCTACAGTGATTTTGATGTCACCAGCATGGGTCCCCCTATTGATTTCCTCTGAGATTGCAAATAAAATTGGATCAGGAACTACATTTATCAATAGATCCTTCTTCTCTAGTTTACCCTGTGTTGACTTAGGATGCTCTTTTACTGACTCCACTTGATGGCTTGGAAGTTAATTGGATAGAATAACAAAGATCATGTTTTCGGGATGATTTGACAGTATCTGTCCAGGCATCTAGAAGACAGTCTACTCTAAAGTCTTATTCTTGCCACTGGTGTTTATTTGAGAAATGGTGCAAAGGTAAGTATCTTGACCTATTGTTCTTTGAGAGCATCAATGTTCCGAATTTTCTTTAGGATGATTTTTCTTTAGGCCTGTAAGTAGCTACACAAAAACTGAAGAGGGCAATAATTAGGGCTTTTAGAAAGAACTCCATGGATGTAAAATAATGTGATCTCTAGCTTTAGGAAAAGTTTTTTCTAAAATACGTCTGAAGTAAGCATGGGCGAATTTTGCGAATTCGCGATCCGCGAATTTGCGGATTTGCGAATTCGCGATCCGCAAAATTCGCGAATTTGTGCAAATTTGCGGTTTTTTGGTTTTTTGCGTGTTCGCGGGATTTTTTGCGTGTTCGCGGGATTTTTTGCGTGTTCGCGGGGATTTTTGCGTCTTCGCGAGCCGCTTGCATAGCGAAGTTACCCATGCAGTCGTTTATGGGAGAGGGAGAGAGAGATGGATAGATAGATAGATAGATAGATAGATAGATAGATAGATAGATAGATAGATAGATAGATAGATAGATAGATAGATAGAGAGAAAGAGAGGGAAAGAGGGAGGGAGAGAGAGAACGAGAAAAAGAAAGAGAGGCCGGATCTCTGAAGGGCCAGATTCCTGAGTTGCCCCTACAGAACATACAGCTTTTTATTTTTAGCAAAATGCATATGAAAATTGTGCTGTAAAGGTCTCTTTTAGTTTAACCCCTCCTGACAACTCAAAATGGGTGTATTTGCCATCCTCTCCCTTCTTCCTGTTTTTTATATCTGTAAGTGCTTCCTGATGAGGTTTAATTCCTTGGACAGGTGCCTCGTTGCCTACTTGTAACTATTCTCTGACCCTGCTTCAAGGGTCAGAGCAGGGTCAGAGAATAGTTGCAAGTAGGCAACGAGGCGCCAGGAAGCAATTAGCAGCAGGTGTCCAAGTTGAAGTTAATTTGTTTGTAACCCTTTTGTAAAAGGTTACAAAGAAATTAGGTTCAACTTTTGCACCTGCTGCTGTAACCCTTGCTTGGCTGAAAATTCGTCCCCGCTGATTCGCGGATTTTACCGCGATTTCGTGAGATTCGCGGATCGCGAAATCGCGGTAAATCCACAAATTTGCCCGCGAAACGGATTTCACGCCCACCCTTAGTATGGAGGTTAGAACGCCAATGCCCAATTGGGACTTGAAATCTTCTCCTTTTGACCCTTGAGAGTCTGTTGATTTAAAGTGTTTGACTATGAAGGCTTTCTTTATTATACCTATTACTACTCTGAGGGAGAAAGGAGAGTTAGGGGCACTTAGAGGCACTTTGTTGTGAAGATCCCTATTTGGAAAAATTTACGGATAGTATTGCTTTAAGATTGAGTTCTGCTTTTATTCTGAAACTTTTGTCCAGGTTTTATTACGAACAGAAAGTGATTCTACCTAAATGTTTTCCTTCTCCCACGTCTCAAGAAGAAATAAAACTGCACAGGTTTAGAGTAAAGAGACCAATTTTTATTTGCCTGGATAGAGTGGCATCCCTTAGATCCTTGGAGGCTTTATTTGTGAATGCTGGTCCCGCAAATAAAGTAGGCAAACCATTTCTCCAGACTCTTAGCAGTTGGTTGAAAACTCTGACAGAACAGGCTTAACAGTTGCAGAAAGTTGACTGTCCCTCGAGTATTTCGATAAGCTCAAATTAGAGGCATGTCTACTTCTTGGGCAGAATTCAAGGTGCTTCTTTAGTTGAGGTATGTAGGGTGGCAACTTGGTCAAGAGCGCTGATGTTTATGAAACATTTTTTAATTGGTAAAGTTGGTCAGTTGAAGAAATGTTTGGAGTAAATGTTCTTTCTGCTATGAGTATTAATCAGTATTTAACAAATATAGTTTGAGAATGCAAATCTGGATTAATTTCTCACATTTCGTCCTGTTCCACTTCAATCATATTGTCTATAGCTTTCATATAGTGCACATGTAATGAGAGTAACAAGGAAGGGAAAGAAGATGTAATGTTAAAATTACTTACCTGTAATTTTATTATTGTGAGTCCATACTTCCTTGATTTGCTCATTACATCCCACATACCTTTTAAGATGCACATTATGATTGTAGTGTTAGGTAGAGGTGGATGAGTCAACAAATTAACAGGGAGAGTACAGCCATAGCTGAGCCAAGGGGTCAACTCTGGCTCTGCAAGAGCTAATCCTTGAAAGTTGTTGGCATGTAAATCATGCACCAGACAACGTGTTAGACTATAGTGTTTCTTCAACATGTGGAAGAATTTCTCTTTAGTACACTAGATTATATTTCTGCATTCAGAGACATTTATTAAAAGTGAGCGTTTTTAAACATGATCTGAGACACTTTCATTTCCCCACCCTGATGAATATGTTGTTAATAAAAAAGAGCCAAGTTAGTTGTCATTCGCGGATCACTGAAACAATATCGATGTCAACAATATCGAATTACAAAATTATCGAGGAAAAAATATGGAATACCAAAATATTGACCTCCTATCTCCAAACAGGTAAGTACAAAAATATTGAAGTAAAAATAATGATGTAAAAAATATTGATGTAAAAAATATAGTTAGTCAAAATATCACATTTTTTAAAATGCTTTAAATTGATTAAAAATTAATGAAATAATAAATATAATTAACTTAAACATACTTAAAATACTTAAATAACCTTAAAAATAATAAGAAATTAATGTAAGGTAAAAAAACATACAAATTCATTTATTAATACATATAAATATATATATACATGTAATATTAATAAAGAAATTACAATATTTTTACTGTAGGATAGCGGAAAGGGTAAAATTTACTATTGCCACTCCAGTGAGTGCAACAGTAGGGAAAGCGTTGGATAGCGCATGTGTGAAAATTACTATTCCCAGTCCAGAGAGTGCAACAGTAGAGAAAGCGTTGGATAGCGTAGGGGTAAAAATTACTATTCCAACTCCAGAGAGTGCAACAGTAGGGAAAGCGTTGAATAGAGTAGGGATAAAATTACTATTCCAACTCCAGGGAGTGCAACAGTAGGGAAAACGTTGGATAGCGGCCGGGTAAAATTTACTATTCTCACTCCAGAGAGTGCAACAGTACAGAAAGCGTTGGATAACGGCTGGGTAAAATTTACTATTCCCACTCCAGAGAGTGCAACAGTAGGGAAAGCGTTGGATAACGGCTGGGTAAAATTTACTATTCCCACTCCAGAGAGTGCAACAGTAGCATAAGCGTTGGATAGCGTTGAGGTAAAATTACTATTCCCACTCCAGAGAGTGCAACAGTAGGGATAGCGTTGGATAGCGTAGGGGTAAAAATTACTATTCCAACTCCAGAGAGTGCAACAGTAGGAAAAACGTTGGATAGCGGCAGGGTAAAATTTGCTATTCCCACTCCAGAGAGTGCAACAGTAGGGAAAGCGTTGGATAGCGTAGGGGTATAAATTACTATTCCCACTCCAGAGAGTGCAACAGTAGGGAAAGCTTTGGATAGCGTAGGGGTAAAAATTACTATTCCCACTCCAGAGAGTGCAACAGTAGGGAAAGCGTTGGATAGCCGAAGTGTAAACATTACTAATCCAACTCCAGGGAGTGCAACAGTAGGGAAAGCGTTGGATAGCGTAGAGGTAAAAACGTACTATTCCCACTCCAGAGAGTGCAACAGTGGGGAAAGCGTTGGATAGCGTAGGGGTAAAAATTACTATTCCCACTCCAGGGAATGCAACAGTAGGGAAAGCGTTGGATAGCGTAGGGGTAAAAATTACTATTCCAACTCCAGATAGTGCAACAATAGGGAAAGTAAATACTTCATATATAAATAAAAATAAGTTAAATAATAATACCAATTACTAATTAATTAAAAGTAATTAACAAATTTATATAATATAATAATTAATCAATTAAAAATACAAATAACAATTAACTAATAAAAAGTATTACCTATTAATGCAAATAATTTACCAATTAACAATTAATTAATTAACAATGAAAAAATAATTAACAATTTTAACAACAAAAACCAATAAATGAATTAAGATATTTAATTAATTACTATTAAATTACTACCCACCCTATTCCCTTACAAACCCAAAACCCAACATAAAATAAATTAATAAAATTAACATGATTATCAATTAATCAATTAATTAAAATAAATTACCAATTATATTTTATTTAATTACCAATTAAATATTAAAATATAAATTAATTATTAAATATCAATAAATAAAATAAGAAATGTAATTAATTCTAATTAAATTATTTCCCACTCTATTCCCCTACAAACCCACAACCCACAACATAAAATAAATTAATACAATTAACATAATTATCAATTAATCAATTAATAAAATAAATTACCAATTATATTTTTTTAATTACCAAATAAATATTGTATTATCAATTAATTCAAAATAAATACCAATACATAAATTAATAATTTAAATAATTATAATTAAATTATGCCCCACCCTATTCCTCTATAAACGCACAACCCACTACAGAAAATAAATTAATAAAATTAACAACATTATCAATTAATCAATTCATTTAAATTAATTACCAATTATATTTTACGTAATTGCCAATTATTAATTAATTAACAATTAATTCAAAATAAATACCAATAAATAAATTAACATATTTAATTAATTATAATTATAATTATTCCTATTCCTATTCCCATATAAACCCACAACCCGCTACAGAATTATATTACGCAAAAATAAAATACCATAAAATTAAATAATTAAAATAAATTAGAAAATTAATATACACTTTTCACACATATACTAACATAAAAAATACTTTAAAAAATTAGATATCAGACCTCGGGGGCGTGGCTTGGCGGGCGAAGATGGTGGTCGCAGCCTTGTAGAGCTCCCGCCGGCCCGGACCTAATTCGATCATTTATCCTGGCCCCCGAGCCCACTGTTGATACCCAGTGGTTGGCATCGATCTGGCGAAGTCTCCTGTCTACTTTGGTGTGTCGATCCTGCATTTCTTCCCTTCCTGTGATCGGAGGGAGGCGACGGCGACGTGCGGCCTGGTGACCGGCCGGAGACCGGGGTCCTCGAGTTTCGCGACGCCTGGTGGCGGTTGCGATCTGGCGGGTGTAGGTGGCATCCGCTGTGCCGCCCTTGGCTCAACTTCACAGCTACGATCGCCTGGAGATCAGGACGGCGCCACTGGCTCTTACTCTACGAGAGGACGACTCTTCAACTGTGTGACCAGAGAGGGGTGACGACACTGCGAGGCCTCGTGGCCGGCTGGAGACTGGGGTCATTGAGCTCCGAGGCGGCCGGGGACGGACTGGCGGACGGTGGTGGCGTCCGCTGCACCGCTCTTGGCTCGGCCCGCTGGCTGCGGCTGCCCACGGATCACGGAGCCGCCGCTTATTTCTGAGCTTTGGACGGCCGCTCGTGGTGACGAGTGTGGGCGAGGCCTGTCCCGCTTTGGTGAAGCCGGGACCTCGATTTTCGCGACACTTGCTCTGTGCCGACCGGCCCGCCATCTCCTTTGTGACTTCATTGCTGCCGTTCCATCCACGACTTGTGACAGTGCCCAACGGTCCTGGGGTGTTGTCCGCCCTGCCCGGCGTGTGCCATGACCAGGGATAGAGGAGGTGGCCCGCCTAAACATGGCCCCATCGACAAATTCACCGGGCCGAGTGGCGGTTCTGGGGCGGCCGGTGGCAGCGGTGGCCCTGGACGGGACAATGCAGCTATACTGGCGGCCATCACCCAGTCCCGGGACATGCTTGATGCCAAAATTGGGGCGGTCGGGGCGGATGTCACGCTCCTGCGCCAGGACCTCCGCAACGCGGTGGAGCGGATCACCGGGGCTGAGACCCGCATCACAGCGACCGAGGGTGACATTGGGGCCCTGAAGAAACGGTTGGCGGAGGTGGAGGGAGTTCAAAAGACACTGGCGGCCCGCGTGGAAGATGCCGAAGGGCGCGCGCGGAGAAACAACCTCCGCTTCATCGGCTTTCCGGAGCGGTGCGAGAAGGACAACATGGAGAGGTTCTTGACCCAGTGGCTAGAGGGCTGGCTCCCCGAAGGGGCACTGTCTACGTGCTTCGTGATCGAGAGGGCCCACAGAGCTCTGACCCAGCGGCCGCCGGAGGGTGAGCGCCCACGGCCAGTCATCGCCCGGCTGCTCAATTACCATGACCGGGATGTTATCCTGCGGGAGGCGAGGAACAAGGGCTCGCTCGCCTTCGAGAATCATCCCATCATGATTTTCCCGGACTACACGAAGATGGTGCAGCAGCAAAGACAATCCTTCATGTACGCTAAGGCTAAGCTGAGGGGACTCAAGCTCCAATACTCTCTCCTGTATCCGGCCCGCCTGCGGGTGGTGTATCAGTCCCGGACCCATTTCTTTGATTCACCGGAGGAGGTGTTCCGCTGGACCGACGAAGCGGTCCGACTCCGGCCGCACCCCCAGCCGGGACTGGACCCGGGCAGGTCTCAGGGATCGTCGCCAGAGCGGACGGATCGCCCGAACAGGAAGGGCCGCCATCGGAGGTCTCGCTCTAAGAAGAGGTCGGCCTCCGCCATTGCATCACAGTCGGGTGGTGCCAGGGACTCGGAGCACTCCGATGCGGGAAGCTGAACATTGCTGGGACTAGATTCTTTTTGCTGAATGTTCAGTTGCCCTACTTTGGCTGTTGAGACTGTTCTATTCTGTCTTTTGTATGCCGGTCGGTTCCCATGTGAGGACTCCAGTTGTTTTTCATGGGGACGCTGTGGGGCTCGGGGGGTACCGTTTGTGGGCCTCAGACCCTCACGGATGTGAGTGTTGTTGGGGGGGGTGGTGTGTGTGTGCCATGGTTGGGTTGTTGGGATCCATTGGTATGGCGGGCCCTGGGTCCTCTGTTTTGGACCCGGGTCTCTCCATGCCGCGACAGATACTTCAAAGTTCTCTGAGGTATTGGGGTGGTGGGTGTGGGGTGTGGGGGGTGGCTCTTGTGTTACTAATGTTGGGGGAGTTCGGGGTTGGGGGGGGGTTGCTGAGTGCATGGGCTGGGGGGGTGGGACCACACGTGTCTGAGGTTTTGATTTTTGTTGATTTGCGGGTGGCGCCAGGGTGGGACGGAGGGCCGGATTCTAGACTTTGTGATGATAATGGCTGATACTGTGACTATATCTCCTCAAAAGACTCTGCGGGTTGTTACATGGAATGTGAGGGGTATCCTGGATAAAATCAAGCGTGGGGCTGTGCTGCGATGGGGGAAGAGGGAGATGGTGGATGTGCTTCTGCTCCAGGAGACTCACATGCTGGGTTCTTAGGCCCTTAGCCTCCAGAGGTTTGGATATCAACAGGTTTATCATGCGGCCTTCACGAGGGGGTCGCGGGGGGTGGCCATACTGGTACACCGTAGGGTGGCTTATGTTCATGAGAAACAATGGATTGATCCTCAGGGCCGGTATGTCTTTATCAAGGGCCTGCTGGGTTCCGAGCCAGTGGTTTTTGGTAGTGTGTACGCCCCTCCCCCCCTGCAGTGGGCCTTGTCCGAGCGGCTGTTCGCGCTGTGGGATGAGATTCCGGAGGTTCTGACCATGGTGGGGGGCGATTGGAACGAGGTTATGGATGTGGGCCTGGATCACCTGAGACGAGCTCCTGTTATGTCTGACCCCCCCCCCCGCGGCCGCTCCCACCAGATTGTGTGCGACTGTGAATGGTCTGGGCTGGATTGATGTTTGGTGGCATTTTCACCCTGCGGTGCGTGCATTCACGTATGTGTTGGCGGTGCATGGGTCCTTTTCGAGACTGGATTATTTGTTTGTGCCAGGTGCCTGCCTGAGTCACATCAGGGATGCCGTGATACTCCCCAGAGGCCTCTCGGATCACTCCCCTGTCCTAGCTACTGTGACCCTCCCCTCTAAACGACAACCTTTTCGCTGGCGTATGTCCTCCTGGCAGCAGCAGCGGCCGGAGTATGTGACCCATTTACGCGAGGCGATTGACCACTTCTGGCGCGAGAATTTGGTGGGGGATGTCGACGCACTGGTTGTGTGGGAGGCGCTGAAGCCTACGCTCCGGGGCGTTGATATAGCTTGGTGAGTGGCGACTCGGCGAAAACATCGGGAGGCCATTGTGACTGCCGCGGCCCGCGTTGAGGAGCTGGAGCAGCGTAGTCGACTCGGGGGTGATGAGGGCGTCGTGAGACAGTTCCTGCAGGCCCAACAGATGTATGCCTCAGTCCTGTACGAGGAGGCCCGACTGGCGTGGCTCGCCACGCGCAGCAGGGTGTACCAGTGGGGCGACAAGTCCTGCACCATGTTGCATAGGCTGTGCCAGGCGACTTTCCAGCCCCTAGTGCTGCCTGGTCTCACGGCGGACGATGGCTCGGTCATGACCGACCCAGATTTGCTGGCGGCTAGCTTTGCCCGTTATTACGAGGCGCAATACGCTCCTTGTGATCCTTTGATGGTGGACGAGATTGCCTCATACCTAGATGACCTGCTCCCGCAGGCAGTCCCCGACGAGACCAGAACCGCCTTGGAGGCCCCGCTTACATCTGAGGAACTCGGGGAGGCCCTGGGCCAATTGAACACTGGCAAGGCGCCCGGCCCGAGCGGTTATCCTAGTGAATTTTACAAAAAGTTCCACGTCCAGCTGGGACCCCACTTTCGCAGTGCCCTGGAGGCGGCACGGGCTCAGGGCGAGTTGCCGCCAGACTGGCGTCATGCCGAGATAGTGGTATTCTTGAAGCCGGGCAGGGCGCCGGACCGACACGACTCTTACAGGCCGATCTCCCTCCTCAACATCGAGGCCAAGATCTTGGCGAAGGCCCTAGCGAACCGCCTTTTGCCTCACATTGCTGACCTGGTCCACCCTGACCAGGCCGGATTCATGCCGCACAGGGCCACCCGGCATAATATCCAACGGGCGCAGGCGGCGGTTGACGCCATGGGCACTAGAGATGAACAGGCGGCACTCCTTCTTGCGGACATGGACCGAGCCTTCGATTCAGTGAGTTGGGCGTATCTGTTCACCTTGTTAGCCCGCCTTAATCTAGGGCCTGTCTTCCTGTCATATATTCGTCTCCTCTACACTAATGTTACGGCTTCGGTCCGCGTGGCCAGCGCTGTCTCTGGGCGCTTCCGCATCGGTCGTGGTACTCGACAGGGTTGCCCGCTATCCCCCTACCTATTTGCCCTCGCCATGGAGCCCCTGGCGTCGCGGATACGAACGGACGCCCGACTACGTGGCTTTGTCTGGAACAATGACCTGGCGGATAGGATTGCACTGTATGCAGATGATGTTCTTCTATTCCTCACTGATCTGCGGCGCTCGGGTCCCCGGGTTTTGGAGATCATGCGGGGGTTTGGCGAGGTCTCGGGGCTCCACCTTAATCTGAACAAATCGACCCTGTGGGTTTTGGGTGGCGGAGTGGTTGCTGACCCATGGGCCGCCGAATTGCGTGTGGCGACGGATGGCCTGAAATATCTAGGTGTCTTCCTCTCGGACTCGCGGGCTGTGGCCTGGGCACGTGGTGTCTTGCCGGTGTGGGAACGGGTCCAGACAGATGTTAAAACTTGGTCCAGAATGCCACTCACAATTTTTGGGAGGTCGGCCATCTTTAAGATGGTGGCCCTGCCGCGGCTGCTATACCAACTCCAAAACTTCCCACACCCCATTGGCATGGAGTGGTTCCGCCAGGTTAACTCGGTGCTGGGCCGCTTTCTGTGGGATGGTGGTGCAGCCAGGGTGGCCTTGAGGATGTGCTTTCTGTCCACATACTGTGGTGGCTTGGCCACCTCGGACCTCCTCTCCTATTACCAAGCGTCTCACCTACTTGTCCTCAATGAATGGTGGTATGGGGACAGGGGGGATACGGCCTATGCCCTGGAACGACTGCTCATGGGAGATCGCACGCTTCATACTATTCTTTATTCGGCTCGCATACGCCGGGGACTGCCGTCGGTCACTAAAGTGGTCTTTACGGTGTGGCGGCAATCCCTGCGCCGCATGGGTTGGTGGGGCAAATTAACTGCTGAAACGCCGCTGTGGCACAATGGCCTGCTTCCGGAACTGGCGGCCTTGGCTGGGTTTGAGGGCTGGGAGGCTATTGGAGTTACACAACTGGGCCAGGTCATGTCCGGCGCCACCCTCAAGTCCTTCGAGGAACTCCGAGCGGAGTTCCAGATGCCTCAGTCCCAGTTCTTCCGCTACCTCCAGCTGCGGCATGCCCTCGCCCCGAGCATTGCCGGCCTCGACTCCCTGCCAGAGTTCAGCCCGATTGAGGCGAAAGTGTTTATGGGAGACTTGGGAGACAAGAAAGTCTCTAGGATTTATCAGACACTTGTTATCCACTGCTCCTCCACTCTCCGCTCCCTTCGGGAGGCGTGGGAGGTGGACGTGGGTGCCCTTGATGAGGACGATTGGAGGGAGGCGCTGGAATCCCCGCGCGGCACCGCCGTCGCGGTTCGGCTCCGCCTGATCCAATTTAAATACTTGCACCGTGCTTATTATACGCGTGAGCGTCTGTGGAAGGCTGGCTTGATTGCGTCACCGGAATGCCTGCGCTGTGGGGAAGTGCCTGGCTCCCTGATGCATACGGTGTGGTCGTGTGGTCGCCTGACTGGATTTTGGAGGGGCGTGTGGAGTTGCCTGGCTGAGGTCCTGGGCTGGGATCTTCCTCGTACCCACCGGCTGGGCCTGCTGCATATTATGGAAGGGGTAGGGGCAACATATATAAGCGTCACCTGTTGCTCCTGGGGCTGGTTGTGGCCAAACGCGACCTGGCTCGGGCATGGAAATCTGTAAAGGGCCCCCCCCCTGTCTGCATGGAAGGCTGGGCTAGATTATTTCATGGGCCTGGAAAAGCCGGTCTTCGAGGCGCGGGGCTGCCCGCGCAAACATTTCAAGATTTGGAAGCGGTGGGCCGACTACCGTGGCCTGTCCTTGGACCCCCCGGCGGAGCAGGAGGAGGACATTTGATCACAGTGACATTTCTGGCCTGATGCGGCAAAGCCCTGGTTGCGTTCTACCTGCTTATTCTTTGTGCATTTCCTTTTTTGCTGCTCTTTTGTACACGTGTGGTGGGGGGAAGTGTTAGGTACGGGGGGGTGTAGTTGGGGGTTAGAGTAGGCTGCTGGGGCATTTCTAAAACTGAGCTTATTTGGCATTTGCTTCATCCTTTACTGTCTATGTCATCGTTACATTGATACTGTTGTGGTGATCTTGGTGTGTGAAGATACCACATTCTTGATACTTCTATGCTCAATAAACTTGGTTTTGAAAAAAAAAAAATTAGATATCATTTAAAAATTAATATTAACTTACTTACCTCAAATTCGATATTTTTGTTTTCTATATTCTGTCCATTCTATATTTTTGCTGTCTATATTCTGTCCATTCTATATTTTTACTTTCTATATTCTGTCCATTCTATATTTTTGTAGTCTATGTTCTCTCCATTCGATATTGTGTCCATTCTATATTTTAATTCGATATTAATGCTATTCTATTCGATATTTTTGTAGTCTATATTCTGTCCATTCGGTATTGTGTCCATTCTATATTTTAATTCGGTATTAATGCTATTCTATTGGATATTTTTGTACTCTATATTCTGTCCATTTGATATTGTGTCCATTCTATATTTTTAATTCGATATTAATGTAAATCGATATTAAAAACTCGATATTTTGACTGTGTACCGTCATTCGCATCATATATTTGGTCTGGATCAGTGTTTCCCAAACTGTGGGTCAAGACCTATTTCCACTCATTATCATTTCTATGCTGTATAGTTTTATCAGCAAAACTGTATGTCATTGCAAATGTAATGGTCATTTCAGTTGTAAAGGCAGTGCACATCCGACACCAAGCATACTGCACTCTACACCACTCCACTCGGATATTCTACTCCCCTCTATGCCACTCTATGCCCCTACACTCTACACCACTCCAGTCTACTCCACTCGACACCCTTCTACTCCACACAACTCTACCCTACTCTACTCCACTCCACTTTAGTCCACACCACACTACTCTACTGCACGCTAAGACACTTCACTCTACGACACTCTACTCTACTTTAGGCCCCTCTACCCCACTATACAACACTCCACTCTACAACACTCCACTCTATACCAATCCATGAGACTCTGACACAGTGCTCCACTTTATTCCACTCTTTTTCCCTCCACTCTACGTCAATCTACTTTACAACACTCTACTCCACTTCACCCCATGTCACGATTTGCTTCATGCGCTTCGTTGCCCACTACCAGAGGACTGAATGAAGAGACTCTCCAGTTTGCTAATAAGCTTCTGGACCTTTCACTATATGCATATACTGATTTTAAGGCTCTCAGGATGCTATTCGGAAATTCCCATCTAGTTCTGATCCATTCTGGGTGTTGTGAAAGCCAGTCTACCTGTGCTAAATACTCCATTTACCTATTATTCCCTGCTCACTGCTTCATCTATCCCCTTTTAGAACAATGATGGGTGGAGGACTCAAGTACATCTGTGGCTGACAGGTGCTAACATGCTCACACCTGAGGCATGTGATCACAGTGAGGTTGTTTAAGCCCCATCTCCCTTGGTCGTTGGTCATTGCAGCTGTTGGTGTTGCTGTTTGATTGACCCCTTGCTTTCTGAGGTTTTGCTATCCTTGTTTCCAGAGTTCCTGTGCTATAGTTATTCCTTGTATTCTATTTCTGAGCTATAGTTAATCCCTTTGTACTTCAACTAGCACTGCCTGCAATGCTACCTTGATTCTTGAGAATTAGCTAATACTTGTTCCTAGCTACCACTGCCTGCAGTGCTCCATTGACTTCTGAGCCAGCAGTATTTTAGTACACCCTTGAATTTTCCCCCTCCTGTATTTACCCTTTGCCCTGTGCCAGCTTTCCTTCCCTTTCCCTCGTTCCAGCTTCTAGTTTGCTGCCTACCTATGCGTGCTGTAGCTTCTATTTTCCTTTATGTGGTTGTTACGTGCTTTCTGCCAAGTGTGCGCTTTGTTTCCTATCTTTCCTTAAACACTCCTTCTTAGCTAGATCCTTCTATCAATCAATCAATCAGGACATTTATAAGGTGCACAACCTACCCGTGAGGGTCTCAAGGCGCTGGGGGGGGGGGGGGGGGGCTACTGATCGAAGAGCCAGGTCTTGAGAAGTCTTCTGAAGGCCAGTAGGTCTTGGGTCTGCAGTAGGTTGGAGAGGAGGGTGTTCGCGGTCTTGGCGGCGAGGTGGGAGAAGGATCTGTCGCCGGTTGTTCTTCGGATGCGTGCCCACTTAGAACGTTACACTGAGAGCTCACATTAGAATGTTCACAATATATCAATGACAGTTGAGGAGAGTGGATGATTTGAATAAAGAAGCACTTCCTTACCTACAGTTGTGTCTTCTGTTATTTTGAAATTATAACACTGGTGACGAGGATGGGATCTTAACCCACGCAAGCAAAGCACAATGGATTGCTAATCCATTGTGCTTTGCACTTGTGGGTTCGGATCCCATCCTCGTCGCCAGTGTTATAATTGCAAAATAAAATTATAACAGTAACATATATTTCAATGTATCAGCCCTGTAACGACACAGGAGACTCTGTTCCCAATGCCCCATTGGTCTGGCCAAATGCCCTGCAATCTGGCCTGCGGATACGATATTCATGCAGGTGGCCACCCTCATATTCTGCCGCTCTATGAGCATTCTTTCCGAGTCATCTAGATCATACAGGGCCTGGCGTAACTGCTTTTCATTAACATTACAATTCATCTCATGGTCCGTGAAAACCTGCAGTAGATTGACCGAGCGCAGGCTAGATTCCACACTGGCTAGCCGGGGGATCTTAGAGCCTGTTTCACAACCGAGGCAATACTTGATAATATGTCTCATGAGACCCGCCTCCTTATTTTTCCAAACAGCCAACCATAATAAGGGGGGCTGGGCTCTAATACAGTCTTCTATATACGGAATACCAAATTTTCTTTGAAAAATTAGGTGAGACGACGAAATAGGAGCCATTAAAACCCTTCTGCAGAACCTATTCTCTTCTGTCTGGCCAATATTGCATTTTTGGATGCCCCAAACTTCAGCCCCATAGTTGCCTTAGATATGCACTGTGTTTTATAAATTTACATTGGGAGGGGAAGTATGCCTCCTCCCCTATCCTGAGATAGACTAAATAGAGTGCCAATCGCCTTTGTAAGTGATGTCCTGCAGTGGGTAATATGTGGTACCCAAGATCTGGTAGCAGCAAATGTTAAGCCTAACTATGAAAAAGTGCTGGTGTAATTTAGTGCATTATTACCTAATAAAAGAGTGGTCAAACTATGTTTCTTAGTACCTCAGGCCAATATATAAGATTTCCTAAAATTGAAGTGTGGCCATAAAATCTACAAAACCATGAATTAAAAGGCGCAGGGCTCTGGGTGTACATGCCATCAGGACGGCATCATCCGCATACCGGAGTGAAGTTAGTGTGGAGCCGTTGATTTTTGGTACACCTGTTATGATAGCCAATAAAAAGGGATAACGACTATTGATGCATAAAATAGATAAAAGTGGTGCTAAAACAAATCCTTGTCTAATACCACCAAAAAACACCTATTTCTCAGGTAACCTCACCATCAGTGGATATTCAGACCCTGGTCTAAATGCCCTTGTTCAAATGCACAAGAAAATGCGCTAATGCTTCAACCATCCCCTGTGAAGGATATTTGACTGTAGCTTTGAATGATTAACGCACTCAGACGCTGAGGTCAGAACCATAAAAGCCAAATATAGGGAACAATGTTTCTCAAGTATGTATTTCCCGATGATGAGACACAGATTTAATCATTGTTCAATCATTCCCACTTGATTCCTAAAACTGTGTTGGCCCGCATACAGACTAGACATCTCTACTGCCAACTCTTACTCTATTATAGAGAACCCTTTCAAGAATCTTTATTGTGTTATCAAGTAAAGAGCTGTGTTTGTAGCAACTAGGCTGCGAGTGGTCCCCCTTTTAAAACAATTCCACTATAATAGGGTAGTCCATGAGCTGGGTAATGGGTCAGGCCATTAAAAGTATTCACCAATAAGGGTGCCCAGAATTCAGGACTATGCTTTAAGAGATTGATTGGGACGCCATCCAGGCCAAAGGCATTGCTACTCATGATCTGGCTGATAGCATCTTCCACCTCACTCAAGGATACTTGAATTCCCCAAGGGTATGCTCTGTAATAGGGGTAATCAGGACTTGAGTGGCAGCATACATTTTGGCAAAATGTGCTTCTCAGGTACAGCTGGCAATATGACAAGGTATAGGTGTGGGTACTTGTCTTAGCTGCTTCGTGTCAGATACTGCCCATCAAAATAATTTACCATTCCTCGTTGCTGCACTAGGGAATCTCATTGAAGTTGCCAGATTTCTATTCTAAACTCTTTTACTATGCCTTTCAAAACATAGCCATTCATGTTTGCATAATATAAAAGTGCTTCCTGTTCAAAACTTTACAATCTGATAGCACCGCCACTCTGTCGCTGATCTCTTTCACCTGGATGGGAGGAGAGAACAGAGAAAACCTCTTTCTCAAATAAATTGGTTTCTTAACCCCTAGCCATTCTCCAAATGTCTCTGAGTTTCTGACACTGCAGGGTTTTTTCGCATCATCCTTGCTGCCCATCATCCTTCACGTCGACAATGCCACTAAATCTCTCTTCATCAACTTGCTCCCTACCAAGCCAATCTCTGTTCATTCTTGCATATCGAACGCTATCATTGAGAAGGGTGAATGAAGACATACCAGTGCTTATGTGTCAGATGCTGTTCTCATTGACCATAACACCTTCCCCACAACTTTTTTCCAACTGCCCTTGTTAAGAAGCGCCAACATGAGATGAGCCTTCACCACTTGATTGACTCTCAATCACACCAATACTAATTGGGTGATAGTGTGGTGACCTTATGTGTTTGACACAAGCAGATCATAAGTGCTGTATCTTTATAGGTTAGCTGCGTACTATTCTCTGTCATAAGTACATTAGGGTAACGCTCCCTCAAAAATACCTCTTGCATAAGTCAATAATGATTTGGGTGCCCACACTCTTCACAAACCTGTCTTCTGGTCAGTTCACTGACAGAATATCGATGTGAAAAATACAGAATGAAAAAATATTGACTTCCTATACCTAAAAAAGTAAGTACAAAGATATAGTTGTACAAAATATCGATATATATAATTGCTAAAAGAAACTGGCCAAATGGAAATCTATGGGCTTATATGGCTGAGATACCCGCCACCCCCTCTCAACACAATCCCCAAAGGAGGGAAACCGGAAACAGTGCTTGAAGTTTTTGGAAGTGGGAGGGAGTGACCCTCCCGGCCGTATTTATTAAAACAAAAAATTATAAACATTTAAACATTAATGTACAATTTCATACCACATTGCGATGTTTGGCTAACCTTAACAGATTCTCTAATACAGAGGTTCTCCTAGCCGAACTAACATCCTACAAAACATTTACTTGAAATATTGAAATTGTACATCCTAACGTTTAAGGGCCAACGGCAAGGTCGTAACCGGTGTCAAGATCCCTAACCAGACATACCCCCCCCACTTGGAGGGGCGACAGCACTGAGGCGTACTCAAGTGCAACTACTACCAATTTCCCTTGACTTGACGGGGGCACTTATCAACTCGACGCCAGTTAAAGGTCGTTCGAAGACTCGTGTGAGGTATCAAGAAGGTATCGTAGACCTCCCCCCAACCCCACACAACTTACCGCATCTGCCGTCGCAGATGTCACTGGCCCCGGGAAATTCCCCAGGAGGGGGCTGTAACCCCTCCTACACAGGAAGGGGCCTTGACCGCCTTTCCTCTTCTTTCGGCGACCCATCCTTAGAAGGGACCGCCTCCCCGTTGAGGGGCCAAAGGCCACCTCCCCCGAGCGCTCCCATCCGTGTTGGGTGACGCCCACTCATAGGGATCTTCCAATTAGTGCTCACCGATCATGACCTTACCACCCGACCAAAATAAATACGACAAATGCTAACTAAACGAAACTACATTGGCCACTATGACCGAAAAAGCCTGTTTATAAATGGACCTTACATCCGAAGTTCTTTAATCGCAAACTTGTAAAATTAGACCAATCTTTATTACACATTTCAACATCAACACAACACTACAATAACCTGTAAACGAAATAGAATAATTGATCAAATTTATTAAAACCACTGGCTGTCCTCAGGGGCTGGTGGGTGGGTCAAAATTGGCTCTTCGTTCCGTCTCGAGCTCACGTGCAGCGAGGAGGTGCAGCTTCAGAGCACAGGAACAAGAGGATGTCTTCTGGTCTTGCGTCCCTTTTTATCCATCTTCAGGGCGGGCGTAAACCCGCCCCTGCCTGCCCCGAGGGCGTGGCCAGCCGCGTCAGTGTCTAGGCCAGCCCACTCTAGGGCGGGAAAAAGCGCGCCCCGGCTACGCCGCTTCGGGCATACCAGCCGAGACGCGCCTCCCGCCCAAAATGGCTTCCCGGGGGGATCGAGGCACTCTGCCATACGTTCGGGGGGACCGAGTGGTCGCCCCTTTCCATATGGCTGAGATACCCGCCACCCCCTCTCAACACAATCCCCAAAGGAGGGAAACCGGAAACAGTGCTTGAAGTTTTTGGAAGTGGGAGGGAGTGACCCTCCCGGCCGTATTTATTAAAACAAAAAATTATAAACATTTAAACATTAATGTACAATTTCATACCACATTGCGATGTTTGGCTAACCTTAACAGATTCTCTAATACAGAGGTTCTCCTAGCCGAACTAACATCCTACAAAACATTTACTTGAAATATTGAAATTGTACATCCTAACGTTTAAGGGCCAACGGCAAGGTCGTAACCGGTGTCAAGATCCCTAACCAGACATACCCCCCCCACTTGGAGGGGCGACAGCACTGAGGCGTACTCAAGTGCAACTACTACCAATTTCCCTTGACTTGACGGGGGCACTTATCAACTCGACGCCAGTTAAAGGTCGTTCGAAGACTCGTGTGAGGTATCAAGAAGGTATCGTAGACCTCCCCCCAACCCCACACAACTTACCGCATCTGCCGTCGCAGATGTCACTGGCCCCGGGAAATTCCCCAGGAGGGGGCTGTAACCCCTCCTACACAGGAAGGGGCCTTGACCGCCTTTCCTCTTCTTTCGGCGACCCATCCTTAGAAGGGACCGCCTCCCCGTTGAGGGGCCAAAGGCCACCTCCCCCGAGCGCTCCCATCCGTGTTGGGTGACGCCCACTCATAGGGATCTTCCAATTAGTGCTCACCGATCATGACCTTACCGCCACAGGCCGGATAGTTGACCGGCTATCCGGACCCCCCACACAACTCCTACCTAAAGGTCATGTTTCAACGATTTTAACCATGCTAAGAAGTCTCCTAAGAGTAACTCATTCCCCACCCAAGACAAATGCACACCATCCCCCGAATACATACTGTCATCATTAATACAGCTATGAGAAATAGAATGCAATGTCCTGGAACGGAACAACCTACTCACTTTATTGTTAAGCTTTCTAACAGAATGGTTCAAAGCAGGAATAGAGATAGCCCCCCGCCACACCTTTCGTGGAATCAAATGGGACCATGCAATCGTGCACCCCGGAACTCTCCTCGCCAACCAACTTACGGTGGAAAGCATTGCCTCCAGGAGTAGTCGTCTACCGATGGTGACCAAATCATTACCCCCAACATGCACTATAACTATAGACGGCGGTGACCTTGTCCGCCCTAACAAACCCTCGAAAAATGTTTGAAACTGGTCAATACAGAGACCGCCCCTTCCGTAGAAGGACATCCTGTACCCGTATTCCCCAGCTACGTGAATCATGTCACCTGCTTTGAATACGTCTGCGGCACGCCTCACGTATGAGTGGCCCACGACCCACACCTCCTTTTTCACAGCCGGTGATGTCTGACCGCTGGCCCGGTGTAGGGTCGACTGCATAGTCCGCCCCGCCTCGTCGGCTTGCGTAACTGAAAACCAAACAAAAACAAGAAGCGTGAGTACATTATTACAGCTTCACAACATGTGCAACCGCACGTATCTTTTGTAACAATTGGAGGACCAACGCCCCACTCGTTTCACTTGCTCAACATTAAGACCCCTGGCTGTAGCTTCCGTAGCCGCCCCTATCCGGAAGGAATGGGTCCCAAATTCGCCCGGGTTCAAGCCCGCAGCGGCAATTGACATCGCAAGCACCCGCTGAAACTGAAATTTCGTCAGTGGGGTGGCGTCAGCGTGTCTTAACAAAGTCCCCCCCCATGATGCCACCCTTCGTGCCAGGTAATCCTCTAAACACTTTACCGGACACATGGAGGACCCAGGAATCCTGCGTATGATGACGCAGTCACCCATCCCATCTTGATCAGTCTTGGATTTTACAAAGGAGACAGTCATTGTTTCTCCCCTGATCTGAACGTGTTCCTGGCACAAACCCCCTGCCACATCCAGTTTGTTCCTTGCAACTAGTTCGCTTACCCGCATTGCTCCGTGAAATGCTAGCGTAAAAGCGGCTCGGAACAGCACCGCCTCAAACTGAGATGAACATGTGGCCGGGAGTGTGGCCAACAACCGGGACAATCTATCCAAACCTATCGGGCGCCTTTCATCTACTCTGCGAGCCTCAAGGCGTTGCCACCCACGCAGCGCTTTCTGTACAACGAAAGACGCTGTTGGATCCTGGATAGCGTGTGCTCTGGCAACAAAGGAAATGGCAGCACGATGCCTCTGGGCCGTAGCCACCGATTTCCCAGCCCTACGTAAGGACATCAGGAAATTCACTACCCCTTCCTCGTGACCCCAAAGTCGCTCTCTATCACTCCCCAAAAAGGCTAAATAGGCCCGAAACGCCCCTTCGTATGCCTTCCTCGTCCTTGGTGCTAGACTCTCTCCCACGAGGTGACGAAGTTCGGGGCACCGAGAGACCAGAGAGCTTCGGGAAAGGGTGCCGGCTCTGCGTCCGCTGAGGGGAGGAAACCCGAAAAAGCCTGCATTTGAAAACGAGACAGTGCGTCAGCCGCCTGATTCATCACCCCTGGAACATGTTTTGCTCTGAATAGCACGTTCAATTGCATACATAGTAAAACAATTTCCTTAAGCAGTCTTAAAATCAGTTTACAACGTGCTGCCTGACTATTGATGCACTCGACCACGGTCATATTGTCAGACCAAAATATGACAGAGTGATCTTTGAACCCATCGGGCCATGTTCTCAAGGCCACCAAGATGGGAAACAGTTCCAGGAAAGCAATATTACTCATCAGACCATTCTCATGCCACCATGTCGGCCATCTTTGTGCCGACCATTTCGTGCCGAAGATGGCGCCAAAACCTATGCTTCCTGCTGAATCTGTCCACAGCCCCAGCTCTTCAGAAGACACGGCTGGTTCGTTCCAGACGATTCTACCATTGAAGTCCGCCAGAAATGCTAACCAAATACGCATGTCCTGGCGGACCTCGGCCGATAGTCTCGTGCGATGATGGCACTCTTTAAGGCCGACCATCGCTTGGGCAATTGAACGGGAAAAGGGGCGGGCCATTGGTATTACCCTCAGGGCAAAATTCAACTGTCCCACCAACTGCTGTAATTGTTGCAGCGTAACTTTTGATGCATTTATACACACTTGCAGCGCAGCCCTGAACTTCAACACTTTCTCAGCTGGCAAACGGAAACACCCTTCAATGGAGTCCAACTCGATCCCCAGAAACTCGAGGCAAGTCGTAGGACCCACTGTTTTACCCGGCGCCAATGGCACACCAAACTGTTTCATTAACACACAAAATTCGGCCAAGGCCCGGCCACATTCAAGATCCCCGGCTGCCCCAAGAAACAGAAAATCATCAAGGTAGTGCATTACATCTTGGAAACCTGTTTTCTTTGTGAAGACCCATTGTAGAAAACTACTGAATTTCTCGAAATAAGCACAGGATATAGAGCACCCCATTGGCATACACCTATCCATGTAATAACAACCCTGAAACATGAATCCTAGGAGACGCTGGTCGTCTGGGTGTACCGGGAGCAATCGGAACGCTGACTCGATATCTGACTTCGCCATCAGCGCCCCGGGCCCCAGGCGATTTAAAATGGCTACGGCCTCATCGAAGGATGCGTACCGCACCGAACACACTTCTGGATCGATTGCATCATTTACGGAAAGACCTCGTGGAGCTGATAAATTATGAATCAGTCGGAACTCACCGGGGTCTTTCTTGGGGACTACCCCTAAGGGGGAACAAACAAAATTCTGGACCGGGGGTACACTAAACGGGCCGGCGACCCGACCTCGAGTCACCTCTTTCCGGATCTTATCCTGTACTACGGTCGTATGCTGCAGGACGGAAAGTTGATTTTTACACTTTTCCACACCCTGAAAGTCCCCTACCGGGATGCGGAAACCATACGAAAAACCGTTCCGCAGCACCCCAGCAGAAGTACGATCCGGGTATTCACTGAGCCAGGGAATCATCGCCAGGGTATCAATTGGGGTAGGTAAAGGCGCCCCTCGGACTATATTAGACCTGTTTGGCACCTCCTCTCCCCCCATTATCACCCGTTCTGGCTCTGCACGAGGACTCAGGATGGGACGACCCACAACCACTACATTCATGTTTGAACTTACACGATCCCTGGGGTCTAGTACATTTACCTCTGTTGTAATTAAAGCAGAAACCCCTTTTCCCGGTATTGCCGGCAGGTTTCGAGTAATCGTCGGCACCCGTACCTGATCGAAAGGGCGTCCCCGCATATTGCCGGGAGGATTCGCCAACATTACTTCCCACCAACGGCATTTTCAACATTCCCGACTCCTTCATTTTATCCCAAGTCAAGGAATCATAACAATCCCAGGTTAAACTTTTATTATGCTCTTTTTCCTTCCTGAACAGATTATCGTAACAGAACCAATGATTACCTTGGTGCGATGTCGAGTACCCCATGATTCGTGATTGATAGATTGGGAACTCGGAAAGCAACTCAGGTCTACGTTCCCCCAAGATTGATGTAAAGATTCCCCAAGCATTGCCCCAATTGCCGATATTCTCATTCACTTTAAAGGCGGCCATTTTTGCGCGCCAAACACTCGGATGCATGAGATCCTTCTGACTCTTTACATGCTCTACCTCATAATGATCAACAAGCAGTGAGAAAATGTTCACATACTCCCCCGCCCAAATCTTTTCCTTAATTGCCAAAGGAACATGTTGCCCCAACTTTTCTCTCCGAGAGGGTGTTGACTCATCCCTCGCGATCGGCAATGGCCGCTTACCTGCACCTGACGCTGCCTCTGTGGTCGCAATCGTCCCTGGTGTCTTGTCCCCTACTGCAGCCGGCACGGGCACCTTGGCTGCTTCCCGTTTCTCACGCAATTGCTTTATCAGCGCCTGCGCATCGACAGCCGTGGCGCCCTCGTTACCTTTTCCCAACCACGCTGCCAATTGTGCTGCCAGCTCGGGCGGCATATCATCCTCGGACACGGGGGTGACCACAACGGGAATTGGATTCCCCTCCTCCGGCACGGGAGTTGGAGCCTCGAGCGGGGCACTGGGACCCGGGATGTCTTCACCCGCTGCCCCCCTCCTGGGCCTCTTGTTTTTCCCTCCCGGAGCTGCTCCCGCCAAAGGACGTTTTGGACCCCCTTCCTCATTCTTGTCCACCCGCTTCTTTAGCTCGGACATCTCCTTCATGAGAACACGCAGCATCTGGTCAGTAGTCATGCGCTTTCCCATCTTCTTCGGCATTCTCCAACAAAGTAACTGTAAAACAAACAAGAACGATTAAAACGCTCAAAATTGGCTCTTCGTTCCGTCTCGAGCTCACGTGCAGCGAGGAGGTGCAGCTTCAGAGCACAGGAACAAGAGGATGTCTTCTGGTCTTGCGTCCCTTTTTATCCATCTTCAGGGCGGGCGTAAACCCGCCCCTGCCTGCCCCGAGGGCGTGGCCAGCCGCGTCAGTGTCTAGGCCAGCCCACTCTAGGGCGGGAAAAAGCGCGCCCCGGCTACGCCGCTTCGGGCATACCAGCCGAGACGCGCCTCCCGCCCAAAATGGCTTCCCGGGGGGATCGAGGCACTCTGCCATACGTTCGGGGGGACCGAGTGGTCGCCCCTTTCCAATCACAAGTCAAGAACACAAATTCCTCAAAAATGATTACCCGGTAGTACTAACATTATACTTTTTGCCAAGCGCCATAAAAATGCAACAAATCCCCCTGGACGTCCAATCATTTCAGCCAGAAACAGCTGTTTGGAACATATGTCGCAATATGTTGATTTCTTCTTGCAGGGACTAGTAAAAAAACTGCCTTTCTATGTAAGCGACACCAGTGACTTTCTCAACAAAATCAAGAACATTGAGTGGCAGAGTGACTATTTATTAATAGCACTGGATGTATGTTCGCTGTACACCAGCATCATACATGTGAATGGCCTAAAAGCATTAGACTTTTACTTACAGAGATCCCTATTAGACATGCCGGAACATAGACGCATGCTGGGAGAAATGGTGAACTTTTGTCTGAACAATAATATCTTTATGTTCAATAACTTGATGTATAGACAACTGCAGGGGGTTGCCATGGGGGCCAGTTTCTCCCCCAGCTACGCGTGCCTGCACATTGGCTGGTGGGAGGAACTGGTTCTCAGGGTTGAACACTCAGAAGCTATGGAATCACATGTAATAACGTGGTTAAGTTTCATATATGACCTGTTTGTGATTTGGAAGGGGGATTTGGCATCTGCAGAAAGTTTTGTGTCAGACCTCAATAAGAATAATTTGAACCTCCAATTCACAGCCACCCTGAGCAAAACATCTATCACCTTTTAGATACTGAGGTATTCTTTGAACATGACAAGGTGGAGACCAAATTGCACTGTAAAACTACTGCTGGGAATTCAACCCTGCATGAAAAAAGTTCACATGTCAAACATCTTATAAATAGCATCCCATATTGAGAAATGTTGAGATTGAAACACATCCATAGTAGGGAAAGCCACTTGAAAGAAGCCCAGAGGGACAGCAAACTAAGATTCCAGGAAAGGGGCTATTCAGACAACACCATAGAGGCTGCCATCCATAAATCGGGGCAGAAGGATAGATTAAAACTTTTGGCCGGAGACTCAAAGGCATCAACAGCCAGTGGGGACACTACCGCCAAGCCACCTGAGTTTAGATTTATTGTGCAATATAGCGCCCAACACAAACAGATTCAAACAATCATTAGTAAAAACTGGCCCCTGATTTTGAGTGACCCAGTGATAGGGAGGGATCTCCCCAAAAGGCCCTCTATTACTTATAGTAGGGGGCAATCTATGACAGATGAACTAGTCAAGACCAGTCCTGAAGTCCTAGAATCCACAATTTGGTTTCAGACCAAGGCGGGATATTACAACTGCAAGGTATGCAAAGCCTGTCAACATGCTATAAACAAAAATAGCTACTACTCGCCATTTGATCACAGGGAACACAAGATTGGTAAGTTACTCACGTGCAAGACGGAATACACCGTCTATGTCCTGATTTGCCCATGCAATTTGCTCTATGTGGGGAGCACTAAGCTCCCCGTACACAAGAGAATTTTACAACATCTCAGAGCAATCTGCAATAAGGACAATACGTACCCTGTAGCGAGGCACTTTAAAGCCAAACATGATTCTAAGAGCAATGAACTCAAATACTTCGTAATAGACTGTGTCCAGGCAAGTAGACGAGGTGGCAACAGGGAGGAGAAACTGCGCCGCCTCGAGACACGTTATATACTTGAACTAAATACTAAACACCCCTCGGGTCTTAATATCACGGAGGACCTTTATACTTGCCTATAATGCACATCTTTCACTGTAGGCCACTTTTGTCATTTTGCACATGTTTTACAGGATTTGCAAATTACTTAACATGCTTTTATGGGTTTTTAGGCGTATATTTATTATATAATATATTGTATTAATTCTTTCATCTTTTACCATTGTTTTGCAATCAAACTAATGTAATGAATTTTAGATATGTCTATTATGAATTCATTCTTCTAGCCATCATTTAACCATTTTAAGGCTTTTATATATTGGCGTATTTATGAGTCCTATGACTGTGTATATATTTATATTTATATTTATTACCTTTGATTGTGAGATATTTATGGGAAAGATGCAATATCTATGCCTAGATTCTACGCTTATTTTGCACAAAGTTCTGTAATATAACAACAGGTGGCCTAACTATCTGAACTCCAACATTGTTTGAAACCGTATTTCACTGATATCAATGTCCCCTAAACAGACTTCCCCCCAATCTTGGGAGGGTTACTATACTGTACGTTGCACTTTATCTCCAGCCCCAGTGCGTTTAGAAATATGTGGACAGTAAAAGCAAATGGAGCTCCATTGCGATTCCACAAAATGCACTTGAAGGCATACCATGACAATGCAATTTAATCCATGTTGCATTGTTTATGTAATCAAGAAGAACACAATTGTTAAAGCTGCTCTTTCATTACAACACACTAAAAACTTTTTAATTTTAAACACTTCTTTTTTTGTCAGCAATTTTCTAAGGACTAGGTTTTCACACACATACGGGTAGAATCAATGTAGTTATGTGCCACCGAACATTACATACCAGCCACACTCAGCACAATGATATTAATGAAATGTCTTTTTGTAGTTCATAGACTGTGATAACTCTTCAGTGTCTATGCTATTTGTAGGCCATAACATGTGATCAGTGTATTTAAACTTATGCCTGGTGATTACTGTGTCATGTGATCAAGCGCTCTGGGAAGCGCAAAACGCGTCGTGACGATTGGGAGCACGATATACAATAAAATTTACACTTGCACTGATTTGGGTCCGTATCCGTGTCTTCAGCCTGGAGGTAACCTGAGCCGTGCCGGATTATCCTTGGAATATATATATATATATATATAAAGTAATAAATATTAAATATGTTAAATATTAAAATTAATATAACAAATACACTTAATTAAAAAAAGGTAAACACATGCATAATAACTAATATCTATATTTACTTTAAAACAATTTAGAAACTATTAATTTAAATTTGTTTTATAATTTTTAAATTATATACAAATTTACTATATATAAATATATATATATATATATATATTCACTGAAAAAACCATTGGTTTTAGGCCTTATATAGTTAGGAATTAGCCTTTAAAAAACCTTGGAAATTCACTGAAAAAACCATAGGTTTTAGGCCTTATATAGTTAGGAATTAACATATAAAAAACCATTGAAATTCCTCCTATATAGTTAGTTGGTCTAACTATATATGGCGCACCCGCAATCCACTGCTGATGATGTCACATATTACATCATTCATGACATGGTCAGTGACATCACTGATGACATCACTGATGACATCTCATTTGACATCACTGATGATATCACTGATGACATCATCCAAGGACTGACTGTATATTAAGCTGTATGTATATGAGTGGCTATATGGGTTATTGATTGGTTGCCCAAGTATTTGTATGGGAGACTGAGTGTGTGTGTGGCTGGCTGGGAGGTGTGTGACTCTGTGCAGATCAATGTGTACTTGTATCAGTGATTGTATAAGAGAGTAAGTATGTGTTAGTATATGTTTGAATAAGTAAGGTGTTGTGTGTATAACTATATAGATGAGGAAATGGAAGTGTGATTGATTCTTTCATGACTGACTAGGTGTGTGAGTAACTCCATGGATGAGTGGCAGTGTGTGAGTGTCTGCATAGGTGTATGAGTACATATGATAGTGTTGCATTGATGAGTGACTGTATGTATGAGTGATTGTATGGGTGAATGAGTGGATGTGTGAGTGGACCTAGGAATCAGTGAGTGCCTATGTAGTAAGTGGTATTGGTGTGTCAATAGTTTCAAGAATGGTAGTCTGTATTTAACACTGGGTGTATCAAACGTTATATTAGAGTGTGAGGAGGTGCATCGTGTTATCACATGAATGATGTAATCAGTGATGTCATCAGTGATGTCAAATGAGATCAGTGATGTCAAATGAGATGTCATCAGTGATGCCATCAGTGATGTCATCAGTGATGTCATCAGTGATGTCATCAGTAATGTCAATTGAGATGTCATCAGTGATGTCATCAGTGATGTCACTGACCATGTCATGAATGATGTAATATGTGACATCATCAGCAGTGGATTGCGGGTGCGCCATATATAGTTAGACCAACTAACTATATAGGAGGAATTTCAATGTTTTTTATATGTGAATTCCTAACTATATAAGGCCTAAAGCCTATGGTTTTTTCAGTGAATTTCCAAGGTTTTTTAAAGGCTAATTCCTAACTTAATAAGGCCTAAAACCTATGGTTTTTTCAGTGAATTTCAAAGGTTTTTTAAATGCTAATTCCCAGCGGGCACAACGAAGGCTTCCCCCAGGCAGGGGGAAGCGGAGCAACTTACCCTCATGACTTTCAAAATAATTAGTTGTACACCTAGTATTGGCCCTAAAAGTCTGGCACCACCTCTCAAGGCTACTCCATATTTTCATGGATCTTCAAGGTGTGATTTAAAGAATACCTTTTTGTACTTCATTAATGCCTAAGGCTGAACATGTTCTGTACTCTTTGTGTCTCGCTTAATTCTCTATACCAAAAGGCACCAAACATCACATTTTTTGTATCAAAAATAAAATAGACCTTTCATTGCATCATTAAAGGTACTGCTCATACTCTATTAATGGCTACAGTAAAGTGTGATACATAATTTTACTTTGTGCTTTGATTTAGTTTGACTGTCAGAGTGGGCATTAAATAGTGTAAGGCTGCCTTATGGTGTGGTTCACGCATTTGGTTTTTTAATTTGTGGATTGTATTTTCATCTTTTTTTGCTTAAATGCAAGTAATAACATTGAAAAGGTATCGAAAATTCCTCAACATAAATCAAACTGAACATACACAAGTACATCCTATGGAACTGCCAGGAGTCCCACATCATTGAGCATCCATGCGGGCTCTTTAGCCATGGATAAATAACCTCCTGAGTTACACAGGAAACAGCAGATTAATGTTAAATAGTGGCACTGGTGGTGGAGTTTTTCGTATGAAGGAAACAAATGCATTGCAGCATGTCTTCCTCCCTGTTTCCCTCCCTCTGTCTCCCTCTCTCTCAGTCTCCCGCTGTCTCCTCTCTCTCTGTCTCCTCTCTCTCCGTCTCCCTCTGTCTCCGTCTCCCTCTGTCTCCGTCTCCCTCTCTTTCCCTCTCTCTCGGTCTCCATCCTTCTGTCTGTCTCCCTCCCTCTATCTGTCTCCCTGTCTGTCTGTCTGTCTCCCTCCCTCTGCCGCCCTCTTCCCTCTGGCTGTCTCCCTCTGTCTGGCGCCTTCTGTCTCCCTCCCTCTGTCTCCCTCCCTCTCTCCCCCGCCCTACCTGTCTCGCTCTCTCTGTCTCCTTCTGTCTCCCGCCCTATCTGTCTCCCTCTCTCTCTGTCTCCCTCGGTCTGTCTCTATCTCCCTCCCTGGGGCTTCATGCAGGGGATCAGCACAGCCTGCTGTAATTGTAAAAATTAAGGAGACAAAAGACATCCGTAAAAGGAATGTTGACGGCCTCCCTGCTCAGAAATCTCATCCATGCTCTACTGAATAGCAACCAGTGACTACCAAGTCTGCAAAGCACGTTGGGATTTTGATAAGAGGTGTACAAAGAGCTATAGTATCAGTGTAATAAGTTACCTCATTACTACCAGCTAAATGCCTGACACAGCAATTAGTAATTCAGGATAACCAGGGCAAAGAGTGTGCACTCTGTGCTGCACCACAAATGGCACTTTATTGTAATTTTTTACCAATTTCGGCTAGAAACAAGTTTTATTTCATTGAAATATGCCAATTTATGTTGCATATCGTGGATTGGGTTGCAAGAGCAGCAGATTCATAGATATGCAGAGAATGCCTGGCTGCAGAATTGTATAATTCCAGTAGCTGTATATAAGCATTGTAATAAAACACATACACACCCAAAAGCTGCTACTGCCACTGTAAATAATTGAGTACAAAGCTCTCTGAAGTGGCTTAAGGCAGCATGTTTGCTCTTTCTACAACACACTAAGACATAAATGGTGTCCCATAGCCTACAAATGAACCCTTAATAGGGAAACCGGCCAGCAATTTACACTCATTTATTAACCAAAAATGTCAATTTTCTTGTTCCTGTCTAATACGTCGTTCGTAGTAAAACTTCATGCTGGACCAAATGTTTACAGGCAGAAGACCCTTGTTAAGATTCAGACACTCCCAAAAGTGAACGCACAGTCCTATACACTCTCACACAGACATGATATGTGATGTTGGTTACTTTTAACTATTCAAGCTGAATCGTCGATCGGAGAGGTTCTCGCAAGGTGATCAGGAGAGCAGTGTGTTGAGTACGTTTGATTCCGAAGTGCCAAGAGGCAGTTCTTGTGGAGTGTGCTGCTAACTTTCAAAACTCTGAGAGCAGTGTGGTGGTTGTCAGGGGTGACTAAGTGGACTGCAGCTTTGGCGCACATCCTGCTCATTGGAATTCGTATTTCCACATTTTGTCTGCGCCTGTAAGCCTTTTTCTCTTTTTAAAGTAGTTTGCACTTTTAGTAGGGCTATTTTATGCAATTCAATGTTTTAAACAGAATCAAAGACTTTAAGAGACCACTTCCGCATGGGTGTCCCTTACAGCAAAGTGCGCTGCCTGAGTGATAATTACACATTGTCACTGGGCCAGCACCGGATGGACCGGCGATCCAGGGGGGTCAAGTGCCCCCCCTAGCCCCTCCCTGCGGACGCCCATGCATCAGAAATGCTGCCTGATAAGTTTATGCTCGCCAGCTCTTACTGCTGTGCCAGCTGAAGGCAGGCGCTGTTGCGGCTGCAGCGTCCATGAAGTAGGATTTCATCACTGGCTGTGTCACAGCACCCCCTCAGGCAGGCAGCCAGGACAGTCGGAACATCTGTGCCGCTTCCTCCTGGCAGAGGTGTTCGGATCAGTTCTATTTATTGTTTCCGTGTGGCGCTTGGTTACCTGTCATTTTAGCTGTATCCGAACAGCTGCTTGCATCTCCCGCCAAGATCACCGCATGTAACTTCTTGCGATTTCCACGTGTGAAGCAGCGGTTTATATTGCCAGACTTTTTTGCTAGTCCCGATTTTCTAACGTTTAAATCGCAATACACTGGGAGACGGTTGTATAAAAAGCTGTATTTTGTATTAAAACGAGACGCGTTTGCAGTTTATAGTTGTTTAGAGCCCCGCACCAGCCGGCATAATTATCCGGTCTCCCCCTCGGCACGGGAGACCGGCGGGCACATGAAAGGCTTCCCCCAGGCAGGGGGAAGCGGAAACCACGTCGTCCCGGCCCCGCCCACAACCAGGCGGCGGCCATCTTGAGGTGGCTCGGACCGCGGCGGTGATCTCGGGGGTAAAACGAGGGGTGGGCACCCTCGAAATTAATATAAAACAGATGAAAATAAAAGAGAGAAGCCCCCCAAGCACCCCCCCCCCAAAACAAATCCGAAAATTCACGGGGTGCGCGCACGGTTCGCGCTTATAGATATATAATTTGATTCTCTTTTAATTTTCTCAGGAACTACTGGAGGGATTTACACTATTTAACCAAAAGCGTGATCTACGTACCAGACACTACCATTTTGACAAGTTTGGTGTAATTCCCTTCAGTGGTTCAAGCTGTAGCCGTGTCTAAAGGTCCTATGGAAATTAACATGGGGAAAACATGTTTTGCAAGTTATAGTGAGTCCAACTAACTATAACGTGGGAATTTCAATGGTTTTATATCAGTAAAATTTCCAGCTAACTATAACTGGTGTTAAACCTATGGTTTTTTCAGTGAATTTGATAGGTTTTTTAAATGCTAATTCCTAACTATAACTGGTGTGAAACCTATGGTTTTTTCAGTGAATTTCATAGGTTTTTTAAATGCTAATTCCTTTGTATATCGAGTTTCTAACCTTTTTTTTTTTTTACAATTTGCTGTTTTTTTTTAAGTATTCATTTTTTTATATAATTTTTTTCCTTTTGCGCTCTGGGTGCGCGCTCCGGGAAGCTTTCAGCTAAGCTCTCCGGTAAGCTTTTCGGTGAGCTCACCTGAAAGCGCACCCAGAGCGCTACTGTCGTTCGTGAAAAAAAATATGAATTAAAAGTTAATAATAATGCAAAACATTTCGTACCATACAAATAAAATTAGTTTTTTTAAATAAGGAAAATGATTATGCATTTCTGTAAAAGTTTGATGACGTCACTTCGGCGCGCAACGTAAGTGCCCTCGGAAGCGCCTACGTTCGCGGCGCGTAAACGCACGCAAAAGCGCCTACGATCGCGCCACGTTTGCGCCCCGGAAGCGCCTACGATCGCGCTGCGTAAACGCACCCGGAAGTGCTCCGGAGCGCGCAACGTAAACGCGTCGGGTCATGTGACCCTAAAATAACACTTTTCATTGGTTGCTAACAGTTTTTTTTTACAATGAATGAAATCCCCACCCATTTCCTTCACTTCTTCTTTCACTTTTGTGACTGAAAGACCTGTTTTTTGCACCTGGATCTTTTGTGAATTACCATGGCTGCCAGAGAATCCAGCAGTGAGGATGAACCTGAGTTCATCAATGAAGAGCCTCCTACCCCAAAGGTGAAGGAACATTTCATATGGAAATTTTTTAAGATTCCAGCTGACCAGAAGAAGGTGAATGCACCAAAAGTGGACTGCAGGATCTGCAAACAGGTCCTGTCACGGGGTGACCCCAAAAAAAAGTACTCTTTTGGGAACTTTACGATGATCCGACATGTGGAGAGGAGGCACCCCCAGAATTTTGCCCGGGAAAGTGTCTGGGCTCTGGCACAAGAGGTTCCCAGAGATGGGGCCTCTACATCAACCGGAGGAGCAACTTCTTCTGGGAGAGAGCAATCGCAGGAGCAGGTGCCAAACATACAACCTGCATTTAACCATGGGGTCGTCAGATGCAGATACTGCAATCAACTCCTCACCTATGGGGAGCAAAGTGTCCAGCTCATGGTTCGAGCATTGGAGAACCATCGCTGCCCTTCCCACCCCTAATTTTTTTGTTTTCTTTTTGCTCCTGTTGAGCAGTTTCCATTCCCTGTTTTTGTTCCTGTTCAGTTAAAAGAAGAAAACCAAAAGTTCTTTTCAGAACTACCTCCAATTCTCATCAAAGAGCTATATTCTTAAAAAAATGAAGAGTAAGTGAAATATAGTGCATTGATAATTGAAAGGAGAATGAGTAAGAAAGAACAGAAAGGTATGAGAGGTGAAAGGAAGTGAAGTAGGAGGAATGAAAGAAGGTGAGTGTTAGAAAAGAAAGTTATGAGAAGAAGAGTGAATATGGGGAATGTTGATATTCAATGAAAATGTTGAAAAAGAACAGGAGTGTTGAAGGATAAGAAAAGATGCATTGCTGGAGTTGAAGGTAGAAGGCTTCATTTATGAAGCCATGCGTCACTTTAACGCCACCAAAGCATCACTTTTTGTGACACAACATTCCAATAAAAAATGCACCTTATTTATTCATATTTACAAAGTGGCGTTTCTTGGTAAATACATCACTTTGTAAACCCCTGTGCCACATTATTCCTACCTCAGGTGTAATGTATGCAAAAGGGACGTATTGACGCAAGAAACAGTCGTAGAGGTTACACAGTGAATAAACTGGAGGCCTCATTTCTGAAAAGTGACGCATCGCTACGTGAAAACAGCGATGCGTCACTTTTCTGGACGCACTCCTTATGACATTCCAGATATGTCATATTTAATATATGACTAATCAATTCGCAAGGAGTTACAGATATGTCAGTATTTCTGACGTATCTGTAAACACAAAAGTAACGCATTGCTGGAGTGCGTCACAAAAGTGACGCAACTCCAGTAATGTGTCCTTTCACATGGAAAAAGCACCATGTGAAAGGTCTGCTGTGAAGCAGGCGCAAGATTTTGACGCAACAGCATCCTAAAAGTGACGCAGTGAAATCTCAAAGATTTCACTGCGTCGTTATTACCAAGCTTTTTCGGGGGAACACCCCCTCTGCATGCATTATACCTGACGCTATTTTTAAAAAGTGACGCATCTAGGTACATGGGTCACTTTTTAAAACTCTGCGCCACATTATATCTGCATCAGGTATAATGTATGCAGAGGGGGCATTCCCCCGCAAAAAGCTTGGTAATAACGACGTACTGAAATCTATGAGATTTCTCTGCGTCACTTTTAGGATGCTGTTGCGTCAAAATCTTGCGCCTGCCTCGCGTCACTTTTATGTTTACAGATATGTCAGAAATACTGACGTATCTGTAACTCCTTGCAACATGATTCGTCATACATTAAATATGACACATCTGGAATGTCATAAGGAGTGCGCACAGAAAAGTGACGCATCGCACCAGCAGTGTAAAAAAATGTGCCTCGTTGCACTATATTTAAAAAGTGACGCATCTAGATAGATGCGTCACTTTTTAAATATTGTGTAACAATGTGCATTTTTTTACACCGCTGGTGCGTCACAAAAATTGACGCACAGGCGGCGCAAAACTGGCAGCGCAAGGCCTTCATAAATATGGTCCTGGATTTTCCCCGTGCTTCGCTTCCTGGTGCGCGTACCATGCGCTTCCCCCGCGCAAAACGAAAAGAAAAAAAAAAATTTAATGCCCCGCAGGACCCTATTTTAGCCCCCACATCAAACCTAGGGGGTCAGAGGGGGTCTACTCTTCCCCCTTATGGTCATTTGCCCCTTTTTTTTTCAAACCCCTTGTGCCTCGATTTTACCGAGACACAAGATGGCGGCCGCTCCAGACTGTTTAGAATGTTTACAGACACCCAAGAGCCAATCAGCTTTCTGCGCACAAGTCGCGTGTCGCGCCAGGAGCGCACTCCGGTGCGCGCACCGGAGAGCGCCTATAGATATATATATTTTTTTGAACCTAAATTACTCAAAATCCACTGCAGCACACATCTTGAGACATAGCAAAGGCACATCGGGCTACCAGTCCCTTCAATTTTGCCAAGTTTGCTGGAAATCCATTCAGCCGTTCGGGCTAAAAGTGAAATCGACCGCCCTATGGAAATTAACATGCTATGTCTATGCTATGTCTCAAGATATGTGCTCCAGTGGATTTTGAGTAATTTAGGTTAAAAAATATATATATATCTATGGCAGCGCCCAGGTACACGCACCGGGGCGCGTACCAGGCGCACTACGCGACTTGTGTGCGGAAAGCTGATTGGTTCTCGGGTGTCTGTAAACATTCCAAACAGTCCGGAGCGGCCTCCATCTTGCGTCTCGGTAGGATCGAGACACAAGAGGTGGCTAAAACAAAGGGGGAAATGACCATAAGGGGGCAGGGTAGACCCCCCCCCCCCTGGCCCCCTAGGTTTGATGTGGGGGCTATAAAAGGGCCCGCTGGTCAAAAATAAAAAAAAAATCTTTTTTTTTCGCGGGGGAGCGCCCGTTACGCGCACCGGGGAGCGTACCGGGAAGCGTACCAAAAAGCATACTATGGGGAAAAAAGAATGACAGTTTAAAAAAAATTAGCTGTTTTTAAAAAATATAAATTTTTGTTGTTTTATTTTTTATTGATTTAAGTACCTACATGTAGGTAGCAATGTAGAGAGTTAGGGGCAGATTTACAAGCCCCTTGTGCCACTTTTGCGTCACTTTTCCCATGTTAAACGTGACGCAAAGGTGGCGCAAGGGGCTTGTAAATTTGTCCCTTAAATTTAATGTACGCCTTTCCTCTGTAGATATCTTGCATGTTGTTACAGAAGTTATTGTGGTATGTGGAATCCATACCATAGTGTGTCAAGAAAGCAGAAATAGATCCTTTAAGCACTTCCTGAGAATGCCTAGTGGATCATGGGTAGTCTATCCTGCTCCCTTATGATGAAAAAGAGATGTAAAATACACATAGGAGATAATATAGTGGGAGAAATGTAGTAAATATGAGTAAACTTACTATGTAACACAAAAAAGTTGCACAGTATACTATAAGTCTAATTTTTTAAAATATTAATTTTGGTAATACTTCATGAATTACATATAAAAATGAATATTGTCTCAAACTATTTAAAATCATTAAATATAAATTTATTCTTCTGATTCTTTTTCATAATTTAATAAAACTTGTAACATAAGATTGTCCGGTATTTCCTCATAATCATAAGTACATGATTCCATTTGTTCCAAACATTCTATAAACTGTTGGTCCAAAGAGTCATCCATGAAATCAACTTTATCTTTTTGCTCCTCTGGATTTTCCACCTTTACCTCGATAGAAGTAACATTTGCTTGTTTTTCTCCTTCCATTTTCTTTCTGAAATTTGCATAAAAATTAACTATATTAGCAGAGTTAGGGTACTCTTGGCTTTAAATTCAGACAACTATTTGTGAGTTTTAAACAGTGAAGTTATCTTTGAGTAGTGTATAGTATGTGGTAGGAAGTAGAAATATAAAAAAGTGTATGTGAAGAAGCCTAATATAATTCAAAATTATACCAGAGAAGCTTAATTCAATCTATAACTATAACAGAAAAGCCTATCTGAATCTGTAATTATAACAGAGGGACAGTAAATAACTGTCAGAAAACGTTTTTACAAATGAACTTAAAGTGCCCCTTCACAAATTTATAACTTACCTTATAGAAAGGTGATGAAGATAAATGAGGAAATCTTTTAAAGATGTATCTCAGGTAGTTGTAGTCAAAATGGCCGTGTTTCCCTCTCATTTTTCATATATATTCATGTGCATAACCAATCAAATGTCACGAAAAAAAAGTAGGATATGAAAGTACCAATTTAATTGGTTGAAAATTCTAACACTTTCATATGTGTTTTTGTCATGTAATTTACCTCAGGATATTTAGACAGGGCTACAGCACAAATGGCTCAATGGAATACCATCAAATGTGGGATAATGGTAGGGACTGGTATGTAGTAGGGTCTATTCTATATTTGGTGAAAGTCTGTCCAGTGGTTTTTATGTAATTTTGTTTCCCACATTTTTTTTGGGACCGCTTACCGGTGCGCGCCCCGGTACGCGTATCGGGAGCGCTACGGGAGTCCGTCATTTTGTGTTTCGGTCGAATTGAGACACAAGATGGAGGACAAACAACGTTGGGAATGGGTAAAAAGGGGCACAGTAGACACCCCCTGACCCTCTAGGTTTTCTGAGGGGAGTTTAGGAGAGGCATATATGCCAAAAAAAAAAAAGATTTTTATTTCGCGAGGGGAACGCCCGGTACGCGCACCGGGAAGCGTACCGGGGAGCGTACTCTGGTGAAAAATAGTGAAAAAAGTTAGAGAAAGATAATCATTTTGAGTGATCAGAGGTAGGGTAGCTCTGAAAAGAGCTTTTGGGTTCTGTGGCTGATTTAGGTACCTACAAGTAGGTTCCAATGCACAGTCTTAAATTCAGGAGGAATATTTTCTATTCCCCTCATCTGAGAAGTGCACACCATCTCCTCTGTAGATGTCTTGCATGTTGTAACGCAAGTTATTATTGTATATTGAACCCATTCCACAGTCTCTCATGTAAGCAGAATCAGATTTATTCACATGTTTCCGTGCTTTCTCAAATTGTGGACAAAATTGGTTGGACCAGTTCCATTTCTGTCTTTTGCATATATTGGAATATACCAAGGCAGTTTGTGGAAAAAAGAGTGTCATCAATTGATCAAAGGTGTCCTTTAAAAGCATTTCCAGACCAACCCCAGTCAGAGTGCCCAAGTCATTTCCACCACAGAGCAGTATTAAGAGGTCAGGGTTTGGCAGATGCAAAAAGGTTTTCACCAATGGTATCAATTGGTGACATCTCAATCCTTTCTGGCCAATCCACTTGATTTCCACATTTGATAAATCAAGGTTTTGAACATTTCTGCTAGCTGCATACCTTTGAGCCCAGTGGATGTAGCTATGTCCAATAATCCACACAGAATTCATGATGAGAGAAGGTTCTGGTGCAGTCAGATGAAGTGTGGGAATGAAATGGCAGTTGGAACAGTAGGAATTTACCAAAAAATAATTTAGGAGTTTCCTTGCTCTTGAATCACAGGCAATGATTGGTGGATTCAGATAGTTGAAAACTGAAAGTTAGGGTGCATGGTTGTGTTGTGTGAAAGGAGCAATTTGAATGGTTAAGAAAAAGTCACTAAAAGCAATAATGCCCTGGATAAGCTGGTGTATTGAGAGGTCAAACATCCTTGCTGACTTTATTTGCAACATTGTAGAATAAACATTTGAACCTGAGAGTTCAGTTAGGAAGGAGTTTCTATGGTAACAGATAGAAAGGTCTGAGAGGGGGAAGGGTGTTGGTTTGAAAAAAGTGAGGGAAGAGTTTTGATTGGTTGAAATGAGGCATATGTGTGTAGAATTAGAGGTTTTCTCTGCCAGTCTTGGTTTCAGTGTATTGAGTGCACAGCTTATGCTCTGCTAAAGAAAAATTGGTGTGTGTGTCTGACACTGTTCTCAATCTCCCAAAGCATTTGTAAAGGTACGTAATGATTCATTTAATTTAGATAGACACGTGTTTGCTCTATGGAGAAGATTTGGAAGCAGATAGTGAAGTTTCAGTAGTAAAATTGAATGCTTGTACATAGGACTTGTGCTGTGTTTGTAAAAAGGTATTTAAAAAACGATTTTGGGGTAAATGGATGGCTTATATTTTTGAGAAGAAATTAATAGTGTCTGCCTCTGTAAAGAAATATATTTGAATGTTTTAGAATTATGTCACCTGCGTTATCACAAATTAGGAAGTAGATTGAGATTTTTTCTTGTTGGTTTGTGGCATGTTTTTTGGAAATGCTCGATATTAAAATATGCAAGATAGAGGATTTGTATTTTGTGAAACAGTGAGGTTTCAGTAGTGAAATTGAATGCTTGTACATAGGACCTGCGCTGTGTTGGTAAAATGTTATTCAAAAAACGATTTTGGGGGCAAATCAATGGTATTTACATTTGGGCAATTTTGGGTGCAAATCAATGGTATTTACATTTGGGCCTTATTTTTGATTGCCTTATGCCACAGGTGCATCACTTTTAACATGGGAAAAAAATGACGCAACGGTGGTGCAAGGCTCTCATAAATAGGGCCCTGAGTTTCTTTGCTGTTGGTTTGTGTCTTGTTTTTTATAATGCTTGCTATGAACATTTGCAAAATAGGGGATTTGTATTTTGTGAAACAGTGAGGTTTCAGTAGTGAAATTGAATGCTTGTACATAGGACCTGCGCTGTGTTGGTAAAATGTTATTCAAAAAACGATTTTGGGGGCAAATCAATGGTATTTACATTTGGGCCTTATTTTTGATTGGCTTGTGCCACAGGTGCGTCACTTTTAACATGGGAAAAAAATGACCAACGGTGGCGCAAGGCTTTCATAAATAAGGCCCTGACTTTCTTTGCTGTTGGTTTGTGTGTTGCTTTTTGATAATTCTTGCTATTAACATTTGCAAGATAGGGGTTTTGTATTTTGTGAAACAGTGAGGTTTCAGTAGTGAAATTAAATGCTTGTACATAGGACCTGCGCTGTGTTGGTAAAATGTTATTCAAAAAACGATTTTGGGGGCAAATCAATGGTATTTACATTTGGGCCTTATTTTTGATTGGCTTGTGCCGCAGGTGCATCACTTTTAACATGGGGAAAAAATGACGCACCGGTGGCACAAGGTTTTCATAAATAAGCCCTGAGTTTCTTTGTTGTTGCTTTGTGTCTTGCTTTTTGATAATGGTTGCTATCAACATTTGCAAGATAGAGGATTTTTCTTTGTGAAACAGTGAGGTTTCAGTAGTGAAATTGAATGCTTGTACATAGGACCTGCGCTGTGTTGGAAAATATTATTCAAAAAACGATTTTGGTGGCAAATCAATGGTATTTACATTTGGGCCTTATTTATGATTGCCTTGTGCCGCAGGTGCGTCACTTTTAACATGGTAAAAAAATGACGCACCAGTGGCGCAAGGCCTTCCTAAATAAGGCCCTGAGTTTCTTTGTTGTTGGTTTGTGTCTTGCTTTTTGATAATGTTTGCTATCAACATTTGCAAGATAGAGGATTTGTATTTTGTGAAACACTGAGGTTTCACTAGTGAAATTGAATGCTTGTACATAGGACCTGCGCTGTGTTGGTAAAATGTTATTCTAAAAACGATTTTGGGGGCAAATCAATGGTATTTACATTTGGGGCTTATTTTTGATTGCCTTGTGCCGCAGGTGCGTCACTTTTAACATGGGGAAAAAATGACGCACCGGTGGCGCAAGGCCTTCATAAATAAGGCCCTGAGTTTCTTTGCTGTTGGTTTGTGTCTTGCTTTTTGATAATGCTTGCTATCAACATTTGCAAGATAGAGGATTTGTATTTTGTGAAACACTGAGGTTTCACTAGTGAAATTGAATGCTTGTACATAGGACCTGCGCTGTGTTGGTAAAATGTTATTCAAAAAACGATTTTGGGGGCAAATCAATGGTACTGTCTAATCCTTGTCAATAATGTAAAACCAATTCATGTGCTCAAAATATTTTTTTAGAATAACATCATAGTGTTTATATTGTTTACTTTTTGTCATTGCTTTGTTGTTTGATAATAGAAGTCTATAATGTGTTTTTTTTTGTTTTTTTTTACCACAGATTTAAAATCAAAATTTCAATATTAAGGCAAAATGCCCTTAAGCCAGAGGAAAAGGAAAGATGCTATGCGAAAAAACCCAAAAAGAGCAACGCAATTAAAACAGTGTCCTACAACAAATACTACAAAAAATGCGAAAAAAGCTTCTGGTGAGACAACGAAGTCCTTTCTTCGCAATATTTATAGATAAAAAAAATGTAATTATACAGGTGAGTTTACAGAAGTAGACAGAAAATTTGAAGAGAAAGGAGAGGTCTCCCCAAAATTTTACTACTGCAGCAGGAGACAATAATATTTATAGGAATAGAAGACATAATGAATTTAGGGACATACGTAAACGAATGTTTCGCAATAGGGTAGTTTTGAATTTATTAAAAAACATTAAGAAAGGTACACAGAGAGCTGCTTTTTATAAGAAAAAGAAAAATGTAGAGAAGATTGTTGATCAAGCTTTTGAAGTTAAGAACAAAATATTTATTTTAGTAATCAATAGAATTAGGACACTTAACAAGACAATTGATGTTTTCAAATCAAACAGTAGATTCAAAAGAGTAATTAATCGAACTAATTTTTGTAAAGTTTTTTCTGGAGAATGGATGCATAGTTCCAGTTGTGAGCCATTTTGAATGAGGAGAGTTACTTCCAGGAGAATGATTTAGTGCATGCAGTTGACACCAGTGGTGAAAGATGGTTGTCCGATTGAAAAAGAGAAACTTGTGTCTAGAGATGTAGAAGAGGTATTAAGTGATGACGTTTTAGGAAGACGTACTAAGGGTCCAGTGTACAATTGGAAATGTAGTAGTATTTGTAGTGTGCGACAGGATTCTATCGATGTGCTTCGTAATTTCTTACGTACATATAGTAAGAAAAGTCTAAAACAAAAAATGAAGATATTGCAAGACTTAGGTCCTTGCAGAGTGAGAGAAAACACAGGTTTGCATGGACATTCATTGGCTTGTCTTTCTAGAAAAGTATGTCAGAGTGTTTTACATCATTTTAGGATGTTAGCAGTGCATCATAACAAAACGAGGAAATTAGTGAGAAGGTTGTATTTTGCAAAAAGTCCAGCACTTAAGCTTAAACAGTTAAACAGTGCTCTTTTGCATGGAACTGAATTAGATGTGAAGATTTGTGAAGAAAGTGAGGTTTGTTATTTTTGTGAAAAAGAGGACAGTGTAGAAATTGACACAGTAATACATGATAATGTGGAAGACAATGTACAGATTTCAAGTATAGAAAAGTTTGACCAGGAAATTAGCAAGTTTCAGTTGAAATCAAGTGAAAGGCCCAATTTTACTTGTGTGTGTTGTCGACGGACTCATTATAAGATTCAGACTAGGTTAGTTGATTTATATGCAAAAAGTGAAATGGAAAATAATAGTGAATGGAGGAATTTTGCAACTTATTTGTTGGTTGAGAATTGTTTTGATTTGAGTTTTGATCAGCGTATTTGTAAATATTGTTATAATAAATTAAATGAAAACAGAATGCCTGCTAGAGCTGTTTATAATAATCTGGAGTTGGTAGACATTCCTTCTGAATTGATGTATTTAAATACATATGAATCTATTTTAATTCAATGTGTCCATCCTTTTCAGGCAATTGTTCGCATGGAGCCTAAGACAGGGTAAATTGCCTCCTTCAGATTTACAGAGAGGATTAAAGGGAAGAGTTGTTTATTTGCCTCTAGATTTCAAGAAAAATTTTGATATTATTGGTGTAGAAAAAGTGGAAGAGGAACCTTTAGTTATTCTAGTTAATGGGGTTCCGACAAAGAGTAAGAAAATCTGGCAAGATTTAGTGGATGTTAGGAAAGTCAAAAAGGCAACGTTGTATTTGGTCAAAAACAATGAGTACCACAAACATGTATGTGTTGGAGCAGAGGAAATAGTTGCAGAAGAAGGCAGTGATTATTCAGTCGGCCAAATTGAAAAAGTTGATGTGTCTAGAAGTGAAGAAATATATGAACATTATACTGTTCATCCTCTGCATTCCAAAGAAGTAATGGGGAATGCAATTGACTTGTTTCAAATGAAAGCAGCAAAAGGAAGTCCCATTTGTGTATGGGAAGAAAGTTTGGAAGCTCGTTGTTTTCCACAGCTATTTCCAACAGGTCGAGGTGGACGATATGACGATCGACCAGTTCAAATTCCTGCTTCTGAATACCCGACTTTAAGATTATATGCTGAAGATTCAAGGTTTCGTCAATGCATTCCATATTTGTTTCATCTACTGGATGAAAGTGACTTGTCTGGACTTTCATATGCAGTAAATCATATGCTGAAAAGTGGAGCACATCTGCAAAATGTTTCGGCAAGGGACTTTATGGAAAAAGTCAATCTACAAGATAATATTTTGGAATCTCATCTAATCAATCTCATGGCATGTCAGCGTGGTAAAACGAGTATTGGTACCGTCGTCATGGGGAATTGAAATGTATGCTAAGAAACTTAGGAACTCCTACATGGTTCCTCACTCTTACCTGTGCTGAGTATGCATGGGCAACTTACTTGAATTTCTATGCGAGGCAAATGCTAATATACAAAATATAGAATTGAAAACACCAGGAGAACTGTGTTCTTTGGATCCAGTGAATGTATGCAGATATTTCAATCATAGATTTGAAGCTCTGATGTCTGTTATTACCAATAAAAAAAATCCTCCTCTTGGAGAGGTTTTGGATTTCTTTTGGAGAAAGGAGTATCAAGCGAGAGGTGCTCCTCATATACATATGTTGTTATGGATTACAGATGCACCCAAATTTGGATCAGATTCGGATGAAACAGTGATGAGTTTCATTGAAGAGTATTCAACATGTGCTGTTCCTAAAAGTACTGAAGGAAACAATTTAAGGCAACAAGTTTTATGCTTTCAATCCCATCGTTGTGGGAAGTACTGTCGTCGAAAATTCAAAAACAAGGAATAGTTCTACATAAAATGTCGTTTTGCGTTTCCACGACCAGTGATTTCTAAGGGAAGAGTAAATAATTTGATGTCATCTCTACGACATACTGTGACGAGGAAATCACCCAAAAATACATACAATTTAAAAAGAAACGAAGAGTCCAAGTACATCAACGACTACAACCCAGTGATTTTGTCCATGTGGAATGCTAACATGGATATTCAGTTCGTTGCTGACAACTCTATTGCTGTGGCTCGATATGTGACATCTTACATCACAAAAAAAGAAAATACAGAACTAAAGGAAATGTGGGAGGACATTTCACATGAAAAGAGTCTAAGCAAGAAATTATACAGTTACAGTCTGAAGATGTTGTCGCATCGAGAAATTGGAGCATATGAATGTTCTGATCGGTTATCATCAGCAAGTCTCTATGCCAAATCTAGAACAATCATTTGGGTGAGTCTAGGTCTTGCTGCAACACGAAACCGAGTTTTGAAATCTGTACAAGAAATTGAGTATTTGGCGGAGAAAGAACCAAATAGTACAGATATTTTGAAGACAAACATGTTGGATACATACTATCCAAATAGAAGTAGTCACCTTGAGAACGCTTGTTTGTATGAAGTTCTGCAAAACTATAGTTATAAAAGGAACATCACAGAAGATATCAATAATGGAAAATATGCTGTCATTGGAAATGAAGGATGTCTAGTGAAGCAGAAAAAAGGCCATTTGATTAATCATCGGAAATTGAGTTGTGAATCTCCAGACAAAAGAGAATTTTACTATTTAGCTCTTTTGCAACTCTTCAAACCATGGCGTATAGAAGAGGAACTACTTGGAGATTTTCTCTGTTACGAAGATTCTTTTAATGCAACGAAGGATACCATAGAATGTCCTGTTTTTCCAAATTATCTGCAAATGTTGAATGAAGAAATAGAGCAAGAAGCCACAATTGCTGAAGAGATTGCCAGAAACAGTTCTCAAGATAGTCAGAGGTCTACTTCATTGAGTCAGGATCCACTAGGAGGACCAATTATCCAAAATGAAGCTGCCACTGCCATGAATGAGGTGGAAAGAGCTATGGAACAAGCTCAAGAGGATGTAGTTAACTTAGAAGATTTGGTAAAGCAACTAAACGTTGAGCAGAAAAAGATATATGATGAAGTCACAGAACAGATTGAACATGAATTCAGACATGAGAAAAAAGAGTGCTCATGTACATCATTTGAGCCTGTCCGACTGTACGTAAGTGGAGAAGCGGGTACAGGAAAAAGTTTTCTAATTAAAGCAATTTCATTTTATCTGCAGAAAAGGACTGATTCACCGCTGTCTTGTGTTGTAACTGCTCCAACTGGACTGGCAGCACATAACATTAAAGGGATTACTCCACATCGTTTACTGATGCTGCCAGTTGAGCATGATAATAAATTGCATTGCAAGTTATCTGGAGATGCGTGTTCTGAAGTTTCAAGAGTCCTGAAGAAAATGAAACTTCTTATCATTGATGAAGTAAGCATGGTCTCAAATCTAATGCTTGCTTTTGTGCATTTGAGAATGCAAGAAATTCTTAGAACAGAGTATGATGTGTTATTTGGAGGAAAACACATTATTGTTTTTGGAGATCTATTGCAGTTGACTCCAGTGAATGAATGAATGAATTGAGTTTTATAGAGCGCACATAGCTGCCCTGAGGCGTCCAAGCGCTGAGATTACCAACTGATGCTTAGAATGCTTGAGGGAAGGTTATCTACCCAACTACTAATTAATGAACAGGAATGTTTTCAGCTGTTTGCAGAAGGAAATGAGATTGGGGTTGGACCTTAGGTGCTGGGGGAGGGCATTCCACAGCTTGGCCACATAATAGGAAAAAGAGCGGCCTCCCGATCTTGATTTCTTTATTTTTGGAACAGTGGCCAAGTTGGCATTGGTTGAACGCAGCTGTCTGGCAGGGTGATAGGGTGTAATGAGGGGAAGATTGATTACTGGGCCTAAAGACCAAACGGCCTGATGAGCAATACAGGGTGATTTAAAATTGACTCTTTCCCTAACGGAAAGCCAGTGCAGTCTCCTTAGGCCGGACTTTATTGAAGATCTGTGGGGGATTTGTAAAAGAGTCCGTGCAGTGCAATTTTGTATCAACTGCAATTTGCGCAGGGTGAAGTCAGGGGCTCCCAGGTATAGAGCGTTCCCGAAATCTAACCGTGATTGGATCAGGCCCAGAACCACGGTCTTTCTTGCTTCGAAGGGGAGTAGAGGGAGGATCTTTCTGATGACTCTGAGGATGCCGAATCAAATGGCAGATAGTCTTATTGCCTGCTGGTCAAATGACAAGGACCTGCCAGGCAGATACCAAGGCTCTTAATGGTATCTTTAGGTGCCGGGGCAGGTCCTAAGCAGGGTGGCCAAAAAGTGTTAATAGAAGATGGTGCGAGACGACCTAAGAGCATGAGCTCAGTCTTGTCTCCGTTGAGTTTGAGACAAGACTTGGTCATCCAGCTCTTAACCATCTCCAGGCAGCCTGCAAGATTCACTCCCGCTACAGAACCACCTTCCTGCGCCAGAGAGACCACCAGCTGAGTATCGTCCGCGTAGGTAATGATCTTGATACCATACGGACGGACGATCTCAGCCAGTGGCCTCATATAGACGTTAAACAACGTCTGGCTCAGCGATGATCCCTACGGGACTCCACATCCCAGAGGCTTACTGGTGGAGGTGACATTTCCCTCATATACCTGAAAAGATTTATCATTCAGGTAGGACCTGAACCACTCCAAGGCTTTGTCAGATATTCCGGTATCCAGGAGACAATGCAAAAGGATGTCCTGGTTAACGGTATCAAATGCAGCGCTTAGATCGAGGAGAATGACTGCCACCGATCCTCCCCGATCTAAGATCCTTCTGGACTCCACTGTGACAGCCAGTAGTGCAGTCTCCGTCCCATGCTTGGGCCGAAAGCCTGTCTGGGAGGGATCGAGCAGCTGGTTTTGTTTGAGAAAGGTTGTTAGTAGCCCGTTTATGTATTTCTCCAAGATTTTGGCTCCCCAAGGCAGCAAGGAGATCGGGCGAAAGTTGATAGGATTCTTGGTGTCCAGGTTGTTTTTTTTTACACGGGCCCTCACCATAGCCTGTTTCCAAGCCACTGGGACTGTGCTGGTGGAAATTGAAGCGTTAAGCACAGCTAGCAGTGTAGGAAGGATTGTCTGTATGGCAGAAACTAGAATATGTGGTGGTGCTGGGTCCCTAGGTGAGCCTGATTTCACTTGACGCATGAGGGAGGTGAGTTCGTCCGCATCCATCTGGGGAAGTTCCACCAACACTGAGGGGCAATTGGATTTGTTTTCTTGTGGGGGACATAAGGGTGTCTCCTTCGATCTAATCTGTTCTGAGGAAGGAAAAGAGGAGTAAATTAGGTTGATTTTCTGAAAGAAGAACTCGGCCAGATCTTCACAACGGAGCTGAGGATTTTCGTGGATAAGTGGGGGCGTTGGGAGATTAACAAGACATTTTACAATTTTATAAATCTCCTTGGAGCTGGAGCTGGCCTCTGCGATTTTATGTGAGTATTATAAGGATTGCGCACTCTTTATGTCTTTTTTATATGCTCTAATAGCCTCTCTATAGATAATTTTGTCTGCTTCAGTATAACCTAGTCGCCATTTGCGTTCTAGTCTCTTGCAGTAGCACTTTTTCTCCAGTAGCTCATTCGAGTACCAGGGAGCAGAGATCCTAGATCTTTTTAAGATACTTTTCTTCAAGGGGAGAGTAGCGTTTAGAGAGTTGTTTATCCATTCATTAAACATTTCATTGGCCAGTGATGGAGTCTGACCAACTGAAGGAGTTGAGTTTTGTAACTCATGAGTCCACTGAACCAACGGGATTTTAGACCAAATGCGTGTTTCTTGTACTGTGGGTGTGAGGGACGAGAGCTTGTCAGTTTTCCATAGTAACGGGATTAATGCATGGTCAGTCCAGGGGAGTGCTACAGGGGGGCATGCCTTCAGGTTAGGGCAGTTGCTGAACACCGGATCCAGCAAATGACCTTTGGTGTGTGTGGGGGATAAAACCAGCTGAAAAAGCTGTAGAGCGGAGAAATCACCAGTTAGTTTATTGGCAGTGGAGTCATTAGGTTCATCGAAGTGAATGTTAAGATCGCTCAATAACGTAAAGTTAGAGGGCGTAAAAGCAAGGTCAGCGACCAGCGGGGGTTTGGGAGTCGTAAAACTGTTTGGCTGGGCCCGGCGGACGATAAACAAGTGCCCCTGAAAAACTGGTATTGGGGGAAAATTCCAGGGAGAAAGACATGCTTTCACAGTCCGTGAAGGGGTTAGGGGTGCAGCGACAGGTAAAACAGTCTCTGAAAATGATTGCTAAGCCACCCCCCCTTTCATTTACACGGTCCTGTCTCACAATTTGGTAACCTTGCCCCAGGGTTTGAACCAACTCAGGGTTGGATTGAGGAGTCAGCCATGTCTCGGTGAGAAAAAGTATGTCAGGTTTTCTCTCATCGAGTAGCAATGATAGTTCTGTGCAGTGTCTTGGCAACGACCTGCAGTTTAAGAGGAACATTCGAAATAGTTGTTGTTTGCGTGTGTGAGGCTTAGGGATAAGGTAAGTGTTACAATGCCTACACTGAGTGGGTAGGTCTGCGGGGGGTACTTATGTACGCAAGACAGATTTACCTGTGAGTAAATGGCTCGTAATTCTGTGGATGAGTAACTCCTGATATTTTTAATAGGAGGGATAGGGGTTGTGGCCCCTGGTCCCGGCCTGTCGCGGACGGGAGCAGACGGGCTTGCCCGCTGCGCCCGTCCGCTGCGCATACGGGGAAAGCACATTATTTGTAGGACAGCAGGGGCGTGGCCTAATGCAGGTGGGCGTGGCCTCGGGAGAATGGCGGCGCAAAAGTTGGAGCCCGCTGCAGCTAAGTAGGTAATAAAAGGACAACCAGTGTTTAAAATGCTCACGCATGAAGATACCAGGAAATCCCTTGGAAGCATTGGAAACGTTAATATATGGCTAAATTTCAAATATGCAGAACTGTTTCAAAATATGCGGCAGGCAAAGGATGAAGATTATAAAAAAATTCTACAAGATGTAAGAATCGGAAAAGTAAGCGAGCATGCGAAAGAAGCTTTACATGCACGATTAATTCCAAATTTGTATCCAAATGAAAACATTCTTCCAGAGAATATTTTTAAGAAAATTACTGAGAACAAATCTGGAATATGTTTGATGCCAACTCTGCAAGAATGTTCCATCTTAAACAACAAAATGTTAGAGTAAGAAAATGAAGAGATTGTAAAACTAGAAGCAATAGATAAAATTGAGCATAATGGAGCAACAATTATTTTGTCAGAAAATTTGAAAACAAAATTGGATTCATTAGAGAAAAGTATATCTAAAACAGCTGGTTTTGAAAAGACTCTGAATGTGTGTTTTAACTGTCGTATCATTTTGAGAAGGAATTTAAATGTTGAAAGAGGTCTGGTAAATGGAGCAATGGGTCATGTTGTTGATTTTAAGAATTATAGAAATAGAGATGGAATTGAATTTTTAAAAATTAAATTTGATGACATTGAGCAAGTTCAACAAATCAGTCATTGTTCTGCTAGGTTTTTGCTTGTAAAAGACTTATATGTTCACTGAAAACAGTTTCCTGTTTGTTTAAAATATGCGGTGACAATTCATAAATCTCAAGGTTTAAGTGTAGATAGTGCTTTGGTGAACATTGGAAGTTCCGTGTTTAAAGAGGGTATGGCATATGTGGCATTATCACGAGTCAGAGCTTTATCTGAATTGTATTTGATTAAGTGTGATGACACAAAGATTTGTGCAGATCAAAATTGTGTTAAAGAATACAATAGATTAAGAAGAGAGTATGCTCCACATTTGCCACAAAATCCTTTGATTGAAAAACGTGTGGTAGGCCAAAAAAGAAGAAATGAGAGTAATTGTAGTGAGGAAGTAGCAAAAAGACAAAAAGTAGATGAAAATGTAATTGTAAGCAGAAAGAAAAAGGGTTCTGTTCAAGATGTGGTTGGATTTCAATTTGAAAACAGTTCTGGTGTCAACTGCTATGCTAATGTAGTGGTTAATGTTGTTTCTTTTCTTAAAACTTTACAAGAACAGATTGTTGAAAATCGGGATCAAAGATTGTGCGATTTATTGAATTCTGTGTTTAAGAAATGTAGCAGTGATCGAGCAAAAATAGAAAGTGTAACAGAAATTCGAAATATTTTAGATATGTGTTCTGGTCAAGAACATTTTTCACAGAACATTCAGCAGGATTGTCAGGAATTTTTAATGTATATGTTTGGTGTTTTGGAAGATGAAGGTGTAGATGTAGAAAATCTTTTTAGCCTTTCTTATCAATGGCAGCATGACTGCGAGAATTGTAGTTTATCAATTACTACTAGAATAGACACTGAAAGATTTATATATTTAACTTTACCAGACTGCAAATCAGTGCCATTAAATAATCTAGTTAAAGCAGCTGATCATAATATGGTGTGTACCCAATGTAAGTGTCCAATGCTGTCCACATTATTTATACAAAGTTATGGTCAGTATGTGATTTTAGTTTTCCAACGATGTAGACCTGATGGAACTAAATTGACAACTTGTATCAAAAAGTTTGTGGCTTCTCAGTTACCAATTGCAGGAAGAACTTTTACAACTGTAGCTATTATTTATCATGATGGTCCTTCAACAGCATCAGGACATTATACATGCTACTTAAAATGTCAAAAAGGTTGGAGTTACTGCAATGTTCTCATTTGACTTATAAACAACGTTTGCCTTTTGACTTAAAAAATTCTTACCTAGTGTTTTTAAAACCAACATTTTAGTAAAGGTAATTGGTCTATGAAGACGGGTGCAGTTAATAAAAGTTAGTTACTTAGTTAGTCTAATGTTTAAAATTATTTATGTCAAATAGGCACTGTAAGTGGATCTCATAGTAAGTGATATCAGTATTATAGGAAATGTTCAACATGAGTGAAAAAAAGGGAATATGAATTTTAAAAGATTGTGAAAATGTTATATGTGCTTTTCTTTGAAAATTTCGGGTAAACGGTAATTTCAGAGTTTAATTAGAGAAATTTCAAAATATACTCATATATCTGACACTATTTGGCCGTAAGGATAGTTGAAGGTATAAGCAATAGGTTTTAAGTTAACACAAGGAGGAAAATGAAAACATTGACAATTATTTCAGATGTTCTTAGAGCTTTTTTAATAGAAAGTCGATGAAATGGAAGTTTAAGAGAACAGCAGAAAAATTTTCCTACGAAAAGGACCTTCATTATCTACTATTTGGCCTCATGGAAAAGTAAGTGAATCAAAGATTAGTATACATATATAATTTGTAAGTTTATATGGGTTTTTTAAAACACAATCTTTTAGATTGTTTTTTTTTACCCGCTGTTATATGATGAAGAGTTTGAACTCACTGTTTTTAGTGAAATTCAATATATTCTGAGAACAGCAAAAATAAACTATCATATTCTATAAGTTATTCTATAGTTTGCATTGTGTAATATTTATTGTATTCCCATTGTCTCACACTCATTTTCAATTTTTCCACCCACTTTCAGCTCTCTTTACTCACTTACACTGCCTTTTTTTCACTTCGTTTCATCGCTGTTTCTTTACTCCACTTCTTTCACAATCCCTCAATCCAATATGGCTGAGATACCCGCCACCCCCTCTCAACACAATCCCCAAAGGAGGGAAACAGGAAACAGTTCTTGAAGTTTTTTGGAAGAGGGAGGGAGTGACCCTCCCGGCCGTATTTATTAAAACAAAATTAAAACATTAAATCAACATTTTCATATTATGTACAATTTCATTACCACATTGCGATGTTTGGCTAACCTTAACAGATTCTCTAATACAGAGGTTCTCCTAGCCGAACTAACATCATACAAACATTTACTTGAAATTATGAAATTGTACATCCTAACGTTTAAGGGCCAACGGCAAGGTCGTAACCGGTGTCAAGATCCCTAACCAGAAATACCCCCCCCACTTGTGAGGGGCGACAGCACTGAGGCGTACCTCAAGTGCAACTACCAATTTCCCTTTGACTTGACGGGGGCACCAATAAAACTCGACGCCACTTAAAGGTCGTTCGAGGACTCGTGTGAGGTATCTAGAAGGTAGCGTAGACCCCCCCCCCAAACCCCGCACAACTTACCACATCTGCCGTCGCAGACGTCACTGGCCCCGGGAAATTCCCCAGGAGGGGGCTGTAACCCCTCCTACACAGGAAGGGGCCTTGACCGCCTTTCCTTTCTTTCGGCGACCCATCCTTAGAAGGGACCGCCTCCCCGTTGAGGGGCCAATGGCCACCTCTCCCGAGCGCTCCCATCCGTGTTGGGTGACGCCCACTCATAGGGATCTTCCAATTAGTGCTCACCGATCATGACCTTACCGCCCGACCAAAATAAATACGACAATGCTAACTAACCTATTAAACTAAAAATACATTGGCTACTACGACCGTATTAAAAGCATGCTTATAAATGAACACTAAAGCCTAATTTCTTTAATCATAAAACATAAATGACATAGACCATTCTTTATTACACACTTAAAATCAACACGATAATACCACAACCTGTAAACGAAATTAGAGTTATCCATCAACTTTTATTCAAAACAACTGGCTGTCTTCAGGGGCTGGTGGGTGGGTCAAAATTGGCTCTTCGTTCCGTCTCGAGCTCACGTGCAGCGAGGAGGTGCAGCTTCAGAGCACAGGAACAAGAGGATGCCTTCTGGTCTTGCGTCCCCTTTTATCCGTCTTCAGGGCGGGCGTAAACCCGCCCCTGCCTGCCCCGAGGGCGTGGCCAGCCGCGTCAGTGTCTAGGCCAGCCCACTCTAGGGCGGGAAAAAACGCGCCCCGGCTACGCCGCTTCGGGCATACCAGCCGAGACACGCTTCCCGCCCAAGATGGCTTCCCGGGGGGATCGTGGTACTCTGCCATACGTGCGGGGGGACCGAGTGGTCGCCCCTTTCCATATGGCTGAGATACCCGCCACCCCCTCTCAACACAATCCCCAAAGGAGGGAAACAGGAAACAGTTCTTGAAGTTTTTTGGAAGAGGGAGGGAGTGACCCTCCCGGCCGTATTTATTAAAACAAAATTAAAACATTAAATCAACATTTTCATATTATGTACAATTTCATTACCACATTGCGATGTTTGGCTAACCTTAACAGATTCTCTAATACAGAGGTTCTCCTAGCCGAACTAACATCATACAAACATTTACTTGAAATTATGAAATTGTACATCCTAACGTTTAAGGGCCAACGGCAAGGTCGTAACCGGTGTCAAGATCCCTAACCAGAAATACCCCCCCCCCACTTGTGAGGGGCGACAGCACTGAGGCGTACCTCAAGTGCAACTACCAATTTCCCTTTGACTTGACGGGGGCACCAATAAAACTCGACGCCACTTAAAGGTCGTTCGAGGACTCGTGTGAGGTATCTAGAAGGTAGCGTAGACCCCCCCCCAAACCCCGCACAACTTACCACATCTGCCGTCGCAGACGTCACTGGCCCCGGGAAATTCCCCAGGAGGGGGCTGTAACCCCTCCTACACAGGAAGGGGCCTTGACCGCCTTTCCTTTCTTTCGGCGACCCATCCTTAGAAGGGACCGCCTCCCCGTTGAGGGGCCAATGGCCACCTCTCCCGAGCGCTCCCATCCGTGTTGGGTGACGCCCACTCATAGGGATCTTCCAATTAGTGCTCACCGATCATGACCTTACCGCCACAGGCCGGATAGTTGACCGGCTATCCGGACCCCCCACAAAGCTCCTACCTAAAGGTCATGTTTTAACGTTTTTAACCATGCTAAGAAGTCTCCTATGAGTAACTCATTCCCCACCCGAGACAAATGCACACCATCCCCCAAATACATACTGTCATCATTAATACAGCCATGCGAAATAGAATGCAATGTCCTGGAACGGAACAACCTACTCACTTTGTTATTAAGCTTTCTCACAGAGTGATTCAAAGCAGGAACAGAAATAGCCCCTCGCCACACCTTTCGTGGGATCATATGGGACCACGCAATTGTGCACCCCGGAACTCTCCTCGCCAACCAACTTACAGTGGAAAGCATTGCCTCCAGGAGAAGTCGTCTACCGGAGGTGACCAAATCATTGCCCCCTAGATGCACTATGACTATAGACGGCGGTGACCTCGTCCGCCCTAACAAACCCTCGAAAAATGCTTGAAACTGGTCAATACAGAGACCGCCTCTTCCGTAGAAGGACACACTGTACCCGTATTCCCCAGCTACGTGAATCATGTCACCTGCTTTGAATACGTCCGCGGCACGCCTCACGTATGAGTGGCCCACGACCCACACCTCCTTTTTCACAGCCGGTGATGTCTGACCGCTGGCCCGGTGTTGGGTCGACTGCAAAGTCCGCCCCGCCTCGTAGGCTTGCGCAACTGAAAACCAAACAAAAACAAGAAGCGTGAGTACATCGTTACAGCTTCACAACATGTGCAACCGCACATACCTTTTATAACAATTGGAGGACCAACGCCCCACCCGTTTAACTTGTTCCACATTCAGACCCCTGGCTGTAGCTTCTGTAGCAGCCCCTATCCGAAAGGAATGGGTCCCAAACTCGCCCGGGTTCAAGCCCGCAGCGGCAATCGACATCGCAAGCACCCGCTGAAACTGAAACTTTGTCAGTGGGGTGGCGTCAGCGTGTCTCAACAAGGTCCCCCCCCATGATGCCACCCTTCGTGCTAGGTAGTCTTCTAAACACTTTACCGGACACATGGAGGACCCGGGAATCCTGCGTATGATTATGCAGTCACCCATCCCATCTTGATCGGTCTTGGACCTGACAAAGGAGACAGTCATTGTCTCTCCACTGATCTGAACGTGTTCCTGGCACAAACCCCCTGTCACATCCCGTTTGTTCCTTGCCACCAGTTCGCTTACCCGCATCGCTCCATGAAATGCCAGCGTAAAAGCGGCTCGGAACAACACCGTCTCAAACTGAGATGAACATGTGGCAGGGAGTGTGGCCAACAACTGGGCCAACCTATCCAAACCTATCGGGCGCCTCTCATCTACTCTGCGACCCTCAAGGCGTTGCCACCCACGCAGCGCTTTCTGTACAACGAAAGACGCCATCGGGTCCTGGATACCATGAGCCCTGGCAACAAAGGAAATGGCAGCACGATGCCTCTGGGCCGTAGCCACCGATTTCCCAGCCCTACGTAAGGACATCAGAAAATTCACTACCCATTCCTCGTGGCCCCAAAGACCCTCTCTATCAGTCCCCAAAAAGGCTAAATAGGACCGAAACGCCCCTTCATATGCCTTCCTTGTCCTTGGTGCTAGGCTCTCTCCCACGAGGTGACGAAGTTCGGGGCACCGAGAGACCAGAGAGCTTCGGGAAAGGGTGCCGGCTCCGGGTCCGCTGTGGGAAGGAAACCCGAGAAAGCCTGCATATGAAAACGAGACAGTGCATCAGCCGCCTGATTCATTACCCCCGGGACATGTTTTGCTCTGAATAGCACATTCAGTTGCATACACAGCAAAACAATTTCTTTGAGCAGTCTTAAAATCAGTTTACATCGTGCTGCCTGGCTATTGATGCACTCGACCACGGTCATATTGTCAGACCAAAATACCACAGAGTGATCTTTGAACCCTTCGGGCCAGGTTCTCAGGGCCACCAAAATGGGGAAAAGTTCCAGGAAAGCAATATTACTTGTCAGTCCATTGTCATGCCACCATGCCGGCCATCTTTGTGCCGACCATTTTGTGCCGAAGATGGCACCAAAACCTATGCTACCTGCCGAATCTGTCCATAGCCCCAGCTCTTCAGAGGACACGGCCGGTTTGTTCCAGACGACTCGACCATTAAAATCCGCCAGAAATGCTAACCAAATGCGCATGTCCTGGCGGACCTCAGCCGATAGTCTCGTGCGATGATGACCCTCCTTTAGGCCGACCATAGCTTGGGCAATTGAACGGGAAAAGGGGCGGGCCATCGGTATAACCCTCAGGGCAAAATTCAACTGTCCCACCAACTGCTGTAATTGATGCAGCGTAACTTTAGATCCATTTATACACATTTGCAGGGCTGCCCTGAACCTCCCCACTTTGTCAGCTGGTAAACGAAAACAACCCTCACTGGAGTCTAACTCGATCCCCAGAAACTCGAGGCAAGTCGCAGGACCCACCGTCTTACCTGGTGCCAATGGCACACCAAACTGCTTCATTAACACACAAAATTCGGCCAAGGCCTGGCCACATTCGAGATCCCCGGCTGCCCCAAGGAACAGAAAGTCATCAAGGTAATGCATTACATGTTGGAAACCCGTCCTCTTTGTGAAGACCCATTGTAGAAAACTACTGAATTTCTCGAAATAGGCACAAGATATAGAGCACCCCATCGGCATACACCTATCCATGTAATAATGACCCTGAAACATGAAACCTAGGAGACGCTGGTCGTCTGGGTGTACCGGGAGCAATCGGAACGCTGACTCGATATCCGACTTCGCCATCAGCGCCCCGGGCCCCAGGCGATTCAAAATGGCTACGGCCTCATCGAAGGATGCGTACCGCACCGAACACACTTCTGGGTCTATTGCATCGTTTACAGAAAGACCACGTGGAGCTGATAAATTATGAATCAGTCGGAACTCACCCGGGTCCTTCTTGGGGACCACCCCTAAAGGAGAACAAACAAAACTCTGCACCGGGGGTACACTAAACGGGCCGGCAACCCGACCTCGAGTAACCTCTTTCCGGATCTTATCCCGTACTACGGTCGTATGCTGCAGGACCGAAAGTTGATTTTTACACTTCTCCACACCCTGAAAGTCCCCTACTGGGATGCGGAAACCATACGAAAACCTGTTCCGCAGCACCCCAGCAGAAGTACGATCCGGGTATTCACTGAGCCAGGGAATCATCGCCAAGGTATCAATCGGGGTAGGTAAAGGCGCCCCTCGGACTATGTTAGACCTGTTTGGCGCCTCCTCTACCCCCGTTATCACCCGTTTTGGCTCTGCACGTGGACTCAGGATGGGACGACCCGCACCCACTACATTCGTGTTTAAATTTACACGATCCCTGGGGCCTAGTACATTTACCTCTGTTGAAATTCCAGCAGAACCCCCTTTTCCCTGTATTGCTGGCAGGTCTCGAGTAATCGTCGGTACCCGTACCTGATCGAAAGGGCGTCCCCGCATATTGGCGGGAGGATTCGCCAACACTACCCCCTACCAATGGCATTTTCAACATACCTGTCTCCTTCATTTTATCCCATGTCAAAGAATCGTAACAATCCCAGGTTAAGCTTTTATTATGCTCTTTAGCCTTTCTAAAAAGATTATCGTAGCAGAACCAATGGTTACCCTGGTGTGACGTCGAGTACCCCATGATTCGCGACTGATAGGTCGGCAACTCGGAAAGCAACTCGGGCCTACGTTCCCCTAAGATCGACGTAAAAATCCCCCATGCTTTGCCCCAATTGCCAATATTCTCATTCACTTTAAAGGCGGCCATTTTTGCGCGCCAAACACTCGGATGCATGAGGTCTTTCTGGCCCTTAACATGCTCCACCTCATAATGATCAACAAGCAACGAGAAGATGTTCACATATTCCCCCGCCCAAATCTTCTCTTTAATTGCCAAAGGCACATGTTGACCCAACCTTTCTCTACGAGAGGGTGCTGACTCATCCCTTGCAATCGGCAATGGCCGCTTACCTGCACCGGACGCTGCCTCTGCGGTCGTAATCGTCCCTTGTGGCTTGTCAACTACTGCAACCGGCGCGGACACCTTGGCTGCATCCCGTTTCTCGCGCAATTGCTTTATCAGCGCCTGCGCGTCGACAGCCGTGGTGCCCTCACTACTTTCGCCCAACCACGCTGCAAGTTGTGCTGCCAGCTCGGGCGGCATATCTTCATTGGACACCGGGGTGACCACCACGGGAATCGGATTCCCCTCCACGGGTACTGGGGTTGGCGCTTCGAGCGGGGTACGGGGAACCGGGACGTCTCCCCCAGCTGGTCCCCTCCTTGGCCTCTTGGCTCTCCCTCCTGGGGCTGCTCCAGCCGAAGGACGTTCCGGCCCCCCTTCCCCCTCTCTCTCCGCCACCCGCTTCTTCAGCTCGGTCATCTCCTTCATGAGGACCCGAAGCATCTGTTCAGTCGTCATTCTCTGTCCGCCTTTCTTGGGCATTTCTCCGACAGAGTATCTGCAAGACAAAAGAAAGATTACAACGCTCAAAATTGGCTCTTCGTTCCGTCTCGAGCTCACGTGCAGCGAGGAGGTGCAGCTTCAGAGCACAGGAACAAGAGGATGCCTTCTGGTCTTGCGTCCCCTTTTATCCGTCTTCAGGGCGGGCGTAAACCCGCCCCTGCCTGCCCCGAGGGCGTGGCCAGCCGCGTCAGTGTCTAGGCCAGCCCACTCTAGGGCGGGAAAAAACGCGCCCCGGCTACGCCGCTTCGGGCATACCAGCCGAGACACGCTTCCCGCCCAAGATGGCTTCCCGGGGGGATCGTGGTACTCTGCCATACGTGCGGGGGGACCGAGTGGTCGCCCCTTTCCATTTCAACTGTCTGTATTTCCTCTGTCCCTTGCACCACTTTTCAGCTTTCTCACATTCTCTCAGTACCACTGCTTTAGTTCTCTTCCCCTCTCTATCCTTGTTTTGCTCCTTTACTCTTTTTCCTTTCTTCACTCATTGTACTGCACTTCATTCAGTCCTTCCCTTAGTCTTTCTGTGTAATTACTTTCTCACTCCTTTTTCCACTGTCGTTCTATATTAACCTCATTCCCTTCATCCCTTGACTCTTTGACTCCCCTTCAGTCACCCTCAGTCATCTTCCATTCCTTTTTCTTGTAAATAGATCCTCATTTAGACTCCTTTCCCTTTCACTCATTCTCCTTTTACTTACTTCTCTTTCCTGATTTCGTTTTGGTATCTTACTTACCTTCAGTAATTTGCTCTCCTTCTATTTCTTTTTCCCTTTTTTTGTCCTTGTAAATTACTTTATTTTCGTTTCTGTATCCTTCACTCTTGCTTTATTTATTAGTACATTTTTTTAGATTTTTAACCTCTTGACCCATTCCTTCTATTTTAAAATATATATTTTACTAATTATAACTTTTTTTCTTTTGTCTTTCACAGATTTAAAGTGTAGTTTAAACATGAATGTAAGTTTACATTAATTAAATGGTAAGTGTGACTATTTCTCATCACCTTTTGTTTTAACCTCACTACTTTTCTCTCACCCTACTTCACCCTTGTTTCCTTAGTCTGCTTCCCTCAGTTACTCTTTTCCATACTTTCCTACCAAATTCAACTTCTTTTAGTGCCACTTCTCAACCACACTGCCTCACTTACCTTTTTTTTCTGGTTCACTTAGTGCCTTTCTGTCACTCCTTCCTTTACTCTCTCTGTTCTTTTTCTCTGTCACTCCCCATGTCTTAACCTTTTTTCCACCCTCTTTCACCCCTCTTTACTTTCACTCACTGCCCTTTTCTTTCCCTCCGTCACCGCTGTTCCTTTTCTCTAGTTCTGTCACTACCTGTCATTCTCCATCCTTTACGTTCCTTCCTTTTACTTTCATCACCCATTCACATTCTCCCAGAACCTCTGCTTTAGTCTTCTTCCTCTTTCTTCTCTTCTTTTGCTCCCTTATTCATTTTCCTTTTCTCAGTTACTTCCTCTTACACCTTTTCTCTGTCTTACTATCTATTACACAGTCCCTGTGTGTTCCTACCTGTAGCTCTCTTTCTCTTTACACCACTCTCTCTGTCCCTTTCCTTATGTTCACTCCTTCATTATTTTTTCTTCTTTTTTTTGGGGTGCGCTAAGGGGACGCGACCCGGTATGCGCACCGGGGCGCGCCCAAAAATATGCGCTTTCTGGTGCGCACACCGGCACGCGTACCGGGAGCGCTCAAAGGCAAAAAAAAAACATGAACAATATATATAAAAAAAATAGTATTACATAAATATATAATATAGGATTCATTTTAGAAAATATTACATTTCATAGCTATAGAAATTTGCTATTAAAAAACCTATGAAATTCACTGAAAAAACCATAGGTTTCACAACAGTTATAGTTAGGAATTAGCATTTAAAAAACCTATTAAATTCACTGAAAAAACCATAGGTTTCACACCAGTTATAGTTAGGAATTAGCATTTAAAAAACCTATTAAATTCACTGAAAAAACCATAGGTTTCACACCAGTCATAGTTAGCTGGAAATTTTACTGACATAAAACCAATGAAATCCCACGTTATAGTTAGTTGGACTCACTATAACTTGCGCGTGTAATGCACTGCTGATGACATCACATATTACATCACTCATGACATGGTCAGTGACATCACTCATGACATCACTGATGACACCGTCCTTGTGACAGAGTGACAGACCTCCTTTCACTGTAAAGTAACCCTTGAAACATATAATCAAAAATAGAAACTAACATTTTCAAAAAAGTGGATATACCCATACCAGTTACAACAACCAATTCAGTAATTCCACCATCTATATACACATTCACTCATTCACCAACAGTTCTATATAGTCACTCATACATATACTCACTCATCATATGTAGTGATACACCTATACATCCTGTTACACACCGACAGTCATCAAAAAGTTACTCACACACATATTCACACATGCAAATAAACTAATAAACATCCATTTGTTTACATATACAGATATACACACACTACCACCTTACTTCTAAGGAAACTTACACATACTTACTCTCTTAAACAATCACTTATAGAAACACATACTTATTTAAACAGGAACTTTTTCAATCTCTCACTCTCACATATACTGACTTATATATATCAATAGTCACATAAACTACATTAAAACATATGTAGTTACTGATAAAGCCACTACTGAGGCAGTCATACACTCACTAACACACACATATACACACTCATCCACCCATACAGTCCTGCACATATGCTGTCTTCAAAAAAATTATAAACAGTGAGTCAGTCATTGATGCATCTATATGCTAAGTAACACCCCACCAAACCATACAGACACTCATACTGATACTAAAAAAATCTAATAACCCATATACACACACATGTAGCTACTCACCAACCCATGTAGCCATTTATACACAAAGTGAAACACTGATACAAACATTTAAATATTTAAACATTACTCGCTAATATATGTATTCACTAAGATACACTTAATAAGCCAGTTATCCAATCATTTTTTTTTAAAAACATTCATTAAGACAATAATTTAAACATTTATTTTTCCATCGACCTTTACATACACATATATAAAACATATTTATTTTTCAGAAAGACACACATTCACTGGATGGTGTCATCAGTGATGTCATGAGTGATGTCACTGACCATGTCATGAGTGATGTAATATGTGATGTCATCAGCAGTGCATTACACGCGCAAGCTATAGTGAGCCCAACTAACTATAACGTGGAATGTCATTGGTTTTATGTCAGTAAAATTTCCAGCTAACTATAACTGGTGTGAAACCTATGGTTTTTTCAGTGAATTTAATAGGTTTTTTAAATGCTAATTCCTAACTATAACTGGTGTGAAACCTATGCTTTTTTCAGTGAATATATATATATATATATATATATATATATATATATATATATATATTCGCTGAAAAAAGCATAGGTTTCACATCAGTTATAGTTAGGAATTAGCATTTAAAAAACCTATTAAATTCACTGAAAAAACCATAGGTTTCACACCAGTTATAGTTAGCTGGAAATTTTACTGATATAAAACCATTGAAATTCCCACGTTATAGTTAGATGGACTCACTATAACTTGCGCATGCAATGCACTGCTGATGACGTCACATATTACATCACTCATGACATGGTCAGTGACATCACTCATGACATCACTGATGACACCATCCAGTGAATGTGTGTCTTTCTGAAAAATAAATATATTTTATATATGTATATGTAAAAGTTGATAGAAGAATAAATGTTTAAATAAGTGTCTAAATGGATGGTTTTTATAAATTGATTGGTTAACTGGCTTATTAAGACATCATCAGCAGTGCATTGCACGCGCAAGTTATAGTGAGTCCATCTAACTATAACGTGGGAATTTCAATGGTTTTATATCAGTAAAATTTCCAGCTAACTATAACTGGTGTGAAACCTATGGTTTTTTCAGTGAATTTAATAGGTTTTTTAAATGCTAATTCCTAACTATAACTGGTGTGAAACCTATGGTTTTTTCAGTGAATTTCATAGGTTTTTTAAATGCTAATTCCTTTGTATATCGAGTTTCTAACCTTTTGTTTTTTTTACAATTTGCTGTTTTTTTTAAAGTATTCATTTTTTTTATATAATTTTTTTCTTTTGCGCTCTGGGTGCGCGCTCCGGGAAGCTTTCAGCTAAGCTCTCCGGTAAGCTTTTCCGTGAGCTCATCTGAAAGCGCACCCAGAGCGCAACTGTCGTTCGTGAAAAAAAATATGAATGAAAAGTTAATAATAATGCAAAACATTTCGTACCATACAAATAAAATTAGTTTTTTTTAATAAGGAAAATGATTATGCATTTCTGTAAAAGTTTGATGACGTCACTTCGGCGTGCAACGTAAGTGCCCTCGGAAGCGCCTACGTTCGCGGCGCGTAAACGCACGCAAAAGCGCCTACGATCGCGCCACATTTGCGCCCCGGAAGCGCCTACGATCGCGCTGCGTAAACGCACCGGAAGTGCTCCGGAGCGCGCAGCGTAAACGCGTCGGGTCATGTGACCCTAAAATAACACTTTTCATTGGTTGCTAACAGTTATTTTTTACAATGAATGAAATCCCCACCCATTTCCTTCACTTCTTCTTTCACTTTTGTGACTGAAAGACCTGCCTTTTTGCTCTTGCATATTTCTTGGATAATCATGGCTGCCAGACCATCCAGCAGTGAAGATGAGCCTGAATTCATTGATGAAGAGCCTCCTCAGCCGAAGGTCAAAGAGCATTTCATCTGGAAATTTTTTAAGTTTCCAGCAGACCAGAAAAAGGTGAATGCACCAAAAGTGGAGTGCAGGATCTGCAAACAGGTCCTGTCACGGGGTAACCCCCCAAAAAAGTACTCTTTTGGCAACTTCACCATGATTCGCCATGTGGAGAGGAGGCACCCCCAGAATTTTGCCCGGGAAAGTGTCAGGGCTCTGGAACAAGAGGTTCCCAGAGATGGGGCCTCTACATCAACCGGAGGAGCAACTTCTTCTGGGAGAGAGCAATCGCAGGAGCAGGTGGCAAACATACAACCTGCATTTAACCATGGGGTCGTCAAATGCAGATACTGCAATCAACTCCTCACCTATGGGGAGCAAAGTGTCCTGCTCATGGTTCGAGCATTGGAGAACCATCGCTGCCCTTCCCACCCCTAATTTTTTTGTTTTCTTTTTGCTCCTGTTGAGCAGTTTCCATTCCCTGTTTTTGTTCCTGTTCAGTTAAAAGAAGAAAACCAAAAGTTCTTTTCAGAACTACCTCCAATTCTCATCAAAGAGCTATATTCTTAAAAAAATGAAGAGTAAGTGAAATATAGTGCATTGATAATTGAAAGGAGAATGTGTAAGAAAGAACAGAAAGGTATGAGAGGTGAAAGGAAGTGAAGTAGGAGGAATGAAAGAAGGTGAGTGTTAGAAAAGAAAGTTATGACACAGTGAATAAACTGGAGGCCTCATTTCTGAAAAGTGACGCATCGCTACGTGAAAACAGCAATGCGTCACTTTTGTGGACGCACTCCTTATGACATTCCAGATATGTCATATTTAATATATGACTAATCAATTCGCAAGGAGTTACAGATATGTCAGTATTTCTGACGTATCTGTAAACACAAAAGTAACGCATTGCTGGAGTGCGTCACAAAAGTGACGCAACTCCAGTAATGTGTCCTTTCACATGGAAAAAGCACCATGTGAAAGGTTTGCTGTGAAGCAGGCGCAAGATTTTGGCGCAACAGCATCCTAAAAGTGACGCACTGCGTCATTATTACCAAGCTTTTTGCAGGGGAACACCCCCTCTGCATGCATTATACCTGACGCTATTTTTAAAAAGTGACGCATCTAGGTACATGGGTCACTTTTTAAAACTCTGCGCCACATATCTGCATCAGGTATAATGTATGCAGAGGGGGCATTCCCCCGCAAAAAGCTTGGTAATAACGACGTACTGAAAACTATGAGATTTCTCTGCGTCACTTTTAGGATGCTGTTGCGTCAAAATCTTGCGCCTGCCTCGCGTCACTTTTATGTTTACAGATATGTCAGAAATACTGACGTATCTGTAACTCCTTGCAACATGATTCGTCATACATTAAATATGACACATCTGGAATGTCATAAGGAGTGCGCACAGAAAAGTGACGCATCACACCAGCAGTGTAATAAAATGTGCCTCGTTGCACTATATTTAAAGGACGCAACAGCATCCTAAAAGTGACGCAGTGAAATCTCAAACATTTCACTGCGTCGCTATTACAAAGCTTTTTGCGGGGGAACACCCCCCTCTGCATGCATTATACCTCACGCAGATATAATGTGGCGCTTGATTTTAAAAAGTGACCCATCTACCTAGATACGTCACTTTTTAAATATAACGCAACGAGGCACATTTTTTTACACCACTGGTGCGATGCGTCACTTTTCTGTGCGCACTCCTTATGACATTCCAAGTAACGCATTGCTGGAGTGCGTCACAAAAGTGACGCAACTCCAGTAATGTGTCCATTCACATGGAAAAAGCACCATGTGAAAGGTCTTGCGTCAGTCTAACACCTGCTGTAAAGCAGGCGCAAGATTTTGACGCAACAGCATCCTAAAAGTGACGCAGTGAAATCTCAAAGATTTCACTGCATCGCTATTACAAAGCTTTTTGCAGGAGAACACCCCCTCTGCATGCATTATACCTGACGCTATTTTTAAAAAGTGACGCATCTAGGTACATAGGTCACTTTTTAAAACTCTGTGCCACATTATATCTGCGTCAGGTATAATGTATGCAGAGGGGGCATTCCCCCGCAAAAAACTTGGTAATAACGACGTACTGAAATCTATAAGATTTCTCTGCGTCACTTTTAGGATGCTGTTGCGTCAAAATCTTGCGCCTGCCTCGCGTCACTTTTATGTTTACAGATATGTCAGAAATACTGATGTATCTGTAACTCCTTGCAACATGATTCGTCATACATTAAATATGACACATCTGGAATGTCATAAGGAGTGCGCACAGAAAAGTGACGCATCACACCAGCAGTGTAAAAAAATGTGCCTCGTTGCACTATATTTAAAAAGTGACGCATCTAGATAGATGCGTCAATTTTTAAATATTGCATAACAATGCGCATTTTTTTACACCGCTGGTGCGTCACAAAAATTGACGCACAGGAGGCGCAAAACTGACAGCGCAAGGCCTTCATAAATATGGTCCTGGATTTTCCCCGTGCTTCGCCGGTGCACGTACCATGCGCTTCCCCCGCGCAAAACGAAAAAAAAAATAAAAAATGTAATGCCCCGCAGGACCCTATTTTAGCCCCTACATCAAACCTAGGGGGTCAGAGGGGGTCTACTCTTCCCCCTTATGGTCATTTGCCCCTTTTTTTTTCAAACCCCTTGTGTCTCGATTTTACCGAGACACAAGATGGCGGCCGCTCCAGACTGTTTAGAATGTTTACAGACACCCAAGAGCCAATCAGCTTCCTGCGCGCAAGTCGCGTGTCGCGCCTGGAGCGCACTCCGGTGCGCGCACCGGAGAGCGCCTATAGATATATATATTTTTTTGAACCTAAATTACTCAAAATCCACTGGAGCACATATCTTGAGACATAGCAAAGGCACATCGGGCTACCAGTCCCTACAATTTTGCCAAGTTTGGTGGAAATCCATTCAGCCGTTCGGGCTAAAAGTGAAATCGACCGCCCTATGGAAATTAACATGGGGAAAACGCGTTTTGGGACCCCCCTTTTATCTCGGCCCCCGCTTGACGTATCCCCCCCAAACTTTCAAGGAAGAACCGGAGCTCAACGAGGCCATTTTCAGGAAATTTTCAGGCAGATTCGTCAACCGGTGCCAAAGTTATTCCAAATAGAATTTTGAGATTTAACATTGAAAAAAATCCTAACTATAACTACCTACTGGCGACCGCCAGTAGGTAATATATATATATATATATATATATATATATATATATATATATATATATATATATATATATATATATATATATGCAAATATATACCAATAACAAAATCTAAGAAGAAAAACATTAAACTATTTAAAATCTTCAAGCGTACTATTTCCCACTCCAGTGAGTACAAATTACTATGCCCACTCCAGTGAGTGCTACAGTAGGGAAAGTGTTGGATAGCGGCGAGATAAAATTGACTATTTCCACTCCAGTGAGTGCAACAGTAGGGAAAGTGTTAGAAAGTGGAGGGGTAAAAAATACTATTCCCACTCCAGTGGGTGCAACAGTAGGGAAAGTAGTGGATCTTGGCAGGATAAAATCTACTATTCCCACTCCAGTGAGTGCAACAATAAGGAAAGTATTAGATAGCCACAGGATAAACATTTTTATTCTCACTCCAGTGAGTGTAACAAGAGGAAAGTGTTGGATAGCGGAGGGGTAATAAATACTATTCACACTCCAGTGAGTGCAATAGTGTGGAAAGTGTTGGATAGCAAAGGAGTAAAAATTACTATTCCCACACCAGTCTGTACAACAGTAGGGACAGTGTTGGATAGCGAAGGGGTAGAAAAAACGATACCCACTTCAGTGAGTGCAACAGTAGGGAAAGTGTTGGCTAGTGGCAGGATAAAATCTACTATTTCAACACAAGTCAGCGCACTAGTAGGGAAAGTGTTGGCTAGTGGCAGGATAAAATCTAATATTCCCACTTCAATCAGTGCAACAGTAGGGAAAGTGTTGGATAACCAAGGGGTAAAAATGTCTATTCCCGCTCCAATAATTGTAAAGTGTTGGATAGCGGCGGGATAAAATTGACTATTTCCACTCCAGTGAGTGCAACAGTAGGGAAAGTGTTAGATAGCGGAGGGGTAAAAAATACTATTCCCACTCCAGTGAGTGCAACAGTAGGGAAAGTGTTGGATCTTGGCAGGATAAAATCTACTATTACCACACCAGTCTGTGCAACAGTAGGGAAAGTGTTGGACAGCGGAGGGGTAAAAATTACTATATCCACTCCAGTGGGTGCAACAGTAGGGAAAGTGTTAGATAGCGAAGGGTTAAAAATTACTATTCCCACTCCAGTGAGTGCAACAATAGGGAAAGTGTTGGATAGCGGAGGGGTAAAAATTACTATTCCCACTGCAGTGAGTGCAACAGTAGGGAAAGTATTGGATAGCCGCAGGATAAAATTTACTATTCCCGCACTATAAAATAAAAAATAGTAGAATTCAATATTGAGTGTAGCGGTTTCAGTGACCATAATCCCCTTACCATGACAATGTTACGTTCGCAAGGGAACAAGTAAATGAGGAGAAGAGCAACGGACTTCAGGGAAATGATCACTGGTCAGGGTAGACGTTTAAAATGGGCAAAAATGGATGGGGAAAGTTTTTATAATTCACTAGTGACTAAGGGCACGGTGTATCTGGAAGTGTTTTTTACCTTGGATGTAAGTGGGCCCCCACTGGTTGAGGCATTTGAGAATTTAGGACGGTTAGTGGATAGTCTATTGTTTACGAAAGGGAAGGGCAAGGTATTAACCGAGCCTAAATGGTTCGATAGAGGTTGTTCCCGTGCTCAGCGCAATCTTAGAGCAGCACTAAAGCAAAAACCAAGGGATGGGCTAAGCATTAGACATTGCAGATTAAATTATAAACAAGAAGTTAAGCGCGGTAAAAAAGCCCTCAAAACTGAGATATGGGAAGATTTGCGTGAGGCAGCAGAAAAAAGGGACCTCTCTGGGTTTTGGTCAATAATCAACAGACCCTGTTTCCAAGAAGGGAACAGCCCATGTATAGGGTCAACCGTACTCCCCGAACAATGGGTGGAGCATTTTGGTGGCCTATATAATCGAGGTACCCAGATAGAAGGAGAGCAGGTTGCCTGTAGGGAGACAAGTGTAGAGCCGACCACCTTTACCTTAAAGGAGATTGAGGGTGGCATAAAGGGCTTGACTCGTAACAAAGCACCTGGGCTGGATGGGAACCTGCCAGACCTCTTTTTAAGTAAGATCGAATTATGGGGCCCGATATTGACAAGAGTTATAAATGATGCTATAGCCTCGGGTCTCCCACGCTCTTGGTCGACGGCCATAATTGTCCCGATTTATAAGAAAAGCAGTAGGGACAACCCCAAATGTTATAGGGCCATCTCCCTGATAGATGTTACTGCAAAGGTGATGGGTAGGGCCATCCTGAACCGCCTCATGTGTTGGGAGGGAGGAAATTGTATATTATCAGAAGTACAGTATGGGTTCAGGGCAGGCAGATCCATGACTGATCAGTGTCTAAACTTATATTTACCGGTCACAAAATACACTGAAGCAAGTAAGGAAAAAGTCTATTTAGCTTTTATGGATCTGGCTGCGGCGTTTGATTGCGTAAATCGCTCGAAGCTGTGGGCTATACTCTCGGGTCTGGGTGTTGACAGTGGTCTTATTCACATCTTGACAGTCCTCCACCACAAAACAACTGCAAAAGTGAGGTATAACTTAGAGGGTTTCCTGACCGATTCTTTTAATTGCTCAAGCGGGGTGAGGCAAGGATGTATCCTCGCACCCTTCCTGTTTTACATTACCTAAACAGACTTGAAAGTTTTTTTAATTAACTTACAAGTAGATTCCCCAAGGATAGGTAATAGACCAGTGCCTGTCCTCCTTTAGGCCGACGACGCGGTCCTGCTGGCACATACGCCACTAGGTCTGCAGCGTCTGATTGATGGGTTCATCGAGTTCATGAAGGGATTCGATTTATCAGCAAATCTAACAAAATCGTATGTCATGGAGGTGGGACCAAAGCGTAAGGGGAAAAATTTTAATTATAGTATAGGCTCTACAAGTCTGGAAAAAGTATAGACTTTTTTATATTTGGGCATTCTATTTGACAGAAATATTACTTTTAAACCTCTGGTTGAGGGTCATGGAAATAAGTTAGTAGCTAGCTCTGGTGCGATCATGAATTTTGGTCGCCGTTTGGGACACTGGTCTCCAGAGCAAATGATGACTTTGTATAAATCTGTCACTGTTGCTAAAGTTCCATATGGGGCAGAACTGTGAGGGATGGCGAACGTAGACACACTGCAAAAACAGGAAAATAAATTCTTGAAGAGGCTTCTTAAAGTTCCTCAGGGACAATCAGCCTATATAGTACATGAGGAACTAGGCTGTAAGTACCTGGAAGACAGAGTAAAACTGAGGCCTGCTTTAGCCTGGTTAAAACTATGGGTTAGCCAGGAAGCCACCTTGACCCAACGAATAATCTTAGATTTTTTGGGCTGGGAGAAAGGTAGTTCCATTCCCTGGCTAAAATATGTGAAAGGAGTCTTCGAGGGAATTCGCTGTGGAAATCTGTTTACAAACCCACAGAGTATCACGAAACAGATACAAGCAATAGTAATTGGAAAGCTCCTTAAATTTAAAGCGACAACACGGGAAGCACTAGTAGATAATATGCAGACTGTCCAGGCATACGTGCAGTTGAAATCTTGCAGTGGACTTGAGCCACATCTCGCCCTCATATATAACCCACATGATAGGTTTTTACTAACGCGTTTTAGGCCTAATTTTTTTCACCACCTATTAGCTGACCCCGTACGGTTCACTGATTTACCTTAGTCAAAGGGTCCCTGCGGCTGCGATCAACGATCTCCGCAGGATACCCTTCATTTTGTACTGTTATGCCCATTTTATTTAATGCCTTGGCGCCGTTTTTTAAGAGATCTTTTAAAGAAGGCTAATTTTAGATCTGTGAGAGATGCCCTTGTCTTTTTAAAAGCATCTAGAGATCCCCTGATTTTATTCTGTGTGATAAATTTTTTAAGAACCGCAGTCAGGTTAAGGTCCACTATTGAACTATGATAATTGTTAATGTACTGAAAGGACAACAAAACTGTCTTCTAGCTTCTTTCTGTTAGTTTGAACTGATGGATTTAGTGTGTGGCTGATTTGTATACTTATCTTTTATCTTTGTCTGTTTAATGAAATGTCGGAATATTTTTAAAAATTTTACTTTTATGGTGTTATTTAAATGCCGAATAAAGTTTGTTCAAAATGAAACTACTATTCTCATTCCAGTGAGTGTAACAGTAGGAAAGTGTTGGATAGCGGAGGGGTAATAAATACTATTCACACTCCAGTGAGTGCAACAGTGGGGAAAGTGTTGGATTGCAAAGGGGTAAAAATTACTATTCCCACACCAGTCAGTGCAACAGTAGGGACAGTGTTGGATAGCGAAGGGGTAGAAAAAACGATACCCACTTCAGTGAGTGCAACAGTAGGGAAAGTGTTGGCTAGTGGCAGGATAAAATCTACTATTTCAACACCAGTCAGCGCACCAGTAGAGAAAGTGTTGGATAGCGGAGGCGTAAAAATTACTATAGCCACTCCAGTGAGTGCAAGAGTAGGGAAAGTGTTGGCTACTGGCAGGATAAAATCTAGTATTCCCACTCCAATCAGTGCAACAGTAGGGAAAGTGTTGGATATCCAAGGGGTAAAAATTTCTATTCCCATTCCAATAATTGTAACTGTAGGGAAAGTGTTGGATAGCGGAGGGGTAAAAATTACCATTCTCACTCCAATGAGTGCAACAGTAGGAAAGTGTTGGATAGCAGAGGTGTAAAAATTACCATTGCCACACCAGTGAGTGCAATAGTAGGAAAAGTGTTAGATAGCGAAGGGGTAACAATTAATATTCTCACTCGAGCCAATTCAAAATGATAAACAAATCAAATATTAATAAGAACAGAAATATCTTAAAAACCAAATAAATAAAAAATATATAAATATGTTAAAAATTAAAATACGAATGTATTTAATATTAAAAAGTTTTTAAAACAACATATTGTAATTTTTAAATACATATGACAAATACCTACATATTGTATATTAAATAAAATTAAAAATAATTTTCAAACCAAAAAATATTTTTTATGAGAAATTATTTAGAAACAAAAGCATTAATTATTACATACATTTACTTTTTGTTATTTCCTACCATATAACAGCACACAATTCACAACCCACATCTAATTTTTTTTAATGTACTTCCTTAGTTAACATAACTAATTACCAATTAAATACATATTAATAATTAAAAAACAAATTAAAACTAATAAAAATTAATTAACTTCCCATGCTTTACCCCTGTAATCCCCACAATCCACAGCTAAAATTAAACTGTAAAACCAGTAATTCCACAATGAACACTTTTTTTCAATTAAAAAACTAATAGTATTTAACAACTAATTATAAACTAAGTAACATTAATTTACTCCCAACACTGTGCACCTATAAAAGTAAAACCCACACAAAAAAAACATAAACGAAAAACCTAATTGCATATCAATTAATTCATTTATATCAATGATTAACTAATTATTAATGAATTAAACATAAATTATGTCCCACCTTTTACCCCCATAAATCCCACAACCCACACCTAAAATTAATACACAATGTCCATGTTTAATTTTTAATTAATTAATTAATATCAATTAACAATTTTAATTTAATTAACTAAACATAAATTACTTCTCACCCTTTACCCCTATAACCCCCACAACCTGCACCAAACATAATTACACAATTTCCATAATTAACTTTCAATAAATTAATTAAAATAATTTAACCTCTAATTATTCATTATTGGAAAAATGACCTCCCACCCTTTATCCCTATAACCCCAAAACCAGCACCTAGAAAAAGAACACTAATACCATAATTAATTACCAATTAATTAATAAACTTTAATTAACAACTAGTTAAAAATGAATTACATATACATTACTTCCCACCCTTTACCCCTTTAAACCCCACAACCGACACCTAAAACAATTTCACAATTACCATGAATAATTACAAAAACACAACTGCTCAGCACATACCCAAATATTTATTAATATCAAAGATAATGTAATACAATCCAAAGCTTTTTAGAAAAACACTATCAATCCCAATCCATATAGATAAACTCTCAAAGCCCAATAAATATGCTGGAGACTTATATTTGCCTAAAAACATTTCTTCTTTCTTTATTTTGATCGATGATTTTTTCATTCAATTAAAAAACATGATACATAATCATAGCCGACGAGGCACGTTTCGCTCCATGAGACTTCTTCAAGGCTTTGTATGTACCCTTCTGCTCACAATTTCAGTTAAGTCCTGCTTCAAAAAGCTCCAAATAGTTTGAGTGTAAATGTGTTCTACTGGTAAAACCGTTATTATTCTAAAGTAGTGTTGTTCCGCATCAAATTATGTCACGTGGTATCTTTCTTTGTCAATTTGGCATATATGAAGTCAGAGGTTCAGTACGATGTCCGAATTCGTTAAAGTGCGAATTAGAACATCGGATGGACCCTCTGACTTCATATATACCAAATTGACAAAGAAAGACACCACCGTGACATAATTTGATGCAGAACAACACTACTTTAGAATAATACTTCTTTAAGAATAACGGTTTTACCAGTGGTACAAATTTACACTCAAACTATTTGGAGCTTTTAGAAGCAGGACTTAACTGAAATTGTGAGCGGAAGGGTACATACAAAGCCTTGAAGAAAACTCGGGGAGACGAAACGCGCCACGTCGGCTATGATTATGTATCATGGTTTTTAATTGAATGAAAAATCATTGATCAAAATAAAGAAAGAAGAAATGTGTTTTGACAAATACAAGTCTCCAGCATATTAATTGGGCTTTGAGAGTTTATCTACAAGGATTGGGATTGATACTGTTTTTCTAAAAAGCTTTGGATTGTATTACATTATCTTTGATATTTATAAATATTTGGGTAGGTGCTGAGCATTTGTGCTTTTAGAATCAATTTTGGTTTTCCAAAACATCCAGGGAGCTAGGGAGGTCAGGTTCCCAGTTTGTGCACTACCATTGTCCATTCACACTACCTGGAATATCCAAAAATCAGTGCAGGTCTAGAGTGCTGTGACCTTTTTTCTTTGTGTTACCATAAATATTTACCAATTAAATATTATTAAATAACAACCAATTATTAATTAATCAAAAATAAATTACTTATCACAATTAACACTATAAAAAATCAAATAAATCAATATTAACAAATAAAAAATAATAATGAATTTATTATAATTAAATTGCTTTCCACCCTGTCCCCCTATAAACCCACAAACTGCTACGGAACTAAAAAATGCAAAATTTACTTAAAATAAAATTGATAACTACTAAAAATTTAACACATATATTAAAAAACATAAACAATACTTAGACAAAAAAATGCATCACATACATTTAAAATATAAACGAAAATACATAACATTAATTAAAGACGATATTTTAAACAACATTATTTTTGCAAATGATGTTAATGACTTCAATATTTTTGTAAAACGATATTTCTTATCTTAAATTTGATATTCTTGGCCACGATATTCTTGGTGGAGATATTCAGTGTCACGAGATCTCCAACTCGATATTTGTGTAAGTCGACATTTCCAACTTGATATTCTGTCTGAATACCCTTCCGGCCATTTTGACTTATAGTCCGTCATGACCAACGCATATATTGGCACCTCAGCCATCACCCCAAATAGGCCCAAGATGTCCAATGCAACCTTCCTCTTAAGGGTATAATGCACCTCCACCAGTTCAACTGAAGACAGAACAGTAACTTGAGTTTGACCAATTATGTCTCGGAGATACCGCTCATGAACGGCCACCAAAGAGTCCATCCTGATCCTGCGTTTCATTGTCCTGAAACCTAGATGCCATCAGAGGCCCCTATCCTTTTTGCCTAATGTAAAGAAGAAAGCACCCTCAGCTGGAAGTATTTATTGATAAGTTTCACGGAACCGGCCAACTTGCCAAAGCAGCAGCAACTGGAAATACAATGTAATGATTAATCATAGATAAACAGCAATGGAACGTAGAATGTAAGCGATAAACATTTCCAAAATACCCAGACCCCTCAGCCTTACGTAATACTACCTGTCGTAACAAACATTTGATAGGATCTGCAGGGTAGGGAGGAAGAATTAGTGTTTGTGTTCCTTTTTCCCTCTCACCTGTAGTGACAGTAGGCACTCTGTTACCCTAAACTATTTCAGGGCGAGCATGTTGTATTTTATCGCAACATTCTAAGAGTGCTAGCTACCCTGCATTGGCAGCAGGCTTTGCCGTGTAGCGTGTGTAGTTGGAAGGGTGTGGTCTTTGTTTTGATCTTGTATGGGAAGTGTTTCCAAGTCATGCATGATGACCCCCAAGCTTTGGATGAAGAGGTGTGAGAGACAGACACGCAGTTTATGATTTCAGTAACCTTGCAACTTTGAGCAGTTCGCAGGACCCTTTATGGTATTTCTTATGATCGTAGTCCACTCTGCAGGCATCTGTAACTATGTAGCTTAGATGGTACAAGGTAACATTCAGACAACATTCATACCAGCAAACCCTTTCAAACCTTGTCAGTTGAACAAGAGGTGCTGTTGTTTATACAGTCTCTCCTTATCCCCCTACGACCCTCCTCTCCGAAGATGAAAGGTCAACTCACGCTGTGGTAACTCCGATATCATTGTAAAGCAACTGTCGTGTTCCTCTGCACACATTATGGGGAGGGCTCTGCAGGGCTTGGTACCGATGCAGGAGATGTACTGGCACTTGAGAGTGAAGGCTGCAAATGGCGCACACAAAAGAGAGAGGACGGTCAGTGAAGGGTGGTCCACTCACTTAAACATGATGGTTTTTATTATTCCTCACTCCATGAAGTGCACTTCTACCACCGTTACCTTTTAATCATAGATTAATTCATTACAAGACTAGATAGCTCGGTGGGTTTCTGCTCCACTGTACCATTTTGAACATAATGTACAGGTCACAAACTTCAATGTTAGTAAAATATTGCCCAAGAGCATGGAGAAGAGAAAAGGTGGCAGCTTATTTGCCTGCTACAGACCTCCCCAGCGACCCTGCAGACCATGAATTCCAGCCCCAGAATGTACCTTTGAGATCAGTGCTACTGCTTCAGTAATCAGTGCACACCCTTTGGGGTCATTAGCTGTAATTTGATTAATTTCTACAAGGGATTAATATGTTTCTCACAAAAGCCTGCCTATATACCTGAAACACACAGAAGGTGATGGGAGGAATGCTTGCAATTAGTCTAATCACGGACAATAGCTCGGGTGGCACTCCAACTCATCAGTATTTTGCACACCATGCCACCTCAGTTTGGACCCAGCCATATGCAAATTAGTCTTTACCCTGCTTCAATAGGAACAGTTCAGCACAAAGTGCCCGGCCAGGTCCTCCCTGAAGTGGAACACATTTAATTCAGGACCTGTTTCACCCTTGTTATGGGCTCATCAGCTGGGTACAGCTTGGTTCCAGTGACACAGTGAGTATGGTAGCCACGTCTGGGCATACCAATGTCACTTAAGACGGTACATGATGCACACAAAAGGTGATGAGAGGCTGTTTGCAATATATCCAACAACTGGCAATAGCTCGGGTTAGCACTCCAACCTATCCTTATTTTGGTCACCATGCCACTTGTGTCAGTAGAACCAAGCTATACCCGGCTGATGAACCCATAATGAGGGTGAAATCGATCCTGGGTTATTTGGGTTCTGGTTCAGGGAGGACCTGGCTTGGCAGTCCGGGATTAACTGTTTCCATGTGGAGCAGGGTCAAGACTGGTTTGCATGCGGTGGGTCCAAACTGAGGTGGCAAGGTGAGCAAAAGAATGATGGGTTGGGATGCTACCCCCAGGACATACAAAACTTGCGAGAGCCTCCACATTCTCAGGACCCAAACAGGAGCTATCAGGATTGCCCCTGCATAGCACCGGAGGGGGCACTCTGGAGCTCGGGGATGCAGGGGCTATTGTTACGCCACTGGCTACTGCAAGGGATTGCTAATGGTTGGACAAAATGCAGGCATTCCTCCCATCACCTTTGTGTTTCTGCCTACATAGCTGCTAGCATTTTGCAACAGGAAAGAGCGGCATAGTAAAAACATTCAGGGGAATGTATTTTCCCCATTGACTAACATTGAAACAAATGGCATTTTAGTCGGGAAACAGCTAAAATTAATTCATTTTTGCTTTATAAATCGGGCGTCTCCCGCCTTAGTCGGTTCTGTTGCCATGGAGAGCCTATGTGTAAACTGTAGGTCACACGTTCCAATCCAGGTTCAGTGACAGACTAAAGGTGTTAATGCGCTTCTGTGGCATAACCTGCAGGTCACAATCTACTGTCCCTGTAAACTAACTCAGGGAATTAATGTACCTTCAGCAGAGGACTGCATTGCCCCTGCTAGTGACAGGCGACAGTGTCACTACATTAGACCAGCGGGCAGTGCGCCTGCCATAGATCAGAGTCCCCCAGAGCTCAATGCATTCTGATAGTTGGAATCCGCACCATCTTATGATGCATTTGAAGATAGGAAACAGCGAAGCCCAAACTTAGGCACTTATATTCCAAAGGGAAAGGCATGCCTGCCCCAAAGATGATCAGGACATTCATTTTATGCACTCTTGCAAATGTTTCTAGTTAAAACTGGTGCTCCTCAGACCTTCTTCACTACCGCTCCCAGCTCAATCCCAGGGGCTTTGCAACCGGCCTAACCTCTGAAAGAGAGTCTGTTTCATAGAGTAAGATTTTGCAATGTAAATTGGCCTTCTCTCACTTTTGATTAAAACCTTTTGCTGCCCCTTTCAATTGCAATGTCTGCATGCAGGGGCTAATACCTTTGTAACTGGGGAGACAACACTTGCAGGGCGGAGAGCAGAATGCCCCTCTCACCCTCTATGGCAGGGGGTGTCTCTGAGTACTCACCCTCCTGGAGGACGAATCCTAGAACCAACAGCAGCAGCAGGAGGCGCCCCATCGCCTTTCCGCTTTTCTGATTGGTTGATCTGAATTTGTGGCTTGGGCCCTAGTCGGTCGGCTTCACTGTGGTGCGTTGAGTCCCTCTCAGTGTCTCTCTCACTCGCCCGCACACTGCATAAGATATACACACTTTACTCTAGGCTCTAGACTCTACCTTCACTACACCTCACCTCGAGTAACTTCAACCTTGTTGCAGCATCTCCAGGATGTGTGTCGTCCAGTACAACTATTCATCTTATTTTCATGTTTGTGAAGCATTCCAGCCCCTGGCCTCCCTCTGCACACAAGCGATATGTGTGTCTTGGATGCAGAACAGTGCACACAGACCGCCCAAAGGATTGCACAAAGGACCTCAGAAGAACATTCTGAGTTTTTCCTGGGTACAGCACGTGCAGACCTCCCAGCTGGACATGGCACCTTTGGTACATGGTCTGGGTGTATAGGGACTCCACTTGTAGACAACCCACCCCACCCATCACTCTACTCTCTCTTCTGTTCGATCACTTTCCTCCAGTCGCTCCACACTCTTTCTCTGACCCCCTTTCCCACTACCTTTCATTTTCTCACCACCCTCTTCTCTAACAACTTTCCTTTCTCATTGGTAACTTTCACTAGACCTATCCTCTGCCTTCACCCTTACCAACTCCTCTCCCAACACATGCCCATCTCTCAGTACAGGCCTCGCTATTTGCAAATCACCACTGCACACGTTGCTCATCATTCTCCTGTTCCATCCCTCTTCCTCAGACTCCTCTTTTATCCTCCTTCATCCACCTCTCACGCCATCTTCATTACCTTCTCTGTTTGACAAACATTACCCACTTCCCATCACTCAACCCTCTGTCATATTTCTTCTCTTGCCTTCTACTCATTCCTTTACTCTCAATTCATCCACATCTTTTCATTTTGTTTAACCTTCCTTTTTTTTATCTTACTCGTGTTTTTCTACCCTATACTTTTCTCTAATCACCACCCATCTCTCATCGCTGTATCCCATAACCTTTTTTACTTGTCAAGTATCTAGAATGTTGGATCATGTTCACTGCCATTTGGAACCACCTTTGTGAAAATTGGAGAGCTGGGGTTTTCAGGATTTCTGACATCCACAGCTGCAAGTTAATGGATAGCTAATATCATTAGAGGTCTAAGTGAGTTATGTACTCTACCTTTCCAAATAACTCAAAGCATCACATTTGTCCTTTATCAAGATTAGGGACGCCAATCATCTCAAAATTGTTATACTGAAGGCAGGACATAAAATGTTTTTTACAATGCTTCCTGTCCCACTCAATTAGTTGTTAACTACTATTGGAAATTCAAGTCTGAGTATCAAGATTTGAAATTGTGAAGTCAAGGATTATAGAAACATCTTAACAGCATGTGAATTAGCCCACTTTCTTATTTTTGCTGTTTTATGCAGTGCAAACCCGGCTCACAAGCATCAGAGAAGTACAAGAGAACAATAAGAATAATATGGATAACAATAGGAAAACACACAGATCAAACAGTACATACCTAGACAGATTGGAATAATCAGAAAAGGGGATGCAGAGAAGTGATCATAGGTTTATTAAAAGTGACTTCCAAATAGGATCCTGGCTGATTTGGGGTGAAACCCCAAAACCAGTCCTAGGATCCTTGTTTCTGGTCCATGGAGGACCTGGCTTGGCAGTTCGGGCTGGACTGTTCCCATGAGGCACATGGTCAAGATTGATTTTCATGTGGCAAGTCTAAACTAGGCAGGCATGGTGAGCAAAAGAATTATGGATTTATCCCAGATCTCTTGGCTGAGGGTGAATGTTTTGATTTGTTCTTCATTCAGTCCATCAATTGTGTGTGTTTTGCTTTCTCGCCCTAAGTTCTCCGGATATGCCCAGACGTGGGTCCCAGGCTCACTGTGCCACTGGATACAAGCTATCCTGGCTAATGAAGGGTGAAACCTCAAAACCGATCTAGGATGCTTGTTTCCGCTCCAGGGAGGACCTGGCTTGGCCAAGTCTAAACTGGTGAGCAAAAGAATGATGAATTTAACTCAAATCTCTTAACTGGGGGTGAATGTTTTGACTTGTTCTGCATTCCCTCCATCAATTGTGTGTCTTTTAACAGACAAGTGGAGGCGGCGGGCCTACTGAAGGCAGGCAGCTCTTCTCTCCGAAGATGGCAGCTCCCACAGTCTCCATGTCCGTCCTATAAACCAGCCCACTCAGGTGCTCCCGTGTAGCCCCCCAGCGGAGAGCAGCCCCCGGTCTGAACAAGGTTTTGTATGGCTGCTGCATTTTTTGCAATCTGATGATCTTTAGTTTTTCTTGTCTAATTTTTGTGTTGATAGACTCTTAGCTTTTGCGACGGACGCTGCAGGGCCTCCATTGGTTGAACTTGAGTCTGGGCAGCAGTATAGGAATCTGAACATGTCAGAGAGTGGAACAGCTCTGGCGGGAAACAGCGATATACCGGGCAACAAGCAAAAGCTGAGCAGCGATAAGAATAGCCACTTGCGCACCTTAGTATCTAGGTATGGCTTGTGAATCTGTGGGTGCTTAAAATGGAGTGGGGTTTAAGTCCCAACAATGGTAGCAAGTTTGCTATTGAAGTAATTGTGGTGCTAGCCTGTACATGCAAGATTTGTTCAATGGAAGCAAACTCAAAAAGGCTCCTGCCCAGCATGATTTATCAAGGCAACAGATTGTGCCTCCTAGGCTTTTACAATTGCTTTCCCATAACCAAGGAGGATCTTAAATGTCATTATCTTTTTGGGTCAACTGAACTGGTGGCTTTGTACTGAGATGGACTTGACTGCTGTGAAATTTGCATAGTCCAGAATAGAATTGACCCTGTCCAGATGGGAAGAATGTGATGGCACGTAAGACAGTATGACGGCACTCCTGCGATCCCTTCTTCACTAAAGCCATAAGAAATTTTGGTCATTGAAATGCATTCCTCCATGGAGGAGTGAGTGTACAGCATCTCAGAGCAAACTGCCTGAGTCACTGCACCCCAATGAGGAAAACAATATAATTATCACCGGATAGTGACTGACTGGGATCACTGCATCCAGGCATAGGGTGTTGGCCTTGACAGAAGACATATTCAGTGAGCAATAATACCTATGTCCCACCTCTAGTTGTTAACTGGTGGGTCTCACTGAAACACATTGGATGTATTTGGTAGAAAGGTGGACGCAATGTTTTAGAACACTTGTTTCTCGCCCTTGACCTACATGTGGTTAGGAGTACAGTTAAACAGGATCTGTTACACTCCGACTAACTCATTCAAGGTAGGTTACCGTACTGGTTTCAAGCACCTGTAAGAACTTCTGGCCCTTTACTTGTTATGAAATATGTATGTGATTATACCACCTGAGAATATATGCTAGCCATACACATTTCATAGGTTTAAAACCTTTTTATGTGTCCTACTTATATTTCAGTACCGTTTCTATGTAAACCATCTGTTTGTATTTCTTTTTAATTTCCACCCTGCAGTAAGAGTTTCAGGCCTTTTGATGTCTACTGTGCATGTAGATGCAATAGAGTATTGTAGCAGGTAATGTTAGGCTGTATTTATAACCCAGTATGCCCTCTATTTATAGGGATTTTTGGCGTTGAACAGATAGATAGCAGTAAGCAACTGTTCAGAGGATTTTGACACTGAATATTGTTTGTCCGCGTGCCCTGCCTGGTATGTGCTATAAAATGATGATTCTTATTAATTCATCCACCCCCTTGGTTACTCCTCTGAAGTGATCCTATTTTTTTCAACCACTCTTTTCCCATCACTTTGAAATTGAATTTTTATATCTGAGTAAATATTTAATCCAGGGCATTATGTTCTTTTGAACTTTCAGAAGGTGAGTTGTTTCATACAGTGCAATGTACAAGCCTTGCATTACATCATTCTGTAAAATCTTTTTTGTTAATGCCTGTTTATGCTTTTAAGTGTTTTATCTGGTACATGTTGAATTACTCTATGTAAGCTTTAAATGGAGCGATGACTTTCCCAGTGCTCCAAAGTGAAAGGGCGGGGGCCATAAATTCTGGCATTTTTCTAGAGACACATTTCGATGTTTCTTTTTAGCAGCATGGAAGCGTAGAGGGTAGAAAATTCATTAATAATGCCAATTAATTAAGCAAGAAATCCTTTGGACACAAAGTAACCACAGATAACTACATAGGGTTAGTTAATTTATTACAAAGCCAGAAATAAAGACACCTCAAGATGAGCGTGTATAAATACATTAGAATCAGCATGAAGCCAAACCTGTTCATCCAATTAGGATGATGTAACATATGTAAAACAATTAATTCAAAATACAGGTAGCAGAGGATCAGAAAGCATGAGTCCAAGTTTCCCTAAATTGAGGGTTGAGGAGTATAAAGCATTAATCTATCCCTACACTAACGCTAAGATGACATCCCTACTTAAGCATCTTCAGGAAAAGGAATTAAGGGTGTCAGCCAGTGGAGTCTTCCTAAGAAGACTCCCCACAGTTAAATGGTCATGTAGCATAAAGCTACTGAGACAGAGCATGTTCTAAGAAGCTCTCTCTCAGAAGGCAGAAGAAAAAGTGGGCACTTTCCCTACTCCCAGCAGAACATTATTGCAGGTATCTTTCCCAAAAGTCTTTGCAGGTCATGCCATCTGGTCTAAGTACAATCCTAAAGGTAGTTTTCTGTGCGATAATGATGTTCTTCTTTTTGCTTGATTCCCAGGCCTTTTCCTGTGTGAAGCACAATGATCTTCCTTTATCGACTCAAGTTATGCAATTGTAACTTCTTCTCTTCTTGCCTGACTAGTAAAACAAAAACATTATTCTAGTTAACGAGAACGCTTCTTTTACCTGCAACACAAAACGTGAGAAAGAACAAATTCCACAGCACACATGAAATTCAGCTATTAATTCTAAAGCAAGAGTTCCCAGAGAAATACATTTCAGGCCTACAAGATTCAGCTAACATAAGAAACCAGTATATGAGCTTTATGAATTTGCTATTTATCAAAAGAGGGGGACCCTAGTAGCTAGTCATAAGGTCCGGGGACATGTGCTCCCAAAGTTAAACTTATACCAAAAGGGAATCACCATTCCTAATTAGAGGGAGAAAAATAAGGGAAGTAAGAGGTACTCTTGTCGTGTGCTACTCTAATTGTGGGGAGCAATGTGTCCTCATCTTGATGCCCTTGCACACCTCGAAGGATGTCATACTTCATCTTTGGGCTTTTCCTCCATGTCGGGCCGGCGCTGCAATGCCCTACGGGTCCCCCGAAGGGTCTCTTTTTCTGAGGTCTTTTGATGAAGCTGTATGGGTGTGTGGGTGTAAGTGGCAGTGAAGTCCTAGAAGGTGTTTTAAAAAATGGCAGGAGGGAGAGTGATTAAAATACAAAATACAATTTATAAACACGTTTAGCACATGAATAATTGTTAGTTTCACAAAATGAGTTTTTCACGTTAATTATTTCTGATAAATACATTTACTTTCTACGTTAATTTTCCATGTTACCGTTCAGCACCCTAAGCACATCACGTTTCACATAAATACATTTCAAAATTCTACTACTTCATGTTTAGAAAACAAAAGATTATAAGCCGATGCGTGCTACATGTGTGATTATAATGCCCCCATCAATAAAATGCGATTTCCATTACATCACTAGACACACCTTTTTGTCAGTGAGTACATTTTTGTGCATCTGAACTGTATTTTTGACATGGTTTTTCCTGCCTTTAGCTGACAAACCATTTGCAGAACTTCTCACATTCTAAGTCCTCTAGACAGTGCTGCTAGCTGCTTCTCTGGTCTCATCAATAATTCCTCATTCTAACTCATCTAGACAGTACTGCAGTTGCTTCTTTGGTCCTGTCTATAATTCCCTCATTTTAAGACCTCTAGGCAGTGCTGGAAATGCATCTCTCTTCCCAGTGCTAATTCCTCATTCCATGTCCTCTAGGCAGTGCTGCTTCTCTGATCTCCGTTAGTAACTCCCCCAATCTAAATCCTCTAGGCAGTGCTGCAGCTGTCTCTCTAATCACAGTGATAATTCCTCATTCTTAGTTCTCTAGGCAGTGCTGCTAACTGATTCTCTGGTCCCATCAGTAAGTCCTCATTCTAAGTCCTCTACACAGTGCTGCAGCTGCTTCTCTAGCTCTGTCGGTTATTCCCACATTTTAAGACCTGCAGTCAGTGCTGCATATAATACAGATCTGTTCTTTGCAGCAGGCATATTAACCCTCAGGGCTACTTAATGGTGAATTGAAACTGCCCCTAGATAAAACTCTGATCTTTCTCACTCAAGCAGGAACATTAATCCCAAGAATCATCATGACATGTTTATTGCTGCCTGAAAGCTGAATGCACAAGGAATTCTGCAGAATCTGTTTTTAAATAGTACGATATTGGTACACTCAGCGCCCGACCCCACCCCCCACACCCCCCCCCCACAAGGAATTCTGCAGAACCTGCTTTTAAATATTATGATATTGGTACACTCAGCGCCCGACCCCCTCCCCCAGCAGTCAGTGCCGCCAACTCAAGGTCAGTGCCCAGTGCGGATGCACCAGTCGCACCGCCCTAGAGCCGGCCATGACCTTAACTCTCCTATGTGGACATCTGTCGCGATCTGGACATGTGTCTGGGGGGTAATGGTTTCTGCTGAAATTTACCTTTGCATTACTCTGTTAGTCACAGGGCCAGAAGCGGCTGAAACCAATCAGGAGTAGTGATCCTCTTCTTCCTGTCTCTGCTGGCATCAGGAATCAGGAAGCAGCAGGAAGCTCCCAAGCTCCCAAGAGCTAATCCCAATGCAGCGTTGTGATTGGTCTGAGCGCCGAACCACGGCGCTTAGACGGGGAGTGGGAGGCTTTGAATGGTCCTCTCCAGTCTGTGTAAAGCAAGCCTGGTGGGAAAGATGCCGGCCAAGCAGTCATGCACACTTAAGGAGTGAATACCACTCCTCTCTCTGCTTTGGCCAGCCCTGCCCAACCGAGAACCACTGACTTAAATAGGAAATATAAAATGATAAGAACAATATGTTATTATCATTTTATGTTTCCTTTTAATCAGTAGGGTAATGCTCCTCCACCTTAGCAGAGGACCTGCCTACAGGCACAGTTGCTCAGTGAAACAGTCTGTGCTGGGTACATTGACGAAGAACTGCCCCATTTGCACATTTCATTCCCGAGTTTTCACTGCTGTGTTGGCCATCAATGCCCTCTGTACATAAGTGAGGGAGGAAATCCTCTGTGTGGGTTACTGCGGTAGGGGCAGTCCCACTGGTCATGAATACAGGGACACACTCCTTACAGAGGCCTCGTGAGACAAATCTGCTTCTGGGTGATACAGCACATTGACTGTAAACTGCCTTCTGGGTCACCGATGGTGCAGTGGTATAGACCCTCAGTGCTGTTGGGCCTGTGCAGTACATGTAGCCCACCCTGCCGGCCACAACCCGCCTTGGTACAGAGGCCCTGCTGGGATATTCTGTGCTGGACTTCAACAGCACATAAGGACCACCCTGCTGGCCATCGATAAGGAGACCCCTTGGGTTTATATTTGGGACTTGTACGGTACATTGAGTGTGACACATTTCACCCAATGATCTCCTTTATAACCATCGCTTTGACCATCCCATTGGCGATTGGTCTCCCTCGCAGTGAGGCCCACGATGGATTTTCTGTGCTGGCCTCTAAGGAGCATACAAACTGCCCCTTCTGCCATTGATACCCTTTATAGATAGGCCAATGTTCTGTGTTGTCCTTCTAGAGAACATACAGACCACAGTGTCAGTCATGGATGTCCTTCTTACAGAGGCGCTCAGTGGATATTCCGTACTAGGCACTATAGAATACATCTTTGTCTTTGATACCATTTGTACAGAAAGTCCTTCTTTGGGCCCAATGCAGCATACCTGAGCTGTGCCATCACCCCGATAGACAGTGCTTGAAATGGAAAACTAGAAGTGCAGGCTCTCTGTACCACAGTACTTGCGTTGTTTCTCAGAAGTGCTTGAACTCTCCAATTAAAAGTATTATGTTTGTATTTAGAGGAGCAGGTACTCTCTCTCTCAAAAAAAAAGTGCTGGTACTCAGTACCGGCCCATTTAAAGCACTGCTGATAGATACCCTTTGTCTGTCGGTTCTGAAGGAGATATCCGGAGTTTGGTATGGTACAGTATCTGGACTGCACCCCTCCACCCTCTGACGCCCATCGAGACCCTTTGGAGAGAGGCTGCGGTTGGTATACTCTCTGCGTGGGCCATTGAAACCACGCACTGCCTTGTTGGCGCTTTGGGACAGCGAGATATTTTAGCACAGGAGAATCTTTGGCATCATCTGCAAGAACCAGTTGCAGATGTTTCCTCACGTGAAATGCTTTCAGATCATGGCGTGTGCCGGTAAAAGAAACATTTCCCGGGCTTGCGAAATGTGCTCATTTCCCGGAGTCCGCCCTGTGTGTTGCATCAAGTACAAAGGTAACTCGTTGTTAAACAAAGCAAGAACTGTACAATGACCTTCGACCTCGAGATACTGAGCACAACAACACACATTCCAACGGTTAGAAGCGGGTAGCATAGAGATTAAAAAAATGGAGCGTTTCTTTTAATCATTGACTGCCACTGAAGTGGACTTGTATTTCAAAGTAAGAAAGCTCAAATGAAGCGATTTCTGTAAGCCTACTACCCATTAAGCTTTTTGGTATTCGAAATTAAGCCGATTCGTCAGAAATGATTTTGTTATGTGTGAAACTCAAACTGCAATTCAATACCACGTTACCAAATCGCTATTTGGGTTTGCGACTAATTGGTATTTGAAAGGGGCATGTTTAAGGCGTCCCCTCCAAATATGGAATCAGAATGGTTTGTAGAATTCGATCACAAAACATTAATACTTTACAGACAACGAACATGTAGTGGTAAACAAACGATGCACCAAAGGCAAGGGGTCCCTTTGGGACTCATTCTCCTTTGTAAATGCAAAAAAAAAAATGTTGCTTAATAGGAGGCAGAGCTCCACGGAACCACGTCTTCTTAAACAATCAAAATCAATCCAAAGAAACTTCTTTTTAAATGTAGTCCAGTTTTCTTTAAGGGAAATAGGCTACATACAAAAAAAGATTGCTTTATTAAATAAAAATCACAGGGATGGGGGTTTGCTGATCCCAACAGGTCACCATCTCTGCGATGACAGTGATGTACAGTGGATCACAACTTGCGACCTACCTTATTAAAATTCAAGAGGTAGGTCAAATTACCACTCATTACGAATCTGTGATTAGGAAAGCGAGTTATTAGTATGTAAGTCAGTTCACAAATGACCACACTGGCCGCAAAAATACTGGTTTCAAATTGCAACCAGTATTTTGTGACCAGTTCTGAGTACATCTGCCTTTAAACCCTTTTATCATTGCTCTTTTGTGCTTGAGCCAGGCTGACATTGTTTTAATGACCTTTCTCCTTGAAATTATGTTATTAGTCTTGAATTGGGCTTCCATTGGCATCCTTCACAACAAACCCCCTATATCATTGGTCTCCCTGCATTTGAAATGAAATGAAAGAATGAAAAGAGAATTTATAAAGCGCGGTAGCTGCCCTGAGGCGTCCAAGCGCTAGAAGCTGTTCCTTCTGGTAAAAACTGTTAACAAGAGGATTATCAGAGTTTTATGAAAAGGAAGGTTTTTAAATTTTTGCGAAACAGGAGTAGATTGGGCTGTGATCTCAGATGGAGGGGAGGGAATTCCACAGCTTAGCCGCCTTATAGGAAAAAGAACGACCCCCGCATCTTGATCTCTTAATCCTAGGGACTGTGGCAAGAAAGGACTGAGCAAAACGGAGCTGTTTGGTAGGATGGTAGGGGGTAATTAAGGGGTGATTAATAGCCGCACCTGTTCTCCAGAATGCTTGATGGGAGATACAGAGGGTTTTGAAATTAATTCTCTCTCTGACCGGAAGCCAATGAAGATTTTTGAGGCCGGGTTTGGCTGAGAGACGGCGGGGAATCTGAAGCACGGTGCGAGCTGCACAGTTCTGTATTATCTGGAGCTTTCGTAGAGTGTTTTCAGGCGCTCCTAAGTAGAGGGCGTTGCCAAATCCAGGTGGGACTGAATTAGGCCTTGGACTACGATCTGTCTTGCTCCAAAGGGCCGCAGAGGGAGGATCTTGCGGATGAGCCTACGACTCCAAACCAGGTGGCTGATAATTTAGTTGCCTGACAGTTAAAGTTGAGTGATTTATCCAGCCAAAAGCCAAGGCTTTTTATTGTGTCCTTAGGTGTGGGGGAGGAACCAAGGGAGACAGGCCAGATTGCATCAATCGAGGAGGTAGGGGAGCTACCGCAGCGCATCAGTTCCGTCTTGGCCCCATTCAGTTTTAGGCAAGAGGAGATCATCCAGCTGTTGACTTCCTCTCAACAGCCCCTTAGGTTGACCTCTGCATTATGAGAGTTGAGCTGATTAAGGGAAACCACTAGCTGAGTGTCGTCGGCATATGTGATGATTTTTATCCCGAATGGACGGACTATCTCAGGCTCATATACACATTAAATAGCGTCAGGCTTAGAGAGGAGCATTGCGGCACCCCACAGCCCAGGGGTTTCCTAGGGGAGATGATATCACCCTCAAAGACTTGTAATGACCGGTTGTCCAAAAAGGACTGGAGCCAAACAATAGCTGACCCTGAGACTCCCAGACTGAGAAGTCGCTGTAATAGTATTCTGTGGTTAACCGTATCAAAGGCGGCACTTAGATCGAGGAGGATGACTGCCACCGAACCTCCCCGATCTAAGATCCCCCTTGCTTCTTCTGTCACGGCAACCAAGGCGGTTTCCATCCCATGTTTGGGGCGAAAACCCGTCTGAGAGGGATCAAGTAAATGATTGGTCTAGAGAAACTCTGTCAAGATCTTATTTACATGTTTCTCCAATATTTTACTCATCCAGGGGAGCAAAGAGAAGGGACGGTAGTTACTGGGGTTGTTGGGATCCAGATTAGGTTTTTTAATAAGTGCTCTAACCATAGCCTGTTTCCAAGGAGTTGGAACAATGCCTGTGGATAGGGAAGCATTAAGCACTCCCAGGATGGTGGGGAGGATACTGTGAGTCGCAGACACCAGGGTGCGCGGGGGTGCTGGGTAACAGGGGGAGCCGGATTTTACCTGTTGCATAGTGAGGGCGAGCGTCTCTGAATCCAGAGAAAGGAAGTTCTCCAAAGTATTTGCCGCTCGTGTTCCGGTAGGCAGATGGGTGTAAGGTTGGGGACGCTGTCAGTCGGGGAGAAGGAGGTGTAGATCTTTTGAATTTTTTTAAAGAAAATTCCGCTAGGTCGTTGCAATGGCTTTGTGTGTTATGAGTGGGTGGGGAATTCTGAGGGAGTTTAGTAAGGGTTTTTACGATCGGATATATTTCTTTTGGTTTTGAGTTGGCTGCACTGATTTTTTCCATGTAGAAATAAGATTGCCTAGTTTTGTTCTCATTTTTGTACGACCTAATTGCTTCCTTATAGATGATTTTGTTTGAGGGGTGGTAGTCTAATCGCCACTTCCTTTCCATTTTTTTAAACTGGCGTTTCTTTTCCCGAAGTTCTGGGGTGTACCATGGTTCGGTTTTTAAATGTCGTTTAGATTTGGTACAGCGTATGGGAAGTGTGGAGTCCAATGAATTTGAGATCCAGTTGTTATAGTTTTCATTTGCTAAAGTGGGGTTCGGGCTTTTCGGGGGTCTGGAGGCCTCTAAGACTGTTATCCAGTCCTTCAGGGGAAGTTTTGACCAGTTGCGCGATTTTCGTGTGGTTATATTTGAAAGAAGAGGGATGGGGGTATTCCAGATAAGAGGTATGTAGGAGAGTAGGGTCTGCTATCCTATGGTCACCCCAAATTTTTGCTTTTTGCTTCACTGGTTTCTGACTTAATGTGGCTGTGGGCCTGCTAATCAGACCCACAGCCTGCTGTTCTCTCTCTAAATTGATGCCAATGCACTTTAGGTGCATTACGAATTGGATCTGGTTCACCTTATGAGCCCCTGTAATAGTGCACCCTAGGTGCCCAGGGCATAGGTGTATCCAAGGCCTACCAGGGGCTGCAGCACGTATTGTGCCACCCCTGGCCTGGCCTCCATCTTTGACACAACTGGCTGATCACTCAGCTGGGGTAAGTCGGTGTAACCACCTCTTACTTAGGTACAGTATGTCTGTGCCTAACCCTAAACTGGACACATATGTTCCTATCAGCCACTCCTATGGAAGGCCTCATCAATCCTGGAAGCAGAGTGCTTGGAAATATGTGAGATGGTGCTCTGGCATGAGCTGAGCCTGTCTGCAGCTGTCGGGAACAACTCCCTAAGCTGTTCCGGGATATTGTCATACCATATACTCTTAAGTGCATTATAATCCTCGCGGTTAAATGCTATCTTTGGTTTGGCTTTATCAAAACATGTCGAGTAAGGTGTCATACGAATTGGAATACTATCCCCTCGCCAATTCTGGCGACGGGGATAGCATTCCACCCTTCTAGAGGGACACGACATGTGTGTAGCCTTAACCCCGGTTAAAGTTAAACAGAGCCTCAGCTTCACAAAATGGACGCTGCCACCACAGACACAAGTCTGGCCTCCTGCTGCTGACCGAAACTCGGCAGATGGTGGCCTGGACAAAGGGTTTCCTGCCTTGGGAGGTGCGAGCACCACCCCAGACAGGATTTTGTGTATTAGGTAGGACAGGGCTGAAAAGAATCAGACATGCCCGGGGCACACAAGGTGTCCCCGTGCATAGGCCAGTCCAAACCGGTTCTGGGGCCTTCCAGCCCCAGTCCTGGCGCGGAGCTGGACAAAGGAAAGGGGGTGTAACCGCCCCCCTTCCTGGTTCCTCCCAGAGGAGGGACCTAGTAGGTGATCCACCCCCAGTTTGGGAATAAGAGGGGGAGCAGTGCCATTGCACAGCAGATCATCCCGAAATCAACTTAAAACTAAGAAGAAGACTGGACTTCGACATTCTGCTGCACAGAAGACTGAAGAAGAATCTCCCTTGTGGCCAAGGAGTGACCACCCTGTGAACACAGGTACCAACCAGCAACTCGACGTCTGCTTTGCCGCCGCCTCCCGCCGGAGACCGAGCCCAGAGCCCGACAAGAACCAGACTCCCAGACCTCTCAGAGCCCGATCCACAGTCCCTGCGAAGAAGGGACCCGTGGAGGCACCGAGTGACGTGGGACCGGACCTCTTGGAAGACACTCGTAAAGCTGACTGCGCAGCTTCTGAGGCATCCTCGACGTTGTGCTTTGGGGATTGAGAACCCCCACCACCGAGCAGCCCTTGCACCGAAGATCAGCCCTCCAGCATCTCCACGATCTGCGTGGGGCCCTTTTGCATTGTGCCACTCAACGCGCCATCCCGGCCACTAGCCACGTGGTCAGCGGCCATCTTGGCGACGAACCCGAAGATTTAAACAGCAGGTCTGGTTGCTCCAGACCTACCCAAGCTCCTGTGAAAAGGAGCACCCGCTCTGACCTTGCTGGTCCGAGTGAACAGCATCTTTCAACTTCTGCGTGGCTTGCATTTGCCAAGGCCTGTTTGCTCCGATCAGGTCGCCGACACCGCCAACAGCGAGAAGCCTACGTGGGACAGCTCGTGACCGACTCCTGGACGTCCTCGACCCCGGGTATCCACGTGGCTGCAGAAAGAAGCTACCCGACAACGCCTGTTTGCACCCGACATCGCCTGGTTCCAATCTGGTTCCACGGTAGTCACTGGCTAGTGACTTTGAACACTGTCCCCTCTGCTTTCAGGTCTTCAACTCTTCTGATCCACCCTTGGATCCACCGGAACTCTTCTCATCGAGCCGCCTGCAGCATCTTCAGCTCCAAGCACCATCGACCAGCGTGACGAAACCCGACACATCTTCGACCCTGTGCACCCGCTTCCTGTGGGTGAGGTAACTCAGCTCCGCCGGTGCTCCTGCACTGGTACACATCCCAAGGGCCTGTGTTTTAAGTTTCAGCTCCGTAGGTCACTCGGAAGGTTCCTAACTTTCTAACTTTGTGCTTTTTACGCACCATAGACTTTGTATTGAGAAGTGCGTGCACTTTGAACACTGCACCCGAGTCCCGTGGGCCTTTCCCGACTTAGTTAACTCCAGTCTCGAATAGCTCCAGCGATTCCCAAGGCCCTAGGCCTCTTCACTTCCCTCTAGGTATCTCTTATACCACTTTCTTAGTATATGGTTTAGGTGGCCCCTAGGGCTCATCCATATTGTGCAACTTTTGTGTATTTTAAAACTGTCTTGTGATTTTACGCTTGTGCTTCTGTGCTCATAAAGAGTCCAGGGGATTTTATAGTTAATAAATCAATATATATTTTCAATATATATCTGTGTGGTGTCCCTTTCATCTGGTATTCAAGGGGGTTGTGTATGGTATAACAGCTGGCTTCACATGCCTTTCAGAGTTTAGCCTAAGACTGCTTTGTCCACGTTACCACTAGGATAACTGGTCTACAAGGTTGAATTACAACCATCATCATAAGGGTTGCTTGGCATGGTACAAAGTGATCACTAGAATTAGTGAGCATTATATACCAGGCCAACTTCTCACAAGGTATCATGAAGTGATCGGTCCATGGGAAAGGGGACGGGGAACCCAACGTGAGGTTTGTGCAATTGCTAAAGATGGGGTCAAGCAGATGGCCTTTGGAGTGGGTGGGGAAGAGGACCAGTTGTTTTAATTGTAGAGCGGAGAGACTAGCTGTTAGTTCTGATGCAAGGTGGTCTAGGTTATCATCAAAGTGAATATTGAGGTCTCCCAGTAGCGTGTAGTTAGCTGGGCTAGTAGCTAGATCTGCGGCAATAGCGGGTAGATCATTGTGAAATTGTTTTAAGGTTCCGGGTGAACGATAGTTAAGTGTTCCGGTAAAGCAACTGTTAGGGGAGAAATCAATGGAGAAAGACAGACTTTCTCAATCTGGAATTGGGTCGGAGGAACAGCGGCAAGTGTAGTGGTCTTTTTAGATAATTGCCAAGCCACCCCCTTTTCCCATGCGGACGATCTCTCCGCTGAATCTGGTACCCTTGAGGAAGGGCTTGCACCAGGTCTGGTTCTGAATCTGGGGTAAGCCATGTTTCTCTCAAAAAGAGGGCATCTGGACAGAGATCTCCTAGGAGTATGGTGATTTCGATATAGTGTTTGGGTAGTGATCTGCAATTCAAAAGATAAATTTTTATTTCAGGCTCTATTTTTTTAGGATGAATTCGGCCAAGCCCAAGGTTACATTGGGGACAGATAGTGGGTAGGTCCAATGGGTGGCAGGAAGGGAGGCAGGGGGTCTGTGTGGTTAATCGTATTTTATGGAGAGAGTTGGGGCTATAGCTTCTGGTTGGTTTGGCAAATTGTGCAGGGGTTGTGGCCCCTGGCCCTGCCGGTCGCGGACGGGCGCAGACGGGCTAGTCTTTGGCGCGTCTTCCGCGTGACACCGGCGCGACCGCTGCGATCGTCCGCTGAGCAGTCGCTGACACATTGGCTCAAGTAGCGGCGATCGAGTGTGCCTGGCTCCGCCCTCCCGATAGGAGGTGGGTGGGATTGGCTTGCCTGCTTCCTGGAACGCCCTCCACACAAATGGCACACAGCCGCGGTGGAACGGGGCGAGGGAAGCGAGGCAGTGCAGTGTGGGTTAGTGCAATTTAAAAAGGTACCTAAATCGTCTTTCTTAAAAGCAGTTTCTGGGCAGCAGCAGGCTGTGGTGGTGTAGGCAGCCTTACCAGAGGTAGCGTTGACGCTCAAAGTAACTCAGGTCTCAAGTAGCGGCGATCAAGTGAGCCTGGCTCCGCCCTCCCGATTGGAGGTGGGTGGTGATTGGCTTGCCTGCTTCCTGGAACGCCCTCCACACAAATGGCACACAGCCGCAGTGGAATACCTGTTAATACACCTAGCTTATTGGATTGTGCAATTTTCTTTGATAAGCTGTGTTACATCTGCCATCTTGGGTTGTTTTCTTTTATAAAAAGAACGTAAACAATGAAACATCAAAGAACATCTTTTAGTGTCTACAGGAAAAGACCCCAGATGAACACCTGCCAAACATCTATGGTTCCAACTTCCTTTTCCACTGAGGAATGTGATGGAAGAGTAACTGTGTAAAAATATTTGGATTTGACATTGGGCTACTGAAATGACAAGGAGGCAGTGGAATATCTTGATAGTGAAGAAATCTATTCTGGTGTTTCTGATGGATACTTGTACTTGCAGATTTCTGATCTCTTGAATATCTCTAGGCACCAACAGAATCAGGAAGTATTCACATAGCTCTCCTGCTCTCGACTATAGCATTGACTTATTTCTTGAAGTCGGTTGCAGCGTCGATGTGACGTCACCGGGCCTATATAGCACCATCCTGGACTTCCTATGTCAGTTCTTTTCTGTCAAAGTCCTTTGATGAGCATTCAGAGATGCTCTCTGTGTAAAAATTGTCATTGAAAATGTTGTTTTTTGTGATTTGCAGCTTTACGGATGTCTCCCTGCGGCTCCTGCTTTTAACAAATGTCCTTTTCAAACCCCTACAAGGTTTGCATATATTACGCTTCGGTATGAAGAATGACTTCAAGTTGTGTGGTGACTGAGGCCTCATGCAAACTACGGCGATCAAGGAGCAGAAGTCAAAACCTTTTGAATGGTGTTAGAAATGGGGTTTCTGATTGGCAGAGGTATGCATATTTTCCAAGCAGAATCCACCACTCTAGTCAGACTAAGCTGGATGCACACTAAAAGATAACCTGTGCTCACCCTCTGGTAGGTTAGCACAGACCTGTCAGGCAGATGTAAAGAGGTAACGCGTGAAGAATTTGTGCAACACATACTCACACAGTAACACAATGAAATCACCACAAAAATACTCCACACAGGGTTAGAAACATTGATTATATTTTTATGAATAAAACATGAACAAAACAACAAAAATCCATCCAATAAGTTGGACAAGTGTTATGCATTTTCAAAGATTAAATAAAAATATAGTGTGTAGAGTCATAAAGCACCGACCGGGGGCATATGGTCGTGCTAGGCCTGGGTAAATCCAAAGGTGAGGCCGACCACAATGGAGTGTAGGCCAGTTGCAGGACTTACTCAAATCCTACTTAAAAAGTACCTTGGATGGTGGAGGTGTCAACGTTGAAGACTCATGCAAGGAGGCACAGCATCACTGTCGATCCCGGGGATGGAGGCAATGCATTGGTTCTGATCTGCACAGTCGACGAAGGTTACCTCAAAGAGCCCCTTTAAAATGACAGTGATGCGTCATTGCCGGCCCAAGCAGTCCGTCGTCTTTGAGCCAGACAGTCCATCGAAGCGGTGCCATCGAGCATCAACTGTATAGGTGTCAAAGAGCAATGCGTCGATTCTGATGGGCTCCAAGTCACCCATGTGTTGGTTTTGGCAGATCAGCACAGCAGAAATCACCTTCCAAGGGCTTAGGACTGGATTGGCACCATGTGGCAGGGCAGGACTCACAGATGCCAGAGTCCACATGCTGTCGCAGGGTTGATGGAAGTCTGTGATGGCCCTGACATGTAAGAACAAGGGGCAATCCATTAAGCCATTGGAGACTTTAGAGTTTCAAATTAGATGGTCCAGACCTTGTTCTCAGCAGGGCCAAAGATCAGCAGGCAGGAGGGCAGCACAGCAAAGCAGAAAAACAGTTCTTCCAGAGCAGCAGTCAATCAGAGTAGCAAAGGTCTTTGAAGTGTGCACAGGCCTTTTTGTCTCAGCCCCAGCATCAAACTGTCAGGAGGGGCTAATCAACCATTTGTGTGGTAAACAGGACATTGCCTATTCAGGTGTAAGTGTTAGCTCCCCCCTCCCTTCCTACCCAGGAAGAACTTCAAGATTGCAGATGAGTTCTCTGTCACACCTACCCTCAATCTGTTTGTGGCTGTCTAGAGGGATTGCACAAAGTGTAGCTGTCATCCAACCATATGTGCAGTGGAGACAGGCTGCAAGGCACACAGAGCAGTAAGAGCGAGAAATGCCACCCTTTCCAAAAGTAGCATTTCTAGAATAGTAAAGCTAAATCCAACTTTACCTATAAGATAGATTTATCATTATCATTCCAAAGATATAAAACACGACGCAGCTACTTCTTTCTGATTTGGAATTTCAAATTTAAATTATTTTAAGAACTTCCCAATGTTAGTCTATGAGAGGAGTAGGTCTCAAAGTAGTAAACAACTAATTTAGCTGTTTGTCACTACCAGGACATGAAAAACGTAAAGGTTCATGTCCTACTTTTTATTTACACATCACCCTGCCCATAGGGCTACCTAGGCCCTACCTTAGGTATGACTTATGGACAATAAAAGAGGAGTTTAAGACTTGACAGGTGGTGGTAAATTCCAAGACAAAGTGCCAGTAAACTGCACACACAGGCTTGCAATAGCACACCTGAGACAGATTTGAAAGGCTACTTGTTAGGGTGGCATAATCAGTGCTGCAGGCGCACAATTAGCATTTAATTTACAGGACCTAACTAAATGGTACACCACTTTACAAGGGCCGGGCAAGTACATTGAATATGCCAAACAGGTGTAAGCCAATTATACCATGTTTGGAGAAGAGAGCACATGCTCTTTAACACTGGTTAGCAGTGGTGAAGTGCACAGAGTGCTAAAGTCAAGCACAAGTTAAGAAAAAGAGGACAAGAAATGAAATAGGTTTTGTGGTGACCCTCCAGAGAGGGACATTTTCCAACACAACTCCCTCAAGCCCAATGCCTTGGTAGACTAATAAATAACTTAATGGACTTCTCTGCATAGGGTGATAGAACCTGGGCTAAGGTCCTCTACTGCAGAGGTACTTGCCAGTTCTGCGCCTCTCTGAACCCAGTTGGATCCCTCTTGCTTTTCTCTTCAGCCACTAGGGTGAGCCATGGAAACCCTCTCCTCCTCTGTGAACCCTATCTGGGCAGCACCTAACTTTGATCTGCTCACAGATAAGTTCCAGTAGGCAGATAGTTCCACCATGGCCGACAAAGTGATGTGGCCCACCACACCCCTTGGGTCTGACTTCTGTCCCCAACTCAAGGAAAATTCTGTCCACATGGATAGCGACCAGCAGATGCCACAGATAACGTTTAGAGTCAAGAGCCAGGCCCTAGGCCATTCAGAGATCTCTTTCCTTTGTGGTTTCTCAGAGTGGTGGGCAGTAGCCCCAGATGCCTTGCATCCTTTTACTACTACACCTCCCACCAGGTCAGAGGTGGTATCCTGCAACTGGTCCTCAAACTCAGGTTCTGTACGGGAAGCAACACTTACAATGCAACTTTTACAACGCACTACCTTTACAATGAAACTTTTACAACGCAACATCCATTACAACACATACAGTTACAACGCAACCATTACAACGCATGTCACTACAACGCATACCACTACAACGCATGTCTTTACAACGCAGTCATTACAACCCATACCATTACAATGCATACCTACCCTATCCCCAACACTTACCCTACTGTTGCACCCCCTGGAGTTAGAATAATAATTTTTACCCCTACACTATCCAATACTTACCCTACTGTTGCACCCCCTGGAGTTAGAATAGTAATTTTTACCCCTACACTATCCAACACTTACCCTACTGCTGCACCTCCTGGAGTTAGAATAGTAATTTTTACCCCTCCACTATCCGATACTTACCATACATGCAATGTATTGGTATGCGTTGTAATGGTATGCGTTGTAAATGTAGTATGCGTTGTAGTGGAATGCGTTGTAAAGGAAGTTTCAAAGAATTAGTTGTAATGGCATGCGTTGTAATGGAATGCGTTGTAATGGATGTTGCGGTGTAAAAAATGCGTTGTAAAGGTATGAGTTGTAAAAGTTTGCGTTGTAAAGACATACATCTGTTCTGTACCATTGGACTGGACAGGAGTCAGGGGTGAGTACTTCCTTCTTCTACCCATCCACTGAGGGTGTGAGCCCTCCGTTTGTGAGTAGTACATCCAGAAAACTAACCTGTCAGGGTGCCTGTGGCAGCCCGCTTCCCAGTTCTCCTAACACTGGGGGCAACTAATTCTACAGAATGCACTCAGTGGGCATTTGTGGGCTATCTATGACTCTTCTATGGGTTACCTCCCCACCCCACTCTAGGGGCACCAAGGCCATAAGGCAGAAAAAGTTCTGCCTGTGGGCTGGAGTTACTCTACACACATCAGCGGTGTACTGCTTTGGGGAGATTAGCTATTCCACAACAATCATTCTGCTAGTCCCAGTATCCTTCAGAGCAGTGGTTTGGATCCCATTCACTCACACCTGGTGGAAGTGATAACTTCCACCCTCAGGGATCATCAACTCACCCTCTGTGTCGATATCCTAGCTGAATGAGATCATGGCATGTTCTGTGACCTGTCCTTGAGGACTACTTTCCCCTAAGGCCATATTGGCCATCCCACAAGAGTTCCCACCAGTGGGTGCTTTCTATGGACAGAGAGAGTCCCCTTGCTTGTGTCCTGGGTGGGAACACTCAAAGCAGCAGGGTTGGAAATGGGGTGTCCTGGGGCACCACCCACCAGAACCACCCTCCTTCTTCTCAGATGTGACATGGGAACCCTTTCCTTCCTCTGTACCCAAGACCTGTCTGGGTCTCTCTTGACCTCCCCATCGCTCTTTTAGGGGGAACCCAAACCACCCTTCTTAAGGTTACACCCAGGTACCTTTCTGGACACTCATTTGCTGATCCAGATGTCTGCCTTATCAGCAAGCTTCCTGGGGTAAGAAAGCTTACTATCTACCAGGTCTTGATGTTGCTCTTTAAAGCAAATACCCTGTGGCAGCTCGCATAGTGCGGGCGGTTGTGCGGGGGAGGGGCAGGGTGGTGGGGTAGTAAACTCAGACATACGACGGAACGGAGGGAAGTAATAATTACTTTCCCCTGTTCCGTCACATGTCCAAGTTTACTACCCACCACCCTGCCTTTCCCCCGCCCCGCACCACCATTTGGCAGCATGCCCTATGAAAGCCGCCACTGCAAATACCACATATATGCTCCTTCAAAATCAAATTGTGGAGCCCTGTATAATCATCTACTATGCTGCCCCTCACTCAGCCCTCCAGTGCCTTGCTAGCATAGTCTATACAGTCCACCCAACTCTGATGCAATCCTGTAATTGGCCCTGAACCTCTGTCAGCATTTCTTAGGTCTCAGCCTAAACTTGTTGACTAGGATGGCCATCATAGCAGTGTATTATGTCTTGTCCTCTACCTGTAGTGTAAGGAGTGTGTCTGTTAGAAATGGGGATCTATAGTTGGCACCCTGTCCAGGTAGGGACCCTTCTTCCTAGTCAGGATAAGGGGAATACACTTCTAAAATAACCCCTGTTCACCCACTTAGGAGCTTGGCATGAGCAGTAAGGCTTAACTCAGAGGCAGTGTGTGAAGTATTTGCACATAACCAACAGCAATACAGTGAAAACACTACAAAAGTACACCACACCAGTTTTAGAAAAATAACCAATAATTTATCTGTGCAAACCAGACCAAAAACGATAAAAATCTGCCATATAGTTCTCAGAAAAATCAATAATCAAAAATAGGCTTAAAATACAGCTCTTGAAATCGATAGCTCCAGCCAGGGCTATCACAGCATCTTGAACAACAAATCCTAACAATTCTGGCTGACTGTAGTGTTGCGGGCCAACTACGGTGTCAAAACTACCCGCAAAACAGTACCTTTTAGAAATGCAGGGTGTTGGTGACCTCTCATTGAGCTCCAAAGAGCCGGAGTTGGCAGGTGTTGTTTCGGATATTGATGCAGTAGTAGTTGGGCCCTTGAAGTCACACGAGTTGCAGATCGGACTCCTTGTGGTTGAAGTCTGGAGCAGAGGCATTGGCAGGCATTGGGCTGCAGTGTGAAGAGCAGCAGTGTGGTAGGCGGTGCCCTCAGGTTGCTGTGCAGGCAGCAGCTCGGTAACGGCCATCCAGTGGCATAAGTGAGACCAGAGCTGCAGTGCGAAGTAATGCAGTGCGCGCCACTGTGCTGGCAGGTCATGGTGCAAGCAGCGTTGTCGTCATTGCGGGAGCACTGTTGTCGCTGATGAACCAAAGTCTATGGCATCGGCATCAGTAGGCCAAGGCTGTGGTACGGGATGAGGGCAGTGCGTCGTGTACCTTACAATCGGTGCCCTCGAACCGTGGTGCAAGCAGCGGTGTCAATATCGGCATGGAGCATTGTCTTCGGGGATACCAGGATGGTGGTGCGAAGCGAGGCAGTGTGAAGTACGGTGCCCCCAGGTCACGGTGCAATCAGCGGCTCGGTGGCGGCATCGGACATCGTCATCGGTGAGAGCATGGTTGCTGTTCGAAGTGCGGCGGTGGGCTCTGCAGTGCCTTCTGGAAAAAGAACCAGCAGCGGCGTTGGTGACGGCGTTGGCTTTTTCTTTGTTCCTGAGACTTCTTGCACAGGGTGCAAGCACTAACTCAAGCCCTTGGAGAAATTCAAACAAAGAAGTTGCAGAAAGTTCAGTAAAGTACTTTCTCTGCCCCAGACAGAAGCAGCCACTGCAGGCCAACACAGCAGAGCACACAGCGAAGGGGTAGTCCCTTCTCACAGCTCCTACAGCTTCTTCTTGGCAGGTTTCTGAGTTCAACAGAGTTCTAAAATTCTGGGGTCTGGGGCCCAATATTTATACCACAGTTCAATTTGTTATCTTATGGCACAGTGTCTTGGTGCCTAGTCCAAACCAGTGTATTCTTCTCTGCCCCAGCCTCCTGGCAGGTGGTGAAGACAGCATTGTGTAAGGCAGACCAGACCTATTCAGGTGTAAGGAAATTGCCTCCCACTACTTTAAATGCAGTCCAGGTGTATTCAGCCCAGCCCTGACGCATCCAGGAAAGGCAACACACACCTCAACCCATCCAGTGGCTGTCTACAGTGGTTGCACATCTCCAGCCACTGTCCTTCAAAGCCAGACAGAGGCCAGGTGTTGTTACAGGGTTGAAGAAAATCGTTAATGGCCCAGATGCATCAGAACAGGGGGCAAGCCAGAAACTCCTTGGAGTCACTCTGGTTTCGAGTGAGATGGTTAAAAGTCCTTGTCCTCAGCAGGGCAGATATCAGCAGGTAGCAGGGCAGCACAACAGCGCAGAAAAACAGTTCTCCATAGCAGCAGTCAAGCAGAGTAGCAATCCTTGTAGCACATTAGTCTTTACTCCTGGCAGAGTTCTTCACAGGTCCAGTAGTGCACTGTCTTGGTAGGGTCAGAGTCCCAGTACTTATATCCAGTTGTATTTTTGAAGTGGAAGTGACTTCAAAGCAGGGTCTTTGAAATGCACACAGGCCCTTTCTTCACAACCCTGGCTCCGGAAAATCAGTTGGGGGTAATCAGTACGTTTTGTGGGAAACAAAGTACTGTCTATTCAGATGTAAATGTCAGCTCCCCCACTCCTTTCCAACGCAGGAAAGGAGTTATCAAAATGCCAATGACTTCTCTGTCACATCTACCCTTCCTGTGTTTGTGGCTGTCTAGAGGGAATGCACAAAATTAAGCTGTCACCCACCCAGATGTGTATTGGAGACAGGCTGCAAGACAGACAGAGCAGAGAAGAGAAATACCCACTTTCTAAAAATGGCATTTCTAGAAAAGTGGCAAGCTGAACCCGGGAGAATTTCCAAACGTATCTCCAGACAGAGCATCTTAGAATAGTAAGGTTAAATCCAACTTTACCAATAAGAGTCCTTTTTTATTACCATTCCACTCCTTTCTGATTAGGACTTCCATCTTAAAAGTGTGTTAAGGAATTCCCAATGTTAGCTTACGAGAGGAGTAGCCCTCACAGTAGTGAAAACAAAATGTTGCTATTTGTCACTACCAGTGCATTAAAAACGTAAAAGTACATGTTCCTCCTTTTATTTAACTGCACCCTACCCTTAGGTCTACCTAATGCCTGCCTTGAGGTTGACCTATGTGTAATAAAAAGGAGTTTAAGGCTTGCCAAGTGGTTTTAAATGCTGAGTTGAAGTGGCAGTAAACTGCACACACAGGCTTTGCAATAGCAGGCCTGGGACAGGTTTTAAAGGCTACTTGTGTGGTGCGACATCAGTGCTGCAGGCCCATTAGTAGCATTTAATTTACAGGCCCTGTGTATTTGGTATACCACTTTACTAGGGACTTACAAGCAAATTAAATATGCCGAATAGGGGTGAACTAATTATATCATGTTTATGAAAGAGAGTACATGCACTCTAGCAATGGTTAGCAGAGAGAAAGTGCTCAGAGTCCTAAAGCCAACAAAAAGTTCAGAAAAAGAAGGAAGAAGGCAAAAATTTTGGAAATGACCCTTCCGAGAGGACCCTTTACAACAAACGCAATGACCACCAAGCTTGGCATCGATCATGCTCCAGGTCAGGATCAAAGTCACACTCTTCTCCTTTCTCGAAGTCTTCAAATGAGAAGAAAAGAAATCATAAGAAGAGACTACAAGACAGGTTCTCCTCGAGGTGTCATTCATACTGTTGGAATAGGTCTTGTTAGTGCTCTGCACTCCAGTGGAGACTTTCTTCAAGCCATAGCTGGTGGAAACCCTCTGACGAAAGGAGCCCTTGCTCATCCCAGCCTCAGCACTGACATCAGCCCCTGCCCTGTTTCTAGCTCTAATGCCTGCACCCTTTCTGACCTACCCTGAATTTCCAGTGCCCGGCACTAATCCTTTACAATACCTCCACACCATGGTGGCACTGTTTAGGAATAACTTGGTTCGCACTGGTGCACCTGCAGGCCCGACAGAATTGTCTGGACCCCCGACTAGGGTACCCCTGAGGACAAGCGAACCAAATAATGCACCATATGAACCACATCCGGTGTTGACTGGAGCTGTCCAGAGCCCAGTCTCGGACCAGAAGTTGCTTATCCAGAACTATCCCCGGCCCCTCAGACAAAAGCTATATTGAGGTCATCCAGAAAGGAGGTGCAATGTTTAGCAGAAGAGGCAAGGTATAGAGAAGGTACTGAGCCTGGGCCTTCTTCAAGAAAAAAGAATTGGCAGACAACGTAGGATCTTTTTGTGTCAGATCCAATAGAAATGCCCCAAATTATTCCCCATGATGATGATGATATTAGTCAGGAGGTCAGCTTTTCCCCCTCTCTCAAACTCATACACTGCAGACTGTTTTTCATGTCAAAATGCAAGTGGACTTGACACCTTGGTATAGTTGGAAATGGTGTCCCCTTCCAGGCCAGAACCTCCAGTGGTGGGCACATGTACGTCAATCTTGAGAAAGGCATCAAAAGTGCTTTGAATTACTCCTGCCCACAGTGGAGGCCATGTCACATATCCTGACAGGGATTCTACAGGCCGCTTCGGTGGCCTCTGTACTGCTAACCCCATTCAATGAGGTTCTTGATGTTCTCATGGAGGACATCAAAATGGCATTGGATAAACTAACGTTTGCCCTGGAAGTCAAGAGACTTAATACCTGCTGATATAGGCTGGCAATAGGGAATCCTGATTTTCTCTCTTCCCACCCTTCTCCAGATATACTGGTCATGCAAGCCTTTTTTTGATCCAAGCTGAACCCGGGAGAATTTCCTAACGTATCTCCAGACAGAGCATCTAAGAAACTGCAATTTATTGGCAAAAAAAGTGTTTTCTGCAAGGAGTCTGGAGTGGCAGCCAAAGAACATTACATGCCTTCTAGCCATCTACGTCTATGCACTCTGGGAGATGGTGAGCCACGTGTACCTAAAGCACCTGAAAGACAATTTTGCTTAGTTGGTCAGGGATGGTCAGCGGCAGCGTAAACAGGGTATCCAGAATTTAAAGTAATGTCCTGGAGAGGATTGTAACTTTCATCTATTTTCAGGGGCAGTTCAGGTCAAATTGGATCAATAGTGACTATGCAGCACCACAGGGAGAACAGATTACAGGCAACAGGAAAAGGTATTAGATGGCTCGCGTGAGTGGAAGGAGGCGAGGGCGATTATTTCCTGAACTCCAAGAGGGTTAGGCAAGAGGGCGAGGTGCAGGGCTATACAGGGGAAGGGACTCTCATAAAGTGCTGGAGGTTTCACAGCTAACCTTTCCTTTTCATCTCCGTACGCAGAGCATTCACCGAACCATCAGTAGGGTGTACGTCAGCCTCAGGTCTACTAGTACAATCCACCGAATAAGTAAGTTCAAGGGACAAGTGTGGAGGCAGAGCATCTGGTGGCACAAGGGACACAGAGAGGTCCAGCCTTGACAACTGAGGATTCAGTGCAGTGGTGTTCTAACACAAAAAATAATTATTCTCAGATTGGGGCAGTGGCCTGCGTGTGCTAAGGAGCATCATGCATAGCTAGGGCTCTCCTCCCTATTTTCGCAGATGTTCCAGGTGGAGGACTCGTAGCCAGACACCTCACAGGACGCACAATGGGCGGCGTTTATCCAGATGGCCAAGTCCAGAAGGTTGGCATGGGCAACGGGACTATTGAAGTCGAAAAAAACAGACGACTCCCGTATTGACATTGAAGCCCTACTCCAAAGCTACAACCCAGTGCAGAGGCAGAACCCTCAAGACCAAAGCGGGTCTGCAGGGCCACCAATAAGGACTTTCCCACAGATCCTCCGGCATCCTGAAGTAGAGCGCTGTCGGCTCCCAGTGAAGTCGCTCCCCCGCTTACCACTCCCCCACGCCCGACACTGGGGTCAGCTGCCACAACGGACTATAATTCGGACCCAGGGAACGAAGCAACCAAGGAGGAATTGGGCAAGCTTATGGACACAATGAAAAGTTTCATGGCAGATTTTAGAGCAGGTTCGGCAGGGACTGGCTCCTTGCAGCTGCGCAGTGGCCCAAGCACTATGAAGGGAGGTGCGCAAGCGTCTGCTGACATGTGGGTGAACCAGAGGAGTGAGCCGCAAGCATGAGGTGTGGCCCCCCACTGCTGCAGCCCCAGCCGTTCCCAAAAAGGGGGCCAGGTTACCTGGACCAAGTGAGTCATCAATAACCTCAGGGGGAAACACGGGAAACCAGTAATCGCCAGCCCGCCCAACACCATCCACAGTCCATTGCCAGCAGTGGGTACTGCAGGCTTGTCAGCCACCCCTGGAGTGACTTCCCTCGCAATCATCACCGGAGGCGTCATCGCGGTCGTCCCCAGGGACCCAACCACAGGACTGTCTCTGCCCCTCCAGTCACCCCTCAGCCCACAAGTGCACCCCCCCCCACAGCCAAGCAGGCCTACAGCGCCCCCCAGGCCTGTCACTGCAGCTCCCTTGCTGTCGTATCGCTGCTCCTTAGCGTGGCATCTTCCCCAGGCAGCGAAGGAAGGGATCTGGTGGCGCGACTTCATAGACATTTTTTCCCTGCTAATGCTAGGCCAGGAGGGACTTGACACAAGGAAAATGGGAGGGAAAGAGGATGACAAGAAGGTCAAATATCAGGCATGGCCTGAAAACACCATTTAAAACTGTCTCGAGGCCCTTTCTATCCTGACCTCTGTGACAATGGAGAGATACCCAGATTTGGGCCAGGAGATGGTGCAATTCTGCAGGATGATTCACAATGAGGCAATCAGATGGGGGGAGTGGGGTGGTTGAACTATGACTGGGAGTTCCGCAAAAACATGTCCATGTGTCCAGTCGGGGTGGGACCAGAAGGATGTTCAGTTATGGATGGACCACCTGGGCCAAATCCACCCCGCAGAGCATAGGTGCCCAGAACAAATCCCAGGGGGAGCAGTCAGCGGGCAGGAGTTCCTTTAAAGCAGGAACATGTGGTTTTAAACAGCCCTTTTGGGAGGGGCACAGGGGAGGCCGCCAGAGGGGGGGCTTTAGAAGGTCTCCACAAGGGACCTGTAGATTGTTTAACACTGAATCATGATCCTGGGGCAAAACATGCAAGGTCTTGCACACGTACAGTAAATTCGGCGGTCCCCACCCCACAGCATCCTGTTATTCGAAGCAAGAGCAGCAGCCCGCCAGCAATGTCAGTTGAGGGTCCCCATAACATATCAAAACATTCACACACACACCCCCCCTGACGTCCTCCATAGCACTCCCTTGGTCCACTCTGCCATACTAGATAGGTCAGGCTCCCCCCCATGGTCAACAAAAGAGAGATGACCCCACTAGTTCCAGGGAACAGGGTGCTCAAGACAAATAAAGCCAAAAAGGGAAATCCCTGGAAACCACAATAGATCCTTATTCACATCATTCTTTCAATCTTTCATACCACCGTATTGTAGAACCAAATTGTTGCCCCAAATATATTTGCCAACTAAAATTTAGCGTTTACAATATTTTTTATTAAAAAGATTTTATCTTTTCTGCCAATTTTAAAATTCCGGAGATATTCCGAAAACATCTACATCAACAATAAGCAATAAAATACAGTACATATCATAGGTACAGTTTATCCATTACATTTCATCATAAAAAGCATTTATAAAAAAAACTAGCTCAGATCCAATAGCCCTCTATACTTTGTATGGAGCCCCCAGTACCATAATTCCTGTGTATCTGAGCCCCCCCCCAAGACCAATAGTGGCATCTATTGATTCCATATTAGAACCACAAAGTAAATATGCTGACAGATTCCTAAAACCCATAGTACAAAAACAAAAATCTTACATGAAAGACATCTCAGACATGATATCAAAGACAGAGGGAATTAACTTTGATAGTAATAGGGAATTTATGGTGACTCTAGATGTAGAGTCACTATGTTATGTTATGTTATGTTAAAAGAACTTGTTACCGCGCACGGACACCAATTGGTTTCATGGCGCTCAGAGACAAGTGGTGAGAAGGAGCAGGTGAGTAAGGGACTAATCATAAGCTAATTGGAATAGATAAGTTTTCAGGTTTTTGCGAAAAGTGGTGTAGTCAGGAGTAAGCCGGATTGAGAGGGGGAAGGAGTTCCAGGTAGAAGGAGCAAGGAAGGAGAAACAGGCAATGACATGTTTCTTCCGTTTGACCCTGGGGGTGATCAAAAGATTGTGAGCAGAGGACCTGAGATGCCGTGAGGGAATGTGACGGTTGAGGCTAAGAGAAATAAAATCAGGGGCAAAAGCAGATAGAGATTTGAAAACGGTGCAGCCCATTTTAAAAATACAGCGGGACACGACCGGGAGCTAGTGCAGTCTTTTCAACAAGGGCATGACGTGTTGGTACTTAGGTTGTTGAAAGACCAATCTGGCCACCTGGTTTTGCACCAGCTGAAGCCGATGAAGGTGGTACGCGGGGATCCCCAGATACAAGCAGTTTGCATAGTCAATGCGTGAAGTGACCAGGGCCATAATAACAAGTATGAGAGCCTCTGGGGATAAAAACCTTTGGATTTTACCAATTCTGCGTAGGTGATAAAAGCAGGCCGAGGTAACGGAATTGATTTGAGGCCTCATCGACAGGTCACTGGAGATGATGACACCAAGGCTCTTCGCGGACTTGACTGGGCAGGGGGGGGGCCGAGAGCTGGGGGCCAGAAGTTAGGACTCCAAGGGTTTGTGGCCCACCGGTCAGGACCAACTCAGTCTTGCTAGGGTTGAGGTTCAGCTGGCTGAAGTTCATCCACTCATAGATGGTAAGCATGATCGATTGAAAATTAGAGCAAGAGAGAGGAGAGGGATCGATGGGAAAAATTAGTTGCAGGTCATCTGCATAATTGAAGATGGTGACAGGAGAGTGACGAAGAGAAGCTAGAAGGGGTTGCATGTACAGATTAAATAAAAGGGGGGAGAAAGCAGAACCCTGGGGGACACCACAGGAAAGTGACATTTGGGGGGCAGAGAAAGTGGAGAGTTGAACCGATTGAGAGCGTTGTTGAAGGAAGGACCCAATCCAGGTCATGGCCAGGCTATATACTAATATACCGCAAATAGACACTATAGAAGTGATTAGGAACCTTCTGGAAACAACTTAAATAGTGGGCACAAATAAGGGCTTCATATTGAAATGTGTTTCTGTGGTACTCCTGAATAACATCTTCCTGTTTAAACAAGATCTCTATATACAACATAAGGGCACCAGTATGGGTGCAACATGTGCGCCAAGTTTAGCGTGTATCTTTGTCAGCATGTTTGAGGAAAAACATATATATAATAAGGTCAGCCCATTTTTTGAAAACATCCGTAAATGGGTGAGATTTATAGATGACATCTTTTTTATATGGTCAGGGTTAGAAGAGGATCTAAAATAATTTCTTGATTAGATTAATTTAGGGGATGATAATTTAAAATTCACAGCCACATACAGCAATAAAAGAGTCGACTTTTTGGGCATTAGCATTAAAAATGAGGAGGATCATTTCAAGGTGGAACTTTTTAAGAAAGAAACAGACCGCAATACAATGTTACACTACGATAGTTACCACCCCAAAAGTCAAAAAGATAGCATACCCTTTGGGGAATTTCTTCGCCTAAGAAGAAATTGCATGTCCATAGATGATTTTTATAAACATGCAGAAGTAACAAAACAGAAATTTAGGGATAGAGGCTATCCTAAAAAATTGATCAGTCATTCACTCAAGAGAGCCCGATATAACAATAGAGAGAGTCTCCTTGAAAACAAAGAGAAAAAAAAACACTATGGACAAAATTGTAATGGTGAGCCAGTTCTCAGGAGTAGCCAATAAAGTAAAAAATATAATAAACCATAACTGGAAAATTTTAAAGGATGGAGCGGAGATATGCTACCGAGACCTATGTACGCTTACAGAAAGAATAAAAACCTCCGCTCCAGCCTAGTGCATACATGCAGGGCCGATGTAGTAGAGACTCAAAAAACTCTAGGAGGTCACAAAGCAGTGGGAAATCATAAGTGCGGTATTTTCAATATATGTGAACTGTGCATAGTTACCAAAGAAGTAGTTTTAAACTCAGCGAAACACACTATTACCACCTTAAACAACTGTAGAAGCAAAAATGTTGTATATCTAATTATATGTCCCTGTGGACAGGGTTACATTGGGGAAACAGGGAGAGAATTGAGACAGAGAATCTGTGAGCACAAATCAGCGAGAAACACAAACAACGCAAGAGAAATAAAATGGTTGGTCCTAGAAAAAATTAAGGAACAGAAGAGAATGGGCAATAGTACTAAAAGAAGAAAACAGCAAGAACAATGGTTCATGGTCAAATTTATTACTATCAAATGTGGCCTAAATTCAAGGGAGGATTGGGAGACTCTATTTTAAATCATTAGACTGTACTCCCCACCCAAGGGAAGATGATATAATACTTTATATTCCACATGGAGGTAGAATCAGTAAAAACCAAAAACAGCTTGGTTGATTCTTTTTATCGCTTATTGCAGATGTGCAGTGTACCTAATCCATATAAATATGGCCAAGGAACCAAGGAATAGAATATAGTATATTAAAAAAATCCCAATAAAAATATAATTCATAGAATTAGTGTACAAACAGTATTATAAGTTGTAAAACATAGTGCGTATGACTTAATTCATATTTTAGATTTTATGAGTATAGGCGGATAGATATCGTGTGAAGCACAACGAGGTAAAGAATGATGAGTAAATTGGATTATAGTCGATTGTCACAAATAAAATAGAACAGACCGTTCAAAAATGGCCGCCACTTTGAAATTATTAACCCAATCCAAAATGGCCACCATACTTGCGCTGTAGTATTGAGGTTGCAAAAATATACGCTATGGGTAAAAAGAAATTCAGATTAAAGCTAGCTTAATATAAGATTTAATAAAATCTCTAAATAAATATAGTGGAACAAGCCAACAAGCGAACATATGTGGACATCTCGAAAGCTTAATGAAAGACTTTCGTCTTTATGATGGCCGCCATTCCCGTGCAACATCAACTGAGAGACTGCAACGCAAGGTTTTTTAACTAGAATAATTGGCAATTAAGACCAATTAGAAGCACGATAAATAGAGCACATGAAAACCCGCTCTAAGCAACGGAAGAATGAGAAGCGGAGCGAGGTGTAGGACGAAACGTAGGTTAGTGCTACAATGAGAGTGGGACCTGGGGAATGTTAGAGAAATCCTACCTTACCCATTTGAAAAGAGGAGGGAGGAGGTTAGAGCCCCTTAGAAAAGATACAACATATAAGTTTAAATGTAAGGGGAATTAGTCAAAAGAAGAGATAAAAACATACATTCCTTGCCCAGATTTTTAATCTAATCTTACGCATTTACTCGTAGAACATATACCTGTTTGGAGTAACCGGGAGAAAAGAGAAAATTAAATCCTTGACATATCCCGAGACCCTAACCTCGAATTATCTACTGAGCTAATACAAGCTTAACACTATGAGGTAAGAGGGAGTAAAATTGAAAATTGAAAATTGAAATCCAAGGAGAGTGGGATATAAAACTATGAAGAGGGGCATCGACTTACAGAAATATTCCATGTCATATTTCCCCCATAGATTGAAGTAGATGGGTAATATTACTCCACGCTGGCAAAATCATCAAAAAAATGTTTTAAACAAGCGCTCACCGGAAGAAAAGTAAAAGATTTTTCAAAAGATTTCAATTAAGGTAATATCAATAAGTATTTAATGATTGACAGCATGGCAAAAGGTGGTGGAAAAGACTATAATAAAATATCATGTCCCCTCCGTACTAGGTGCATAAAATCTATTCGTGGATTATCATCCCGAACCTGATAAAAACTGCACGCTACCAAAAGATATCCTCTCATAATAAAGAGGTTAGTATCATATATATAATGTACTCTGAGGATGTGAGAAGAAATGGTATGAATCGAAAGAGCCACGTAAGATAAACTCGTAAGATAATTTGCTGATTACTAAAATGTAATGTAGGCTAAAAGGTATTTGTTAAAGCAACAATGGGAGCGATGTACTAGCAAGCGCACAATGAAACTGTCTTTTTTATATAAGTTGTATCGCATAAAATTGATGTTACAAAATTAGAGATACTATCGTGGGCAAAACAGGCAAGGAAATGTTCTACAAACTGTTGGTCTGTAAGTGCTCATTACAAAGGTAACATATACTGTGAAATCTATGACCTGGAGTAGGGCTGTTACCCAGATGGATGGCCAGTTTATTTGATAGGCCGCGGCACACCTAATATATGCATACCAGAGATCTCCCACTATGGTGTAGAGTTAACAAAATACAAAATGTTTACCTTGAAGTAATAAGTATAAAGTGTGTGTCTAGAACAGAATGTGTTACAAAATAATGTACTGATGATTTGATTCAGGTCAAATGTATTATGATGGCTGTTAGCTACAATTCAATATTTATTCTCGTCTTACTATATATGCCGAAGGAATCGCATATATTCAGAAAAGTGACCCCATAAGAATCACTGTCCTGAAGAAGGTGGTCCCACATTTATTGGCCCCTTAACACCGAAACGCGTCGACGCATATATTTTGTATAAAGAATCCAAACAAAGCTTAGAAGCCTCAGATACACAGGAATTCTGGTACTGGGGGCTTCATGCAAAGTATTGAGGGCTATTGGATCTGAGCAAGATCTAGTAAGAGCATTAAAACTGCTTAACGAAGGGGGTAAATAGAATCAACTGTGATTTTGTGTCATATATTTTTACGTTGAAAATGTTTTTTTATAAATGCTTTTTATGATGAAATGTAATTGGATAAACTGTACAGATGATATGTACTGTATTTTATTGTTTATTGTTGATGTAGATGTTTTCGGAATATCTCCGGAATTTTAAAATTGGCAGAAAAGATAAAATCTTTTTAATAAAAAATATTGTAAACGCTACATTTTAGTTGGCAAATATATTGGGGACAACAACTTGGTTCTACAATACTGTGGTATGAAAGATTGAGAGAATGATGTGAATAAGGATCTATTGTGGTTTCCAGGGATTTCCTTTTTTGGCTTTATTTGTTCCCCCCCCCATGGTCAGCGCTCCAGCAGCCATGAGCATAGTCAAGGGCCTGTCTCCGGTAGCCCTGGCCGACCGCACACCCCTGCTCAGGCAGTATCCCAACAAACAGGATAGTCTGATGCTTCTGGCGGGGTTTGCTTAAGGATTTAAGAGCCCCTTTGTGGGCCCCCTGGTAAGCAGGGAGGCCGACAACATGAAATCTGCTAGGGAACATTCAATAGTGGTGCAGGCCAAGGTAGAGACAGAACGAGCCCTTGGGAGGGTGGCGGGCTCCTTTCACCTGCCCCCGCTAGACAACTTTGTGGCCTCTTCTCTGGGGGTGGTGCCCAAGAAGGAACCAGGGTCTTTCAGGTTAATCCGCCACCTGTCTTACCCAGAGGGGGAATCATTCAACCATGGGCTGGAGGAGAGCACCTTCTCTCTGACATAATGTACCCTGTATGTGGCAATAGACTTGGTGAGGAAGGCGGGCAAGGCGGCCTCGTTAGCCAAAGTAGACATCAAATCTGCTTTCTGCTTGTTACTGAGCCACTTGAGCAGCCAACACTTGCTAGGTTTTAAGCTGGAGGGCAGGTACTACTAGGATAGATGCATGCCCATGGGGTACGTGATTTCCTGTGCCTATTTTGAGGCCTTCAGTTGCTTCTTACATCGAGCTCTCCAGGAGAACTACAGGGTGGAGGGGGTGACCTATAACCTGGACGACTTCCTTTTCATTAGGGGAGAGGGCACGTAGGATTGCAAGAATGCCCTCACAGACTTAGAGAGACTAACCTGTCATCTGGGTGTCCCACTCGCACCAGGGAAGACAGAGGGTCCGGCCCAGGTTCTAAGGTTTCAGGGAATAGAGCTGAACACCATTGCCAGCAAGTCCATGCTGCCAGCTGACAAGGTTCAGGATCTAGCACACCACATTCAGTTAGCCATGGTACAGGACAATGTCTCTCTGGGCTTCATGCAGAGCTTACTGGGAAACTTGAATTTTGCAGCCAGAGTAATACCGCCTGAAAGGGTGTTTGCGAGGAGATTAGCGAGGGCCACTGCCAAGGTGAAGAAGTAGTACCACTTGGTAAAGTTGAGCCAGGGGATGAAGAAAGACCTGGGCATGTGGGCTGAATTCTTGGCTAACTTTAACAGCACGGTCATCTGGAGGGCCCCCTGGGCGGGCACTCCTGAGTTTTCACTCTTCACGGATGCAGCAGGCAGAGAGGGCGTTGGATCAATATTCGACAGCGAATGGTGCACGGAGAGATGGCCCAACTCTTGGCACAAAAGGAAGATCACAGGCAACGTAACTGTGCTGGAATTATTTCCAATCGTGGTAGCATTTCATTTGTGGCCGTCGGTGCTGGCAGCCAAACGGGTCCTTTTCTGGTCCGCCAACATGGCAGTGGTGCAGGCTTAACTCCCAGTCGGCCAGCTGTCCCCTGATCTTATGCCTATTGAGGGAATTGGTGCGGGCCTGCCTGTATAACAATGTAGAATGTAGGGCATGGCACATTCAGGATGTGCAGAATATAGCAGCTGATGCTCTCTCTCTTTTTCAGTGGCACCGATTCCTGGAGGCATGGTCAAGAGCGAGAGAGGACTAAGGGTGGGCGGGCAGCTACGCTCCGTGCACGGAGAGTGCGTAGTGCCGGCTTCTACGCATTTTGCGTAGCAGGCGTAGAATTCGGCACTACACACGCTCCGCAGACGGAGCGTAGCTGGCCGCCACCCACCTCCCTCCCGCCCTCCCTAAATACTTTAAATTAAATCTGTAAAAGAATTAAAAGGCACTTACCTTGCCCGCCGCTGCCCGCCGCGTCCCCGGGGCTCGCTCTCTTCATCGCTGCCGTCTTGGGAAATAATGCGCATGTGCGGGCGGCCGCGCATGCGAATTTCTCACGAGAAATGCGCATGCGCGGCCGTCCGGCCATGCGCATTAGTACCCAAGACGGCGGCGATGAAGAGAGGGTGCCCCGGAGACGCGGCGGGCAAGGTAAGTGCCTTTTAATTCTTTTACAGATTTAATTTAAAGTATTTAAGGAGGGCAGGAGGGAGGCCTGCGGTGCGTAGTGGGGCTACGTGGAGTGCGGAGGTCGGCGTAGTTTCTCGCCCACTTCACGTAGCTCCGCGAAACCCCACTACGCCCACTACGCCCAGGGTTAGAGAGGACACCTTTTCCACAGCACCTGTGGTTTCTTCTCAAGTGGATAAGCCTTTGAGGGGACTAGGCGAGCTGTCTTTGGCACCCAGGATCAGGAAGCACTGTTTTGCTCAGTGGTGGGGGACTGGGGGGAAGGTAGGACAACCATGGAGCACAGGGTATAATGCTTCATTGTATGGGCCAAGGATAAGGGGAAAAGCCACTACTTGCTATCTGGTAAGCATGGGCGAATCTTGCGAATCTCGCGTTCGCGAATTTTGCGGATTTGCGAACTCGCAATCCGCAAAATCCGCGAATTCTCGCGAATTTGCAGATTTTTTTTTTTGTGTTTGCGCGGGTTTCTGCCAGTTCGCGAGGGTTTTGTACAATTTCGCAAATTGCGAACTTACCTGTCGGGTCGCAAGTTTCGCGAACTTGTTGTTTCTACGTGTCCAGCCTGTTTGGGACACTCTTCTTCATCACTGCCACTCTCTGTCACCACTGCCACTCTCTGACTACTCATGCCACCCTCTGGCCCACCCATGCCACCCTCTGTTTCATCACAGCACCCTCTGGTTGTCCAGTCAGTGTACATTATTGTGGCAACGCAAGCACACCTTCCCTGCCTCAAGTGACCTGAATTAATTTGGGGCTGATTAATGTGTCACAGAATATTTTTTTAGCTGGCACCTGCTTCCTTAGTGCTTCCTGATTAGTGATCTTTTGCACTTGCTAAGTGCTTTCATTGTTGCAAAATTAGTTACAACACCTGCCCTGCCCCAACTGACAATAATGAATTAGGGGCTGATTAATGGATTTGAACTTCCAGCCTGGCTCCTGCTTGTCTCCCTTAGCTGTAATTCAGGACCTTTGTGGCATATGTGTAACTATTCTGAGGTTCAGAGCAGGGTCACATAGTAGTTGCAACTGGCAACTGAACTCTGGAGGGGCCCCTCAGGAAGCACTACAGGAAATGGCTACTAATGATGAGCCTGAACTTTTGAACCTGGTAAGTAGTTTCAGTTTTGCTAAGATCGTATTTCTGCAATTTTGCACTTATTCGCGGGGCGCGAAGTTGTACTGGGAAGCCGCGAACTCACGCGAACAGTGCGAGCAGTGCGAGCAAAATCCGCTGCTCGCGGATTTGCGGATTTCGCGGGAGATTCGCGAATCTCGCGGATTGCGAATTTACCGAAAATCCGCAAAATCCGCGAGCGAAACGGATTTTCCGCCCATGCTTACTATCTGGCCATCTGTTGGCAATTAGTCACTATGCCAAATTGAGGGGCCTGGACGATCCTACCAAATCCTTCCTGATAAGGGTGCCCCTAAAGGGCTGGGCGAGGACAGAGCAGCGGATATCTAACAATAGGCCCCCCATTGAATTGAAAAAACTGCAGGGCATGCTGGACTGTCAGTCAGTCAGTCAGTCAGAATACTTTATTTCGATAAATCAATATCATAAAAAGACGAAGGAACTATACAAAATATACAATTAAATACACTCATTAATACAGAATAAAAACAAGTCATAGTCCAATTAAAAATCATCCAGCAATATTCATAGAATAACATTTTCATCAATTAAAAACACAGTAAACAAAATAAAATCATTAGCCCTTTCATGTGCCCTCCCTGACAATTCTCGAAAAACAGTCATCATGCATATGTACTTCCAAATTCAAATTCAAATTCATTTATGTACAAGTAGTCATGCTGGACTGTGTGCACAAGGCAACCCATTGAGCTTTTGAGGTGGCCCTTTTTGCAGCTACCTTCAGCCTGGCTTTCTTCAGTGCACTGAGAATCAGTGAGTTAGTGGCAAGGTCCAAATCAGACACGTCTGGGGTGGCATTAAAGGGGCAGGATGCAGTATTCGCTAACGCCTCACTCAAAATTGTAGTAAGAAGATCTAAAATGGACCATGGCAGTGAGGGGAGGGTGATCTGGTTGAGCCCACTAGGTGACACTAGGGATTGCCCGATGGGCCTGGTCACTGCCTACCTGGCCTGCACCTGGCGGTAGAAGGATATCTACTGGTGCATGCAGACAGCACACCCCCTTACGAAGTTTCAGGTGGAGCAAATAATGCAAGCATGCTTAACGTTGTCAGGCAACAAGTCTCCTGGCAAACGCTTATGCAGCCATTCATTCAGGATAGGGATAGCAACTACAACCTTTAGGGCGGGGCATGTCAGCAGTACACATTATGCAGGTCGGGAGATGGGAATCCCAATGTTTTAAAAGGTACATCCGTCTGTGAGCTAACCACAGGAGTGGACTGGGGACATCTTAGTTTTGTATGTGTAGGCGAATGTTGATTCTACCTGGGGCAACCCGGAGAGGCATATATGTAAACAAACTACCTAGGCAATTAACATTACTTGTCTATTTAATAATAGATGAGCGAACAACAAATTCCAAGGGGGGAAGGGTACAGTCTTTATTATCAATACATAAAACAAAATATAGAAGTTAAAAACAAGTAAATCAATCAAAGGCTAAAAAATTCATTTGGCGAACAATATACAATTTATCAGTTGTTAAACACAATAAAACAAACAAAAGATTAAAAATAAATGTGGCACAAAGGTGAGACACCAGGGGCCATATTATCAAGGGTGGTGATTTGGAATTTTCGCTGCTTTAGCTGCCGTTTTCGGCCGCTAAGCGGCGATAATTCTATCGCCCTATTAGCAAGCTGTCGCTAACAGCAGTTAGCAACAGCTTTCAGGTGATAGCGAGCGGTTTGGGGCCCGCTTTGCATGTTAGCGATATTTATCGCTAATGACATGCAAGTTGGGCGTACCCAAAATGTTAGCGACTGAAAACAGTCGCTAACATTGCTATCGCCGATTAGCAAGGCACGCGTAGCAATGGAAATATTTGCACTAAGCACGAATATCTCCAAATACTAACACCTGCCCAGACCAGTTCTTAGCCATGTTATCCATTGGGAGGTGGATAACATGGCTAAGAGCATTTCGCCGCTAATGCGTGAATATCGCTTTATTCTCAGCAATATTCGCACATTTCGCCGCTATCGCCGTAAAATGTATCGCTTTGGAGATAAAGGTTGCTAAAAGCACGTTATCTCAGCGATAAATTCCGGTGATGCACAGCGATAAAAAAATTGTTGCTAAGACTATTTAGCGATAAATATCGCTACTTGTTGGTAATATGCCCCCAGCTGCCTGGTGGTGTGCAGTGTTATTGTGTTATAATGTGCACTTTAGAGTTTTGTATTGGTTGGTTTGCAGTGATTAAATAAATATGATTAACAACCTTACATTTCTTTATTCACCAGGATCAAAAGTCTGGGTGACTGGCCATTTAGGCTTCTCGAGAGTGGCACGGTGGGCGGAAAGCAGGAAATGGAGGCACCGAGATCATTTGTCTGGGATTCCCAGGCGTGCGCTGGAACAGCTTGCTGAAGAAGCTGCAGCAGATGCTGAGGGGGGTCTCTCCTCCCAACATGCATGTTATACACCTTGGAGGAAATGATCTGACTCTCATGAGGAGGATGGAACTGCTGCAAGAAATGAAGTCCTCCATGTGTTTCTTAAGCAATCAATGGGGGCATGTGAGTTATGGTGGTCAGAGATAATCCCTCATTTAGTATGGTGAGGAGCACGGTCAGGGGATGCTGTGGAAACCTCGCGCAGGTGAGTTAACAGTGCTGTGTGTACATTTACTGAGCAGAGGGTGTTTGGTTTTATCAGGCATGGTTTGCTACATGCCAAGTCCACGGGGTGTTTTGAAGAGGACAGGATACACCTGTCTAGAGTGGGAATGGACTAGTTTTTACTGTGGCCCTGGAATCAGGTGGCAGTAAGGATGCCTGCCTTGGTGGGGAGCCCTGATCATGATGGTGGCTACACCCAGAGCTGTGGCGGAGTTACAGGGTGATTCAGAGGCTGAAAGGTACACATGGGTACCCTCTTCAGAAGCACAAGGGTGCAAATGGCGAATATCCCCAGGAAGTCCTTGCGGTGGACCCTGGAGGAGCGACGGCACCCCGCTAGTCCTACGGGCAGTTGTAAACCTGTGCAACTGGGGGTTGCTTGGAACGCTCCATCCCCTACGGGGCCTTGAGTAGAGTGGTGGACTGGTGGTCCACCAGTGGGGGGGGTGACCCCTCCCCTAAAAAATTGGTAAGCACCAATTGGCTAGACCCATGGTGCAATTTAGCTCATCTGGTGGGCAGGCAGCGGAGGCGCAGCCTGCCCTTGGATCGCCTCTAAGCTAACCCACCATGTTGGCATAGTTTGGTATGCAAATAATACTGCAGCAATTTTCTCCACAAAAAAAAGGTGTCTTGTCTGTTATTTATCAGGAGATTGCTGTACGTGTGATGGGGAGTATGTTGCCAATATTTGCAATATGTGGCTGCCCGCGGTCCGCGCATGGGACCCTTATAAGAGGGCGGCCGCCTTAGTGCCACATGAAGGCACACAATGCATCCTAGTAGTGTGGGACCCCCGGGGTCCGCACAATTTTCGAAAGGGGTGGGCTTTGAGTTAGGAATAAATAAACCTGGTGTCCTCTTTGCCCTCCGCCCTTGACGCCGTTTCCCTCCCAACCGCTTACCCGGCGTCTATTCAGGAATGGGGTGGGAGAGGTGGTTTTAACTTGTTATTTTGTGTTGCAGGCGGAGTTACAGGGTAATCCAGAGGCTGAAAGGTACACAGGGGTACCCTCTTCAGGAGCACAAGGGTGCAAATGCGAAATATCTCCAGGTAGTTCTCGCGGTGGGCCCTGGAGGAGTGACGGCACCCTCTAGTCCTATGGGTGGTTGTTAACCTGAGCGACCGGGGGTTGCCCTGAATGCTCCGCCCCCTACGGGGTCATGAGTAGAGGGGTGGACTGGCGGGTCACCAGTGGGAGGGGGTAAAATTGGTAAGCACCGATTGGCTAGGCCCACGGTGCAATGTGGCTCATCAGGTAGGCAGGCGGTGGAAGGGCTGCCTGCCCTTGGATCGCCAGTAGGCTAACCCGCCAAGGTGGTATAGTTTAGAATGCAAAGAAACCTGCAGCAATTTTCTCCACGAAAAAAGGTGTTGTGTCTATTATTTATGAGGAGATTGCTATATGTGTGATGGGAAGAGTGTTGCCGATATTGGAACTAATACAGCGGAAAAGGTGGCCTCATTTAAGAGGTCCAGTGCACCTTAGTAACAGAGACCACGGTTGCACCCTTCACCCCCCATCATCTATCAAATGGTACTGCTATGGAAAAACTTAACAGCGGCCTCACTCATCAAAAGGCCTAAACTGAATTACTAAAGGAGCCTTGCCTCCTCTATCCCACTTTGTTTATGTCTCCTTCCTCCAGCTTCAGGACTGTCAGCAACACTTTTCCACTGTCCGACAAAACACCTGCACCTTCATCTTGTGTATATGAACTGACCAAGAGTTTCCGAAAATGATCCCACAGAACTCTATTACCTCCTCGTCAGACCTACCCATCACAGTCAATACCCCATGAGCATAGCTCCTCCCCAGAACTTCCAAGTAAATAACCCATGACCCCCGTATTCACATCCTGTATACCCAAGCACAAGAAGACGAACATGGAAGGAGGGATGGGAAGCAGGACTCTGACAGGAAGGTTTACGACTCAGATTAATGAATATAACAGGTAAGTAACTGGTCATTACTTTGTCTCATATACCACATAGGCTGCATACACTGCCACACTCAATATGCAATTGGTGTGCTAGGGTCTGGGTTAGTACATAGAAGCATGAAATGTAAACAAGTGGGACTGTAAGGCATCTACATCGAAACGTAGGTTAGTGCTACAATGAGAGTGGGACCTGGGGAATGTTAGAGAAATCCTACCTTACCCATTTGAAAAGAGGAGGGAGGAGGTTAGAGCCCCTTAGAAAAGATACAACATATAAGTTTAAATGTAAGGGGAATTAGTCAAAAGAAGAGATAAAAACATACATTCCTTGCCCAGATTTTTAATCTAATCTTACGCATTTACTCGTAGAACATATACCTGTTTGGAGTAACCGGGAGAAAAGAGAAAATTAAATCCTTGACATATCCCGAGACCCTAACCTCGAATTATCTACTGAGCTAATACAAGCTTAACACTATGAGGTAAGAGGGAGTAAAATTGAAAATTGAAAATTGAAATCCAAGGAGAGTGGGATATAAAACTATGAAGAGGGGCATCGACTTACAGAAATATTCCATGTCATATTTCCCCCATAGATTGAAGTAGATGGGTAATATTACTCCACGCTGGCAAAATCATCAAAAAAATGTTTTAAACAAGCGCTCACCGGAAGAAAAGTAAAAGATTTTTCAAAAGATTTCAATTAAGGTAATATCAATAAGTATTTAATGATTGACAGCATGGCAAAAGGTGGTGGAAAAGACTATAATAAAATATCATGTCCCCTCCGTACTAGGTGCATAAAATCTATTCGTGGATTATCATCCCGAACCTGATAAAAACTGCACGCTACCAAAAGATATCCTCTCATAATAAAGAGGTTAGTATCATATATATAATGTACTCTGAGGATGTGAGAAGAAATGGTATGAATCGAAAGAGCCACGTAAGATAAACTCGTAAGATAATTTGCTGATTACTAAAATGTAATGTAGGCTAAAAGGTATTTGTTAAAGCAACAATGGGAGCGATGTACTAGCAAGCGCACAATGAAACTGTCTTTTTTATATAAGTTGTATCGCATAAAATTGATGTTACAAAATTAGAGATACTATCGTGGGCAAAACAGGCAAGGAAATGTTCTACAAACTGTTGGTCTGTAAGTGCTCATTACAAAGGTAACATATACTGTGAAATCTATGACCTGGAGTAGGGCTGTTACCCAGATGGATGGCCAGTTTATTTGATAGGCCGCGGCACACCTAATATATGCATACCAGAGATCTCCCACTATGGTGTAGAGTTAACAAAATACAAAATGTTTACCTTGAAGTAATAAGTATAAAGTGTGTGTCTAGAACAGAATGTGTTACAAAATAATGTACTGATGATTTGATTCAGGTCAAATGTATTATGATGGCTGTTAGCTACAATTCAATATTTATTCTCGTCTTACTATATATGCCGAAGGAATCGCATATATTCAGAAAAGTGACCCCATAAGAATCACTGTCCTGAAGAAGGTGGTCCCACATTTATTGGCCCCTTAACACCGAAACGCGTCGACGCATATATTTTGTATAAAGAATCCAAACAAAGCTTAGAAGCCTCAGATACACAGGAATTCTGGTACTGGGGGCTTCATGCAAAGTATTGAGGGCTATTGGATCTGAGCAAGATCTAGTAAGAGCATTAAAACTGCTTAACGAAGGGGGTAAATAGAATCAACTGTGATTTTGTGTCATATATTTTTACGTTGAAAATGTTTTTTTATAAATGCTTTTTATGATGAAATGTAATTGGATAAACTGTACAGATGATATGTACTGTATTTTATTGTTTATTGTTGATGTAGATGTTTTCGGAATATCTCCGGAATTTTAAAATTGGCAGAAAAGATAAAATCTTTTTAATAAAAAATATTGTAAACGCTACATTTTAGTTGGCAAATATATTGGGGACAACAACTTGGTTCTACAATACTGTGGTATGAAAGATTGAGAGAATGATGTGAATAAGGATCTATTGTGGTTTCCAGGGATTTCCTTTTTTGGCTTTATTTGTTCCCCCCCCCATGGTCAGCGCTCCAGCAGCCATGAGCATAGTCAAGGGCCTGTCTCCGGTAGCCCTGGCCGACCGCACACCCCTGCTCAGGCAGTATCCCAACAAACAGGATAGTCTGATGCTTCTGGCGGGGTTTGCTTAAGGATTTAAGAGCCCCTTTGTGGGCCCCCTGGTAAGCAGGGAGGCCGACAACATGAAATCTGCTAGGGAACATTCAATAGTGGTGCAGGCCAAGGTAGAGACAGAACGAGCCCTTGGGAGGGTGGCGGGCTCCTTTCACCTGCCCCCGCTAGACAACTTTGTGGCCTCTTCTCTGGGGGTGGTGCCCAAGAAGGAACCAGGGTCTTTCAGGTTAATCCGCCACCTGTCTTACCCAGAGGGGGAATCATTCAACCATGGGCTGGAGGAGAGCACCTTCTCTCTGACATAATGTACCCTGTATGTGGCAATAGACTTGGTGAGGAAGGCGGGCAAGGCGGCCTCGTTAGCCAAAGTAGACATCAAATCTGCTTTCTGCTTGTTACTGAGCCACTTGAGCAGCCAACACTTGCTAGGTTTTAAGCTGGAGGGCAGGTACTACTAGGATAGATGCATGCCCATGGGGTACGTGATTTCCTGTGCCTATTTTGAGGCCTTCAGTTGCTTCTTACATCGAGCTCTCCAGGAGAACTACAGGGTGGAGGGGGTGACCTATAACCTGGACGACTTCCTTTTCATTAGGGGAGAGGGCACGTAGGATTGCAAGAATGCCCTCACAGACTTAGAGAGACTAACCTGTCATCTGGGTGTCCCACTCGCACCAGGGAAGACAGAGGGTCCGGCCCAGGTTCTAAGGTTTCAGGGAATAGAGCTGAACACCATTGCCAGCAAGTCCATGCTGCCAGCTGACAAGGTTCAGGATCTAGCACACCACATTCAGTTAGCCATGGTACAGGACAATGTCTCTCTGGGCTTCATGCAGAGCTTACTGGGAAACTTGAATTTTGCAGCCAGAGTAATACCGCCTGAAAGGGTGTTTGCGAGGAGATTAGCGAGGGCCACTGCCAAGGTGAAGAAGTAGTACCACTTGGTAAAGTTGAGCCAGGGGATGAAGAAAGACCTGGGCATGTGGGCTGAATTCTTGGCTAACTTTAACAGCACGGTCATCTGGAGGGCCCCCTGGGCGGGCACTCCTGAGTTTTCACTCTTCACGGATGCAGCAGGCAGAGAGGGCGTTGGATCAATATTCGACAGCGAATGGTGCACGGAGAGATGGCCCAACTCTTGGCACAAAAGGAAGATCACAGGCAACGTAACTGTGCTGGAATTATTTCCAATCGTGGTAGCATTTCATTTGTGGCCGTCGGTGCTGGCAGCCAAACGGGTCCTTTTCTGGTCCGCCAACATGGCAGTGGTGCAGGCTTAACTCCCAGTCGGCCAGCTGTCCCCTGATCTTATGCCTATTGAGGGAATTGGTGCGGGCCTGCCTGTATAACAATGTAGAATGTAGGGCATGGCACATTCAGGATGTGCAGAATATAGCAGCTGATGCTCTCTCTCTTTTTCAGTGGCACCGATTCCTGGAGGCATGGTCAAGAGCGAGAGAGGACTAAGGGTGGGCGGGCAGCTACGCTCCGTGCACGGAGAGTGCGTAGTGCCGGCTTCTACGCATTTTGCGTAGCAGGCGTAGAATTCGGCACTACACACGCTCCGCAGACGGAGCGTAGCTGGCCGCCACCCACCTCCCTCCCGCCCTCCCTAAATACTTTAAATTAAATCTGTAAAAGAATTAAAAGGCACTTACCTTGCCCGCCGCTGCCCGCCGCGTCCCCGGGGCTCGCTCTCTTCATCGCTGCCGTCTTGGGAAATAATGCGCATGTGCGGGCGGCCGCGCATGCGAATTTCTCACGAGAAATGCGCATGCGCGGCCGTCCGGCCATGCGCATTAGTACCCAAGACGGCGGCGATGAAGAGAGGGTGCCCCGGAGACGCGGCGGGCAAGGTAAGTGCCTTTTAATTCTTTTACAGATTTAATTTAAAGTATTTAAGGAGGGCAGGAGGGAGGCCTGCGGTGCGTAGTGGGGCTACGTGGAGTGCGGAGGTCGGCGTAGTTTCTCGCCCACTTCACGTAGCTCCGCGAAACCCCACTACGCCCACTACGCCCAGGGTTAGAGAGGACACCTTTTCCACAGCACCTGTGGTTTCTTCTCAAGTGGATAAGCCTTTGAGGGGACTAGGCGAGCTGTCTTTGGCACCCAGGATCAGGAAGCACTGTTTTGCTCAGTGGTGGGGGACTGGGGGGAAGGTAGGACAACCATGGAGCACAGGGTATAATGCTTCATTGTATGGGCCAAGGATAAGGGGAAAAGCCACTACTTGCTATCTGGTAAGCATGGGCGAATCTTGCGAATCTCGCGTTCGCGAATTTTGCGGATTTGCGAACTCGCAATCCGCAAAATCCGCGAATTCTCGCGAATTTGCAGATTTTTTTTTTTTGTGTTTGCGCGGGTTTCTGCCAGTTCGCGAGGGTTTTGTACAATTTCGCAAATTGCGAACTTACCTGTCGGGTCGCAAGTTTCGCGAACTTGTTGTTTCTACGTGTCCAGCCTGTTTGGGACACTCTTCTTCATCACTGCCACTCTCTGTCACCACTGCCACTCTCTGACTACTCATGCCACCCTCTGGCCCACCCATGCCACCCTCTGTTTCATCACAGCACCCTCTGGTTGTCCAGTCAGTGTACATTATTGTGGCAACGCAAGCACACCTTCCCTGCCTCAAGTGACCTGAATTAATTTGGGGCTGATTAATGTGTCACAGAATATTTTTTTAGCTGGCACCTGCTTCCTTAGTGCTTCCTGATTAGTGATCTTTTGCACTTGCTAAGTGCTTTCATTGTTGCAAAATTAGTTACAACACCTGCCCTGCCCCAACTGACAATAATGAATTAGGGGCTGATTAATGGATTTGAACTTCCAGCCTGGCTCCTGCTTGTCTCCCTTAGCTGTAATTCAGGACCTTTGTGGCATATGTGTAACTATTCTGAGGTTCAGAGCAGGGTCACATAGTAGTTGCAACTGGCAACTGAACTCTGGAGGGGCCCCTCAGGAAGCACTACAGGAAATGGCTACTAATGATGAGCCTGAACTTTTGAACCTGGTAAGTAGTTTCAGTTTTGCTAAGATCGTATTTCTGCAATTTTGCACTTATTCGCGGGGCGCGAAGTTGTACTGGGAAGCCGCGAACTCACGCGAACAGTGCGAGCAGTGCGAGCAAAATCCGCTGCTCGCGGATTTGCGGATTTCGCGGGAGATTCGCGAATCTCGCGGATTGCGAATTTACCGAAAATCCGCAAAATCCGCGAGCGAAACGGATTTTCCGCCCATGCTTACTATCTGGCCATCTGTTGGCAATTAGTCACTATGCCAAATTGAGGGGCCTGGACGATCCTACCAAATCCTTCCTGATAAGGGTGCCCCTAAAGGGCTGGGCGAGGACAGAGCAGCGGATATCTAACAATAGGCCCCCCATTGAATTGAAAAAACTGCAGGGCATGCTGGACTGTCAGTCAGTCAGTCAGTCAGAATACTTTATTTCGATAAATCAATATCATAAAAAGACGAAGGAACTATACAAAATATACAATTAAATACACTCATTAATACAGAATAAAAACAAGTCATAGTCCAATTAAAAATCATCCAGCAATATTCATAGAATAACATTTTCATCAATTAAAAACACAGTAAACAAAATAAAATCATTAGCCCTTTCATGTGCCCTCCCTGACAATTCTCGAAAAACAGTCATCATGCATATGTACTTCCAAATTCAAATTCAAATTCATTTATGTACAAGTAGTCATGCTGGACTGTGTGCACAAGGCAACCCATTGAGCTTTTGAGGTGGCCCTTTTTGCAGCTACCTTCAGCCTGGCTTTCTTCAGTGCACTGAGAATCAGTGAGTTAGTGGCAAGGTCCAAATCAGACACGTCTGGGGTGGCATTAAAGGGGCAGGATGCAGTATTCGCTAACGCCTCACTCAAAATTGTAGTAAGAAGATCTAAAATGGACCATGGCAGTGAGGGGAGGGTGATCTGGTTGAGCCCACTAGGTGACACTAGGGATTGCCCGATGGGCCTGGTCACTGCCTACCTGGCCTGCACCTGGCGGTAGAAGGATATCTACTGGTGCATGCAGACAGCACACCCCCTTACGAAGTTTCAGGTGGAGCAAATAATGCAAGCATGCTTAACGTTGTCAGGCAACAAGTCTCCTGGCAAACGCTTATGCAGCCATTCATTCAGGATAGGGATAGCAACTACAACCTTTAGGGCGGGGCATGTCAGCAGTACACATTATGCAGGTCGGGAGATGGGAATCCCAATGTTTTAAAAGGTACATCCGTCTGTGAGCTAACCACAGGAGTGGACTGGGGACATCTTAGTTTTGTATGTGTAGGCGAATGTTGATTCTACCTGGGGCAACCCGGAGAGGCATATATGTAAACAAACTACCTAGGCAATTAACATTACTTGTCTATTTAATAATAGATGAGCGAACAACAAATTCCAAGGGGGGAAGGGTACAGTCTTTATTATCAATACATAAAACAAAATATAGAAGTTAAAAACAAGTAAATCAATCAAAGGCTAAAAAATTCATTTGGCGAACAATATACAATTTATCAGTTGTTAAACACAATAAAACAAACAAAAGATTAAAAATAAATGTGGCACAAAGGTGAGACACCAGGGGCCATATTATCAAGGGTGGTGATTTGGAATTTTCGCTGCTTTAGCTGCCGTTTTCGGCCGCTAAGCGGCGATAATTCTATCGCCCTATTAGCAAGCTGTCGCTAACAGCAGTTAGCAACAGCTTTCAGGTGATAGCGAGCGGTTTGGGGCCCGCTTTGCATGTTAGCGATATTTATCGCTAATGACATGCAAGTTGGGCGTACCCAAAATGTTAGCGACTGAAAACAGTCGCTAACATTGCTATCGCCGATTAGCAAGGCACGCGTAGCAATGGAAATATTTGCACTAAGCACGAATATCTCCAAATACTAACACCTGCCCAGACCAGTTCTTAGCCATGTTATCCATTGGGAGGTGGATAACATGGCTAAGAGCATTTCGCCGCTAATGCGTGAATATCGCTTTATTCTCAGCAATATTCGCACATTTCGCCGCTATCGCCGTAAAATGTATCGCTTTGGAGATAAAGGTTGCTAAAAGCACGTTATCTCAGCGATAAATTCCGGTGATGCACAGCGATAAAAAAATTGTTGCTAAGACTATTTAGCGATAAATATCGCTACTTGTTGGTAATATGCCCCCAGCTGCCTGGTGGTGTGCAGTGTTATTGTGTTATAATGTGCACTTTAGAGTTTTGTATTGGTTGGTTTGCAGTGATTAAATAAATATGATTAACAACCTTACATTTCTTTATTCACCAGGATCAAAAGTCTGGGTGACTGGCCATTTAGGCTTCTCGAGAGTGGCACGGTGGGCGGAAAGCAGGAAATGGAGGCACCGAGATCATTTGTCTGGGATTCCCAGGCGTGCGCTGGAACAGCTTGCTGAAGAAGCTGCAGCAGATGCTGAGGGGGGTCTCTCCTCCCAACATGCATGTTATACACCTAGGAGGAAATGATCTGACTCTCATGGGGAGGAGGGAACTGCTGCAAGAAATGAAGTCCTCCATGTGTAAGTTAAGCAATCAATGGGGGCATGTGAGTTATGGTGGTCAGAGATAATCCCTCATTTAGTATGGTGAGGAGCACGGTCAGGGGATGCTGTGGAAACCTCGCGCAGGTGAGTTAACAGTGCTGTGTGTACATTTACTGAGCAGAGGGTGTTTGGTTTTATCAGGCATGGTTTGCTACATGCCAAGTCCACGGGGTGTTTTGAAGAGGACAGGATACACCTGTCTAGAGTGGGAATGGACTAGTTTTTACTGTGGCCCTGGAATCAGGTGGCAGTAAGGATGCCTGCCTTGGTGGGGAGCCCTGATCATGATGGTGGCTACACCCAGAGCTGTGGCGGAGTTACAGGGTGATTCAGAGGCTGAAAGGTACACATGGGTACCCTCTTCAGAAGCACAAGGGTGCAAATGGCGAATATCCCCAGGAAGTCCTTGCGGTGGACCCTGGAGGAGCGACGGCACCCCGCTAGTCCTACGGGCAGTTGTAAACCTGTGCAACTGGGGGTTGCTTGGAACGCTCCATCCCCTACGGGGCCTTGAGTAGAGTGGTGGACTGGTGGTCCACCAGTGGGGGGGGTGACCCCTCCCCTAAAAAATTGGTAAGCACCAATTGGCTAGACCCATGGTGCAATTTAGCTCATCTGGTGGGCAGGCAGCGGAGGCGCAGCCTGCCCTTGGATCGCCTCTAAGCTAACCCACCATGTTGGCATAGTTTGGTATGCAAATAATACTGCAGCAATTTTCTCCACAAAAAAAAGGTGTCTTGTCTGTTATTTATCAGGAGATTGCTGTACGTGTGATGGGGAGTATGTTGCCAATATTTGCAATATGTGGCTGCCCGCGGTCCGCGCATGGGACCCTTATAAGAGGGCGGCCGCCTTAGTGCCACATGAAGGCACACAATGCATCCTAGTAGTGTGGGACCCCCGGGGTCCGCACAATTTTCGAAAGGGGTGGGCTTTGAGTTAGGAATAAATAAACCTGGTGTCCTCTTTGCCCTCCGCCCTTGACGCCGTTTCCCTCCCAACCGCTTACCCGGCGTCTATTCAGGAATGGGGTGGGAGAGGTGGTTTTAACTTGTTATTTTGTGTTGCAGGCGGAGTTACAGGGTAATCCAGAGGCTGAAAGGTACACAGGGGTACCCTCTTCAGGAGCACAAGGGTGCAAATGCGAAATATCTCCAGGTAGTTCTCGCGGTGGGCCCTGGAGGAGTGACGGCACCCTCTAGTCCTATGGGTGGTTGTTAACCTGAGCGACCGGGGGTTGCCCTGAATGCTCCGCCCCCTACGGGGTCATGAGTAGAGGGGTGGACTGGCGGGTCACCAGTGGGAGGGGGTAAAATTGGTAAGCACCGATTGGCTAGGCCCACGGTGCAATGTGGCTCATCAGGTAGGCAGGCGGTGGAAGGGCTGCCTGCCCTTGGATCGCCAGTAGGCTAACCCGCCAAGGTGGTATAGTTTAGAATGCAAAGAAACCTGCAGCAATTTTCTCCACGAAAAAAGGTGTTGTGTCTATTATTTATGAGGAGATTGCTATATGTGTGATGGGAAGAGTGTTGCCGATATTGGAACTAATACAGCGGAAAAGGTGGCCTCATTTAAGAGGTCCAGTGCACCTTAGTAACAGAGACCACGGTTGCACCCTTCACCCCCCATCATCTATCAAATGGTACTGCTATGGAAAAACTTAACAGCGGCCTCACTCATCAAAAGGCCTAAACTGAATTACTAAAGGAGCCTTGCCTCCTCTATCCCACTTTGTTTATGTCTCCTTCCTCCAGCTTCAGGACTGTCAGCAACACTTTTCCACTGTCCGACAAAACACCTGCACCTTCATCTTGTGTATATGAACTGACCAAGAGTTTCCGAAAATGATCCCACAGAACTCTATTACCTCCTCGTCAGACCTACCCATCACAGTCAATACCCCATGAGCATAGCTCCTCCCCAGAACTTCCAAGTAAATAACCCATGACCCCCGTATTCACATCCTGTATACCCAAGCACAAGAAGACGAACATGGAAGGAGGGATGGGAAGCAGGACTCTGACAGGAAGGTTTACGACTCAGATTAATGAATATAACAGGTAAGTAACTGGTCATTACTTTGTCTCATATACCACATAGGCTGCATACACTGCCACACTCAATATGCAATTGGTGTGCTAGGGTCTGGGTTAGTACATAGAAGCATGAAATGTAAACAAGTGGGACTGTAAGGCATCTACATCTAGTTATACAGATAAAAAATGTCTGAAAACAACTATGGATTCACAAAACATGGTACTCTGCCACCACCACCCTACATGCTAAACCCATGACAGGAACAGTTGCTCTCTGTCAATAGTATGAAGGCACGCTTGATGCACCCCTCCAGGTTGCAGGGCAGGTCTAGGACATCGAGCATGTCAATGAACAGGCCTTATCCTCTGCACACACACCAGATTATTGTGAGGCTAGGGACAAAACCAAAAACCATGGTATCAGATACTCAGAGTCAGGTGTTTAGGGCAAAGTAATAGAGGGGAACTCTACCCTACAGAGTAATATGAAAATATACTGTATGGATCAGTTGTCTAAATGCATTCATTCTACTAAAATCAAATGTGTGGACCGAAATTCTCACCAGACTGCCTGCAATAAAAGCACTTCACAAGCAATGTCTACACAATCTCCTCCAATAAATACAAACTCACTTATTACTTCCAACAATTTGTAGCCTAGAGTCAGATATGGCTGGATTGACAGACCGGGCTCCAAACTCCCACACGTAAATGCTCCCCAGCACTATGCTCTTTATGCGGGAATCCCTGACCACACTTCTGCTAGTGTGCCTGAAGGAGCATGATCCTGAAAGGCAAATTTGGACATTGCACCCATCTCCATAAAGCATGACTGCGGGTACCAGGAAGTCGAGAACCTTGAGCCTGTTTTTATATTTTACCCCAAGTATACTTCACATAGGCACAAAGACATTTTGAACAGACACAATTCACCCCATCTTCTATGGGCACCTTCCTGGTCTGGACACCATTGATTCCAAAGATCTGGATTACATTGCATTTATCCCGGGGACTAAGGATTTCCAGAAGCAGGCAACTTAAGTATTGTTTTGAGAACCTGAGACAGCAAGAGGCATGGAAGTTCAATAAAAAAAATACTGGCAGAATGAGGGATCAGCATCAGTAAAGTGACAAAAATACCAAAATATTCATGGCTTCTGACCAGAATCAGTCATCAATACCAGAAGCAGAAATCTGTCCTTTGCTGTTCCAAGAACCCACAAAACCCAAAGTCAAGAATGGAGCCAATTGAGATCAAGAAGGAGTATGTTGCCAACAAAAGAGGGCACTGTGTGGCTCCCAGCTCACATTGAAATCCAATAATCGTCTATGGGAATCAGGAAAATGTTATCCTCTATAACATGATTTCCCCCAACCACAATCATGAACTGCAAATCTATTCATGTAATATTTGAGGTATTAATAACCTCATGTCTCACACCGATGTGATGAGGGAAATTAGCAAAAAAGTCATTGTATGTTTGCAAGAAACTTGGTAGTTGGTGTCCACAACATGGCAGGATTACTTCCGATTTTTCACAGAGGCCGAACCTTTGTCAAAGGTAGTCATTCCTCTGGAGAAGTTTCCATTCAGATACATAAATCCAAGGAGCTCAAGGTAAAAGAGCTGTGAACGGTGAAAACTACCTTCTCACCCACAAAGAGTGGACCCTGGTAACACTTTATCAGTTTAAAAAGGGTGTTAGCAGCAATGGTCCAAATAGCTAGGCTCCAAGGGATCACTACACTACACATTCCTTCCGCATTGGCGCAGTCACCACAGCCTTCCAGGAGGGTATGTCGGTAAATGCAATAAAACGAATAGGAAGATGGGAATCAGACAGGTTTCGGGTTTACATTCGCCCAACAACCAACGGTTAAAGGATTAAAAAGACAGGTGTTGCGGGGATTCAGTTGTAAGGGTCTTTACTACACTTATGTACACCAAGTTATACATATAATAAAAAGCTGATTGAGGACTCATACTGAACCTTTCTGTGCTTCTGTTCTACTCCACAGAATACAAAACAGTGTGGGTCCTCAGGCACTTTTACATGTCCATGGCTGCTAACAGAGCTCACACCATTAGGTGGAATGCGACGTTCCCTTTTCAACGTAAAAGGGTGCGATGATTTGGAAAGCCAGGGTTGCACTGGAGAGAATTGAGGAGCGTCATTGAAGAATTCCGCATCCGCTCAAAAGGACCTGTATGTTTTAGTAATTCATCTAGAGGGAAATTACCTTCCATTGATAGGAAGGTGTAAACTACTTCACATGTTAAAGAAGGATCTCACCAATTTAGTCAGGAGCATGGACACCACGGAAGTTGTATGGTCCGAGATCATTCCTAGAAGGGTATGGGCTGGTGCGCGCTCCCAAAACGGCATGGAGTCATCAGGGAAGAGGCTAAACAGCCTCTTGGCCAAATTTCTAGGGGGCAGGTTTAGGCAGCATCAGACACACCCTGATTAACTTGCAGCAGCCGCACTATTGCAGTGCAGATGGGGTGTACCTATCGGACACTGGAACAGATGTCCTGGTACAGAATATGCTAGTTGCATTGAATGCAAGGGGCTGTTGGTAGGGGGGGCCGCAGGTAGGGCATGGGGGGCCTCACTGGCAGTGATAGCGCCCAGCGAGGCATGGCGGTACTTACTAAGTGATCCAAGAGGAATACAAAAACAGGTTGCAAAGTGGGCACAGACCGCAAATGGGGATGTCAGGACCCAGGGTGCACTGTCAGGCTCCCCAAGGCCCTTTGTTCAGGTGAACCAGAAGTCAACAATTAATTACACAACTGAGGGCAGAGCCTGTGGCATGGAGGAAGTTGGGTACCGGTTACCGGGTCACCTTCGCAGAGATGGGTGGGTGAACAGTCAACCAGGTTTGGCAGGCGGGAAGCACATCGGCTTGCCCAGGTAACAAAGAGGGTACACACCGGAAGTGAGAAGGCACCTGGTTGGGGTGGGAACAAACACTTACCAGGAAGGAAATGTGTGAACACCGGAAGTGAAAGGTCACCCGGCCGGGTGGGAACCGGCTGGTTACCCGGGAGTGTGTGGACACTAGAAGTGAAAGGGTTGGGTTGGAAGCAGACGCTTACCCAAGAAGTGTGTGGCAACCGGAAGTAAAAGGTTACCTGGTCGGACTGGAAGCTGAAGCTTGCCCGGAGTGAAAGGGAAGGGTTGCGTCCCCAGGTGATAGGTCACCAGGGCAAAGAGAGCTGCACTGAATGTAAGGCACAGTGCAGAGCTTATGGGTAAGGACACAGGCTAGCCGGACAAAATAATGGTGTGTAAAGCATTGCTTGTAAGTTGGAACTGTGGCCTCAATTCTTTCATAAAACACAAATTTGTTGTGGTCTGAATTTTATTGGGATTCAGGTGAGGCGACCATGTGGGGGGTGCCTCTGCCGAGTCATCCTGAGCTCAGTGCACGGCTGTCTCATAACTCACTGGAGCTTTCAGTGTAGGGTGACCAGCTTTTTAAAACCTAAAACCGGGACATTTAGCAAACATAGAAAAAGGACTACAATTTTACATAAACCAAGCCCAAAGAATGACAGCATTTACCAGCAAAGAATTACAGAGGGGGCACTAGGAAAATAAATAAATACAATTTTAAAGCCAGTATCATGCCTATTAATTAAATTGCTTTTTTATAACAGCTGCTGTTTAATTCCCTGGCCTACTTCTGAAGCCTAAGGAAATTGCTTAGTGCATGTTATTAACTGGTTTACACTTTTCTTCTTCCAGGTTAGCAGGATTAGTGCGCATTAGGCTTGGTAGGCCCATTGACACTGTAAATTGCAGTTTATGAACTTGGGGCAGATGTATGACAGAATCATTTTGTGACTTTCTAATTGCGATTTGTTTGCAATTCGCAATTAGGAAAGCACTAAATGGCGTTAAATTATATGTATGGTCACACACCGCCCGGAATATGGGAATAGGTAAGGAGACCCATTGCTAAATAGGAAATAACTATTTGCAATTACCTATTTGGTCACAATGCAGTCACAAATTGCAAATGCAGTCATAAATTGCGACTTCATTAAAAAAAGTGATTCTGCTTCCTGGGTCAGGGAGATGACCCCACAAACAGGAAGTGCAGGACAGGAGAAGCCAAATGAGCAGGCAGAGCAAGCAGGGGAGAACCACTGCACAATCTAAGTGGCCTGAGGAGGCCCAAACCATAAATAAATACCACAGGAATGGCCAGCAAAAAGGCGAAGATGGAGGCAGGGGTGAAAAAATGCAAATTGAAGTTCTCTGAAATAAAACTAGAGATATTAACAGAGGAGTGCTGCAACATCCATGAGCAGCTGTTTGGTCGTGCATCTATGACTGTGCCTGAAACCCAGAAAGACAATATTGGAAAGGACATACATCACCAACAAAAATGCCATACGTCTGGTACAGCACTTGGTGGAAGAAATACAGAAGAGGTGGTATAATCTTGCACCAAGGAAAGGGTGGCAATGCACCTGAATGAGTCCTGGGCAACAGGAGGTGGTAGAGACTACACTAGAGCCTGCAGCAGCCTGAGTTGTGTCCATGCTGCAGGTTCAATGCCTGCAGCAGAAACAAATTACATTAGTCAACAGAAAATTGCATACCATTCAGCATGCGGTATTAGTGGGCTTTAATACAGTGGCCGCAAAAATGGACAATCTAACTAGTATCCTAGAGAAGCAATGCTCACAGACAACAGAGGACACTAGCAATCAGAGGAGCAGAGAGAGGAACAGTGCTGTGTGTATAGGTGCCATAACAAGCTCCATTGGAAGACTTGCACAAGCCACCTCAGCATTATCAAAGCGCTCTGTGACCCTAAAGGTCAAAATGGGGATCTTCAGTGGGGCTCTGTCAAGGTGAGGTTCCGTGACAATTGTAAGTGGTGTTTTTCGACCCGCACGAATATGGTCGAGTCTGGTATCTATGAACCGCAAATGACGAGTTTAGTGGGTGTACGCAGTTTCGCTGTGCTAACCTAAACCGTTCGTCTGTTACGTGGGTTTTTCTATCTGTACCCACGGTTTCCATCTTAGATACGGCATCCATTTTGTCTCTTGCCCTCAAGTAGCCAGCGAACGGACGTTGTCCGCTTCGCGACCCTGGGATTCCCAAGATATCTGCGGAAGACACATGTCCTTTGAAAGTGTCTTTATGATGAGGGGGATGATACTGTAAGGCAGATGGCCCCGCTCGAGGCTCATCTTGCCGTGCCGGTTTATTGTCTCAGCCTTGCATCTCATTAGGCATGTCCCTTTGAAGCCTGTAGCTCGCGTTTCCCGATACCTCCCCTTTTACACCCCTTCCAATCTCCCCACTGTTTCCATCTTCCTCCACACCTGTTCTTGTTCCTTCTTCGATCTGTTTTACTGCTGATTGGAATGCACTAATGGTGGGAAGATGGGTTTTTACAGTTGGGAACCGCCAAATGTTTCCGCACTTATATTCCGGACCTTGGATGTATCAAAGTGACCTAAGCGACCCCTCTCGGGGATAATTGTGGGAACCAAGTCGTAAACCTTTGTGTACCATGTAAACCTATGGGAGAATCGTGTATAAAAGGAGCGATCCACAGAACCAATTTGAAGCAGTCTCCCCGAACTACACTCGTTGTACTTCTTGTGACTTCTGTGTTTCCCTGCAGTAAATAAACCTTGAATCTTTGACGCCGAAGGAAGTGTCCCGTGTCTCTGTAATTCGTACGCCGGAGCAGGTTACCCACGAAGGTTTCAGGTGTTGTCCCCTGGCACCGCTGGGTCTTAAAGAACCCAGTCCTTCAGTTGGCGCCCAACGTGAGGCTGCATCAGTGGTACCGGTCCAAGCCCGACGATCGTGAGGAACTTCGTGTGAAATCTCCGAGGGAAGGTGCACTCCGCTTCATCGATCCTGTTGTCGAAACAAGTGGCCCGAAGACTTTTCCCGCGAAGATTCCCGCCTCCTGACGGCTGCGACGGACTGCTGCCCTGACTGTAGACCTGTTTTGGCGCCTGGCGTAGACCTTGGTAGAGCGAGACGACTGACGGGCCTTCCTGGTGACGCCATCGATCTTTGAGTTAAGTATTTGTGGGTCGCTCCCAGAGTTCTTGGTTGTGGTTGCTTAGTTGTTGCATGGTTCCATTGCATTTGTAGTCCTTGGTACTTTGTTGTGATATTTGACGTCTGCAGTCGCCAAAAACCGAGGGTTTTTGCTCTTTGCTGGGACTTGGGAAATCCCGTAACCCTTGACGTTTGTGAAACTCGGCTAGTGTGCAAGATGCCTGGTCGCAGTAATTTGTTTAGTTGTTTCAGACGTTGTGGTGCGGATTCCCGACTGGAGGACTCGTGTCCGATACCTCCGGTTGGAACTCCGACTTATGAGCTGTACAGTAAACACGGGCTCGGCCCGATTACCTTTAATGATTATTGGATTCGCAATACTAAGAAGGACGGTGTCCTTAGTTGGCCACCTCATGGTAGCTTTGAGACCCCGATCTTAGATAATCTAGAGGCTAAATTGTTCGAGAAAAAGTCAAGGCCGGCCATGTTTGATGCCTTTCGGTTGTGGCGTAAAGAAGCCCGACAGAAAGAAATCAGACAGACTAAACGAAATCAGAGAGATGGTGTTGCTGCCATTGTGAAGAAAGAAGAGCAATTGCAGCGTGACAAGGAGGTTAAGGAAAAGGAAGTGTTTGATAGGCTACAGCGTATGACTATAGATAAATGCTATCCTGCTCTGCCTACGGAGTCGGAAAAGAAGGAAGAAATAGTTGAGGATCCTTTAATGTCCTATCTTATGAAGTCGCCACCTCCGTATGTACAGGGTGCCGCAGTTCCTGTGGCCCCCCCTGTACCTGTTCTCCCACCTATTCTTCCTCCGCCTGTTCCTCAATCTGCACCTGTTCTTCCGACTATTCCTGCTCCTTTGCCTGTTGCTATCCCTACTGCTCCTCCGCTTCCACATACTCCTGCTCCCGCTACTGCTCCTGCTCTGTTAACTCCTGCTGTTGCTTCTGTCTCTACTCCTTCGCTTGTTAGTCCTGTGTGCTATACTTCTCCCTCTACTCGTAATCGTACTTCTCCCCTTGCGGCTAGCTTCTTTCATTCTCTCGGACCTGTTCTTGGGTCCGCTGGTTTAGATGGTCCTCAGAGACGTAGTCAGCTTCCCGGTAACAGGGAACGTGCTTCGCTATATAATATGGCGATGGGTTGGATGACGCATCCTCTTAGAAATCCACCACGTAGTGTACTTGATACGTTTTGCCAATTCAATGAACCGACACAAAGATACGTGTTCGAAGAAATGTGTAAGGTCCTTCGTGATCAGATATCGGCTGATGCACCTGACGAGGTGCTGACCGCTTTGTCTGATCTACAGCTTCAGTTCTCGAATGGACTGATAGTGGATACTAATGTTCGACGTGCCGTAGAACGGTTGCTATCCTTCCGTCCCACTCCTATACCTCAAGCCCTGTTTGTTGAGGATGTTGAAAGACAGTCAGATGAGTCTGGTCAGTTTCCTATGCGTGAAGTTCCACCAGTGTGGATGCCAGGTAATCCTGCAGCTCAACCTCCGATCTTGCCGTTCTTTCAGAGAGTATGGATACATCTCCCATGGAAATGATCAGAAGTTTTACAGGTGAAGCAATCTTTGCCTGACCCTCGCAAAAATCCTGCGGGGTATTATAAAGAGTTATCGCAGCTCGTAGACGCTACGGTAATGAATCTTGCCGATATTGACATGCTGTTTGGTAATGTTGTACCGCAACCGGTGTGGGCTAAGATTCGTCAGGAAAATCATCCAAATGAATTAGGTGGTGATTGGGCTGCCATTATAGCGGCGGATGGTCGACAAACTGGTGGTGCTAAACCCGAGCAGTTGATTGCTGCTCTTCCTCAAAGAATAATCACGCTAATGAAAACTCTTATGCCAGCTATGAGGGTGAATTGGGACAAATTGTCAGCCTGTAGACAGAAGAAGGACGAGAGTGTCTCCGACTTCTTTACGAGATTCGAGGAGGCATTTATCGACCATAGTGGTCAGGATATGGGTACTGAGGGTGGTCAACGGTTGTTCGTGGATAAATTTGTCTCAAACTTATTGCCCGATTTGGGCAATAAATTGAAGAACTCAGAAAGTGCGTGGGCCGTTTCTACCTCAGCTCAAATATTGGCCACAGCACAATATTATGAGAACAGGGAGAAAGAAGAGAACGATCGTGCTGATAAAAAGACGAAAGAGCTTAAAACTAAAGTGTTGTTGCAGCAAGCATATCCTCCACGTTCGAATCAGAATGCTTCGCAACAAAATAGATCACAGTCGCAATCTAATCGATCACAATCCCGAAATGACCCCTCTTCCCAAAGATCTTCGTTGGGGTACAATCAATGTGCCTATTGTAGACAGGAGGGTCATTTAAAATTCAATTGTCCTGTTCTAAACGATCGTAATAGCGGTAATTCATCTAGAGGAGGTCGTGGTGGTTCGCAGCAGGCACCACGTGGTAGAGGTCGTGGGGTTCAAAATGATCGTTCAGATAACTCATCAAATTCCGATAATTGTTTTGATCAACGTGGATCATCGCAAGGACGATCTGCGCAGTACAATGTAGACGATTATTATGTCGATCAGGGAACTGACGACAGTAATTACTAGGACAGCCATAGACAAGGAGAGGGAGTGGTATCAGTTCCGGTTGATCAGAGAGGGCCTTACGTCGCAGTTGCTACATCGGGCGTCGTTGAGCCTTTTCTGTTGGACACTGGTGCAGCGAAAAGTTCCATAATGCATTCGAAACTCCCTGGCGCACCTTTGTCTGGCTTAACAAATGTTTCCGTTGGATTCTCTGGCGCCCCCGTTAGCAATCCAGTTTCACGCCCTTTGCCCCTTACAATTGGGCCTCGTGAGCTAGAAGCTCCGTTGATTTTGACTACGGGTTGTGGTGAAAATCTTTTGGGCCTGGATTTGCTAAAACGTTTGTATGCAACTCTGTATTGTTCTCCTGCGGGTGTAAAGCTTACTTTAGGAGAGAGGGTTGTCTCTCCTATGTACTTGTCTCTCGATAAGCTTCCACCGGAATTGAGTTCTCTTCCTGCATCTTTGTGGGCAACAGGTCCCAATGATGTGGGCCTGCATGACATCTCCCCTTATGTTGTTCAGTTGAAATCTAATGTGCGGTTGCCACGCATTCCCCAGTATCGTATCTCTCTTGATGGTGAACGAGCATTGTTAGCGATCATCTATGATCTGATCGAGAAAGATGTTATTGAGGAAACGCGGGAAAACGTGTGCAACAGCCCTGTACTGCCCATTCTTAAACGTACTGATCCTTCGAAACCACCTGTTTATCGTTTTGTTATCGATTTACGGGAGGTAAATAAAATTGTGATTCCTCAGTTTCCTGTTGTGCCTGACATCACAGCGCTACTGACTCTGATTCCAGCTTCTGCATCGTGGTTTTCGGTGATCGATTTGAAGAATGCGTTCTTCAGCATTCCCATTGCAGAAGAGAGCAGAGACCTTTTCGGTTTCTCTCTTGGTGGACGCAGCTTCCGGTTCAAATGCGCTCCTCAGGGCTACTGTGAGAGTCCATCGATTTACAGTCAAGCCTTGAAGGGTCAACTGGATGCGTTTTCATTGCCGGCTGGTGCGGCCTTAATCCAATATGTCGACGACTTATTGGTAGCCGCAGATACTCAGGACATTTGCAAAATTGCTACGGTGTCGTTGCTGCAACATCTCTGTGACTTACATCACAAGGTGTCACCTTCTAAGCTCCAATATTGTTGTCAAGAAGTAACCTATCTAGGTCACTTATTGTCAAAGGAGGGAAGACGGTTGACCCCAGAGAGAATTGCAGCAATTGCGCGAATGGCTGTGCCAACAACCCAAAGAGATGTGCGTGCCTTTCTAGGTATTACGTCGTATTGCAGGCAATGGATTCCAAATTTTTCATTTCTAGCGAAACCATTGGTGGCTCTTACGTGTAAGGATGTTTCAACTCCTTTACCATGGATGGAAGAATGTCAGAAAAGTTTTTCTGAATTGCGTGATTCATTGTGTTCGGCCCCTGTGTTAGGTACTCCTGATTACAGTAAGCCATTCACGTTATATGTTCACGAGAGGGAAGGTTGTGCTTTAAGTGTCTTAACGCAACCTTTTGGTGGTAAGCAACGTCCATGTGCATATTTTTCCTCGACCTTGGACCCGGTAGCTAGAGCATTGCCGAGTTGTTTGAGAGCAACAGCGGCAGCTGCGGTGTCCATCCGACAATCAGCAGGATTGGTCATGGATAATATGCTTACGGTGATGGTTCCGCATGCAGTCGATACTCTTTTAAATCGTACGAAAACTCAGCACTTGACGAGTGCAAGGTTGTCTGGGTACGAGTTGACGCTGTTGGCAAGCCACATTCAGATAAAACGTTGTAATGTTCTGAACCCGGCGACTTTGTTACCCATTAGCACAGAGTCAGATGAAATAGCAGCCCATGACTGCTATTTGAGGACAGAAGAGGAAACAAAAGGTCGAGTGGACCTTAAAAACACTCCTTTGGAAGATCCAGATGGAACGCTGTATGTGGATGGTTCATGTTTTAAATTGCCGAATGGCGATGTGACTACTGCATATGCTGTTGTAACGTTGAATACTGTTGTTGAGGCTGCAAGATTAAATCAGAATTCTGCCCAAGCTGCAGAACTGATCACTCTCACTAGAGCGTGTGTGTTAGCAAAAGGGAAACGTGTGAATGTGTTTACCGACAGCCAATACGCTTTTGGCGTCGCCCATAGTTTTGGACGGTTGTGGAGAGAGAGAGGTTTTCTGACATCGCATGGTACGAAGATTCAGCATGGTCAGCTTGTGAATGATCTTTTGGATGCACTTACGTTGCCTAAGCAGGTAGCGATTGTTAAATGTAGTGCACATCGTAAGGTGATGGATGATGTTGGTCGTGGTAATGCGTTTGCGGATGAGACTGCTAAGGAGACTGCCCGGAACCTTAGCACTCGAATGTATGTGACGAGTTCGGTTAGGTGGCCTGCAGAGTCGAGTATGTGTGAAGACACTATCGAAAGTGTGAAAGCAATTCAGAATGAGGCCACCGAGACTGAAAAGACGAAGTGGAAAGAAAGTACGGGAAAGTTGGATGTGAATGGTTGTTGGGTTGATTTGTCGGAACATAAGAGATGGATGTTACCGGATGCGTATGTGCTGGCTGTTGTGACAATGGCGCTTGGGTTAGCACATATTAGCGTGAAAGGAATTTGTAAGTTGTTGTCTCCTGTGTGGAAGAATGATGGTATCACGAAATGTGCTGAACGCTTGGTTAAGAACTGTATGGTATGTATGTTGTACAATCCTGGGAAGGGAACCCCAACTCCTCCTGGTAGTTTTGCTCCCCCTTCATGTCCCTTTGAGGTGATCCAACTAGACTTCATCCATATGGAGAGATGCAATAACTTGAAATACGTTTTAGTTGTGGTTTGCGCATTCTCCCGATGGATCGAAGCCTACCCTCTTAAGGACAACACTGCTTTGTCAACTGCGAAAATCCTACTGAAGGAATACTTTCCTCGGTATGGAATGCCTCGGATTGTATGGTCGGATAACGGAAGTGAGTTTGTGGGGAGTGTGATGAAGAGTGTGTGTAAGGGCCTTGGAATTAATCAAAAATTCCACAGCGCCAATCATCCCCAGTCAGCTGGTTTGGTTGAAGGGTATAACGGCACCCTTAAACTGAAGCTAGCGAAGATTCAGGCTACGACTGGTCTCTCGTGGCCTGACGCTTTACCCTTAGCATTACTGTCAACAAGGGCAACCGTACACTCCCGAGTAGGGCTCAGTCCCTATGAAATAGTGTTCGGTCGTCCTGCAAATGTTTGGGGGGTCCCTAGGCCGGGTGTGTTCCGTGATCTTGAGTACCCAATGTTGATTGATTATCTTCATGACTTGACTGCTAAACTGAGGTTAATTCACCAACAGGTTTACGAAGCATTGCCGACGCAGACGGAGGGTCCAGGCCACCAGCTCCAGCCCGGAGACTGGGTGGTGACGCGCAATTTTACGCGCAAGAAGAATTTGGAGCCCAGATTCACTGGACCCTACCAGGTCCTCCTTGCCACGAGAACTGCTGTTCGTCTAGAGGGTCGGAAAAACTGGGTGCACGCCACCCATACGAAGAAAGTCCCTATTCCGTTGCCGGCAGACTCGTGGGTGAGGAGAGGCATTGCATCAACTGAATCCGAAGGATTGCCGGCGTTTGTACCTTTCAGCGACGCACAACCTGTCGGAGAATCCTCAGTGCAGCAGAAAGACACTGTTGAACATTTGTCATCAAAAGACTCAAGACCAGAACATTCAACTGATCAACAGAACGCTGTCTCTTCAACGGATTCTTTGTTTGACGAACAGACACGTCCTGGGAAAACTCGATACTTTTTGCGATCCAGCACTAAGGACTAATAAAAGATCCTGTTCTATCCCTTGGCAATTGCATTATCCCGTTTTCCACGATCAGTTTGAACACTCGTATTTTTGTAATTATTTTTGTTTATATACATTGAGTTTCGTTCCTCATATTTTTGCTTCCACAGCTGAGAGACATTTTGCATACACATAATTGTGAATAAAGGCCGTAGGGCCGCCCGTGTACTTCCTTCTGGTTAGTAGGTCTTGACACTAGGTTAAAGACCGTCGGTTCCTGGGAACTCCTAGGGATTGACTACTGCTACACAGAACGAAGTGCGTCAAGAAACGTTGCGGACGGTCGTAGGGGATGGCATTTTCGAAGCTGATGGACTTGGAAGAAGCTCAGGCGCAAAGGTTCAAGCTACAACAACTTAGTCGTACCAAATGTTTTATGTTTCAAATATTCGTATTGCTTTTGACTGTTTCTGCATTATTGGCGGGTGGGGTGTATTACATGATGTCTCGTTTCTTATCTTCTGCCATACCTACTCCTACTCCTGACCCTAAACTTACCACCGTTGCATCTCCCCATTCTTTTCACATCTTACCCAAACACGAGCAGGCTAGACGTGCAGAATTCCGCAACAATTCCTTTATTCAGCTCCTTCACCAGCACCAGTTAGTGGTTAACACTACTAATTGTTGGGTGTGTGGGTTGATGCCACATACCACGGATAAGGGAATTCCATATCTGGTGTTACCGTATAGTTCCCAAGGGTCCGCTCGAGCATTTCAAACAATGTTTCGAAGCGCACTAGATTCTTACCCCAATCGAGAGCCACGTTCTCCCTACTTTGGCCCTGGCTCGTATCACAAGCCTTTGTCTATAGCGATAGAAGACTTAGATAGAGATATCTATGAGCCGTCGCTCATTCCAGTGGAAGAGGTACAAGCCTATAGGGTCCTAAGTAAGGTTGAGTATAGTGCGCTCACGAGTGATAAACAGCTTAAAAGCTCGCCTCCGATATGGGTCGTACCCCACATTGGTAATTTTTGTCTAATGGGTCGTGGCCGAAGACCGAATGCCCGCCTTGGAGAGAGTGCTTGCACTGAAAATTACATGCTGCCGATGGTCTCGTCCCCTGTGTTTCTGGCTGCCAAGGGTACCTACTTTGTCTGTCATGATCGTGCGTATGCATGGTTGCCCTCTGACTTCATGGGCTCGTGTTTTATTGCAAACTTGTTGCCTCCGACGTTCACTGTAGATGCAGATTATCACAAGACTAGAGTTGTGAGAGGCGTAATTAGCGAAGAGGATACTGCCGGTCAAGAGGCAGGAGACTTTTTCAAGGGTTTCCTCCCGTTTTGGGGACCTATGGTTAATAGTAGGAACCTGAGACAGTTGACTCGAGTGGTAGAATCGACAGCTAATATTACTGCCAGTGCCCTTGGTAATATCACCACAGAACTTCAGGCGGATAGACTTATGACGTTACAAAACCGTATGGTTTTAGACGTGATCTTAGCAGATCGGGGTGGGGTATGTAAGGTGATCCATTCGAGCTGCTGTATTTTCATTCCAGATAACGCTCCGACTGTCTATCAAGCCATCTCAAAGTTGCACAAGATCTCCGAATCCATACACGTGGATGTAGGGGATTGGACGCTACTTGGGTGGTTTTGGGGCCTGATGTCGACTTGGGGTTGGAAGATTCTGATGATTATTGGAGTTGTTGTGGCGTTCCTGTTCACGTGTTGCCTTTGTGTGCAGTGTGGTCCTGCCTTATGTGGCCTCTGTGCTACAACGTGTATGAGACAGCCGCCTGTTACCAAAGGAACTCGGTTGGACAGAGCTATGCTACAGCAACATCTAGATGGTCTGATGAATATCGAGTACGATTCTGATTAGTGCTTGCCTACATGAGGGCAAAAGGAGCGTCTGAGGTTCCGTGACAATTGTAAGTGGTGTTTTTCGACCCGCACGAATATGGTCGAGTCTGGTATCTATGAACCGCAAATGACGAGTTTAGTGGGTGTACGCAGTTTCGCTGTGCTAACCTAAACCGTTCGTCTGTTACGTGGGTTTTTCTATCTGTACCCACGGGTTCCATCTTAGATACGGCATCCATTTTGTCTCTTGCCCTCAAGTAGCCAGCGAACGGACGTTGTCCGCTTCGCGACCCTGGGATTCCCAAGATATCTGCGGAAGACACATGTCCTTTGAAAGTGTCTTTATGATGAGGGGGATGATACTGTAAGGCAGATGGCCCCGCTCGAGGCTCATCTTGCCGTGCCGGTTTATTGTCTCAGCCGTGCATCTCATTAGGCATGTCCCTTTGAAGCCTGTAGCTCGCGTTTCCCGATACCTCCCCTTTTACACCCCTTCCAATCTCCCCACTGTTTCCATCTTCCTCCACACCTGTTCTTGTTCCTTCTTCGATCTGTTTTACTGCTGATTGGAATGCACTAATGGTGGGAAGATGGGTTTTTACAGTTGGGAACCGCCAAATGTTTCCGCACTTATATTCCGGACCTTGAATGTATCAAAGTAACCAAAGCGACCCCTCTCGGGGATAATTGTGGGAACCAAGTCGTAAACCTTTGTGTACCATGTAAACCTATGGGAGAATCGTGTATAAAAGGAGCGATCCACAGAACCAATTTGAAGCAGTCTCCCCGAACTACACTCGTTGTACTTCTTGTGACTTCTGTGTTTCCCTGCAGTAAATAAACCTTGAATCTTTGACGCCGAAGGAAGTGTCCCGTGTCTCTGTCATTCGTACGCCGGAGCAGGTTACCCACGAAGGTTTCAGGTGTTGTCCCCTGGCACCGCTGGGTCTTAAAGAACCCAGTCCTTCAAAGGGGCCCTGGCCAGATTACCCCTGCAACTGAAAAGCCATACGGGGGAGACCTCAGCATTTGACCGGGAGCAGTGGAAATACCGGCAGAGACCTTTGCCCACCATTCGAGCGCTGGAGCGCTGTTGGATCCTGCGGGACACTTCAACCACCCGCGCCGTCGCTCCGGGACCACGAATCCCGGCTGCCTCTGCGGCGGCGCGCATCACTGACGCGAATTGAGCACCATGAGGGGCTACAAAGCCACAGACCCCTCGGTGGAGTGGGGGAGACCTCAGCATTTGACCGGGAGCAGTGGCAATACCGGCAGAGACCTTTGCCCACCATTCGAGCGCTGGAGCGCTGTTGGATCCTGCGGGACACTTCCACCACCCGCGCCGCCGCTCCGGGAGCACGAATCCGGGCTGCCTCTGCGGCGGCGCGCATCACTGACACGAATTGAGCGCCAGGAGGGGTTACAAAGCCACAGACCCCACCGTGTCACGGGACGCCCCCGGGGCGAAACCCGGGCAAAGGGCAGGCCCGTTTAAGCCCGTTCAAGGCCGAGAAAGGACGGGACGGGCCACCCCTCTAACATCTGCCACTCTCCAAACAAGGTTAGTGCCATATTGAGACTCTCTAAATTTTGTATTGAGCAACACTAAAGGATGTCTACCCTACAAGATGGTGAACCTAGCTGTAGGAAATCTACTGGTGGCTCACTATTAGGGACTCTTGACAACTTTCTTATAAGGGTAATAACCGCACTTGCCAAGGACATAGAACTCACTGAAAAAAGACTATCCTTGGATACATCCTTCGATAAAAGGTCCTCTCTGGGCCCTCTGGCACACGTTAGATCACCTACTATTCCAGATTCTAACTTGCAGTGTTCGCTTCCTCCCTCAGGGGTGGTGACTTCTTCCCCATCCCAATCAGCTATTATGGTTATAAGCGATAGCTCTCCAAAAGAAGGAGTGCCCAGCAGCGACTTAGTCAGAGATTCTCATTCCCAAAATTAAGACTCGATCTGCTGGCCAAGCAAAAGCTATCATGGTCTAACCAAAGGGGAGGGAGCAAACAAAAAGGAAACGCCCTGGTCCTCAAATTAATGCTGGTGGGAAAAAAGCAAGATCTTGTAAAAGTAATGTTCCACCCGATGACCCACCCGATGACCCAGTTGTGACGTCACAAATCAACCCCGTATTATTGGATGGGGTTGACAGAAGTGGGCAGGGAACCCGTTTGGACAATAGGGATGAGGATCCACATGTGGAGCTGAGTCCTTCCTTCTGGAAAAGACTGGAGGCCACCTTCAAGAAAATGTGTCACCCTTTGCATAATCGGCTGGACTCCATCGAAAACAGAATGGTGTGTCTTGAACTTTCACTGGCATCAGCTGAGAAACAGGCAGGTCCAAGCCATAGTACACATACTCCTAGACCAAAATCGACTGTAGCCAATGACCCATCTAGCTCCAATAGTGCAACCGGGTCAGGTCAGACTGTAAGGCCTGTTCAGGCTGTTGAAAAGGGGCCAATTGTTAATCTACAACCAGTTCCCCAAAAAGGAGTGGGAAACACACAGCAAACTAGTGCGATATCACAAGCCACCCTGTCAGGAGTAGTTCCTTCCCCGGTATCTAATCTCGCAGGGGCGGGTGCAAAGTCATCGAATAGAGAGAGAACTGTGGGCGATGAAGCTAAGTTGCAGGACAAACAGCCAAATCTACCTACTTCAAGCAGAGCGCATAGTGAGTCTCCCCTACCTTATATTACCCTCCCTCCTCAAGCAGCCCCTTTTGTGGTAGTTCTGGTAGGGGTCCCCCCACTAGCTCGTGGAAAAATGAGAATCATACCAAGACCTAAAGCACAAATCTATTTTCTGGCTAAATAAAAACCGCCCATTGCCAGTGAATATGCGTGCTGAAATCATGGGTGTTAGGAGAGTTAACTGAATAGGCAGGGGATGTAAGACTGTGGCAGGAGATTGTATCGTTATTAATTTTAGAGACCAGATATGTGTCAACTTCATCTGTAACTGGTCACACAACGATATGACTACTGGGATACAAGCACTACCCCTAGCCTATTTCTATGGCCCCCCTACCCCAATTTCCTTTGAGAGGGATATGTTTTCTCAGGTCTCTGTACCTAATTTCTGACCCTTAGGGAACATCAGGTTGTTCAACAGATTCCAGACCCTGTCGGGGCTAGGGGACTGTGATTGACAGTATGAACAAGAAAATTCCATATTTGTTAGTAGGGGAGGGGATGGTAGAGAAGGGCTTGAGACCGAGAAAGAGAATGTGCAGGCCCAGTGTAGTAATGGTGAAGGGCTGGTTGAAGTTGGGCAAGGTTCCACATGCGACATCACCCTAAAAGCTCAAGAGGTAGATCACTCCACGAACAGAACATGCCATGTGCCCATCCTGTTCACACCCATGCACAACAACAAAATCATGTCAAACCACACCCTGCACCACACAACAAACAACAAGGGAGACAGCCACAGCAGGAGTGGCTGCATAGGAACGCACAACACACAGCACAGTAGCACAGGTCCAGGGAAGCACACACACCACAACAACACCACACTCAGGGAATCAAACATGAGTACAAGCACCAAAAGAACACATACAAGGAACAAACATACAAATGGACACACAAACAGCATAGTCACACATACATACCACAGACTTACACACAGACACATACACCAAATGCCAACAGCAATGAAGCACAACAAACAGGAAAGCCAAAGTGGGATGTACACAAATGGAAGGCCATGGAGATACACAACAGGCATGTGCACATCACATGCAACAAAAGGAACACAGAACACCCCCCTCAAACCATCAAACCACACATGGCTGGTACAGTCAGTGAAGTCAAACCACAGTGCAACATTACAGGGGGACAGCAAGGCAAACCAGGTAAAGGCACAAGGAACAAAGGAAGGGCTGGAAGTCAAACTGGGACCAGCCACACATGCTTACAACCACCTCACAGGAGTACACCAGCAGCACAACACACAGGACCCATTGACACATTCCATGACTGCCAAACACCAGGAAGAATATACACACATACCCCCTTTACACCAGCAGCACAAAACACCAGTGCCAAACACACTGAAGGCTGCCAATACTTGCCAGTCCATACACACACAAACAAACACACACCCTGGTTGCAGCCACAAACATCACACACACAGGGATGCCAGACCAAATGTCTGCATAAAAACAACACACAAACACAAAACACGACTGAAACACACACAGAACCACAACAAACACAGACATACCCTGTCAGCCAAACTGTGGCAAGGCAAAGGGAGCACAGACACAACAGAAGTGCACAACCTCATCACTCAGGAACAAAACACACACAACATACCACAAATCACACAAGAAGTACACCATCACAGAACAACACAGCCACATCAAACCAACTACATATGCACGGCATAAAAACTGAACAAACACTGCAGGACATCAGGGGCTGCACATCAGGCAATGACATGGCCACATACACACAGCACTGTACACACAACAAGCAGTGTGTGTGTACATCAAGCATACCAGTCACACACAGACAAGAGTGACACAACATCAACCCACACAACACAAATCAGCACAGCACAAACACAACAGCACACCCAGGAAGTAAAGCAATACCACAGCCAACACACATACATCCAACACAGATGCACAAATCTGGGACATAATGGTGGAATCCACCTGACCAGAGCACTGGGCAGCAAACAGATGAAGTGCACATTAGCAACCATAGCTGCTAAACAGCACAGGAATATCACATATAACCCATTTGGGAAATGTCCTGGGTGGCATATTTCTCCTGGCCGAAGAACTGCACTACAAAGCACAGTGTCACAAATGAAGTGATGGGGAGGCACGCACACACATGTAAACCAAGGGGGCAGCTGACATCAAAGTGAAGTGGTTTGCATGTCATTAGTGGACATGTAAGGAGTGTACCATACACAAATAGAGGGAGTGCTGACTCACAATGGGTAGGCATTAGAAGCACACACAGGGAATAGTCCAACACAGCAGAGGAACAGAGTCAGTGGGCAGGGCAAAGTGCACAGCAGGTACATGAGAGGCTGCACAGGGAATAGTCCAACACAGCAGAGCAACGGGCCCAGTGCCCAGGGCAAAGCGCACAGCAAGTACGTGAGAGGCTGCAAAGGGAAAAGTCCAACACAGCACAGCAACAGGCCCAGTGTCCAGGGCAAAGTGCACAGCAAGTGCACGAGAGGCTGCAAAGGGAATAGTCCAACACAGCACAGCAACAGGGCCAGTGGGAAGGGCAAAGTGCACAGCAGGTACATAAGAGGCTGCACAGGGTAGGTCAAAACAGGAAGGCCAGTGGCCAGTTCAGGGTGCAGCGCATATCCATGAGAATCTGCACAGGCAAGCTCAAAACAGGAAGGCCAGTGGGCATGGCAAAGTGACCAGTGAGTACATGAGAGCTGCACAGGGAATAGTCCAACACAGCAGAGCAACAGGGTCAGCGGGCAGGGAAAAGTGCACAGCAGGTACATCAGAGGCTGCACAGGGAATAGTCCAACACTGCAGCGCAACAGACCCAGTGTCCAGGGCAAAATGCACAGCAAGTACATGAGAGGCTGCACAGGGAATAGTCTAACACAGCACAGCAACAGGGCCAGTGGGAAAGGCAAAGTGCACAGCAAGTACATGAGAGGCTGCACAGGGAATAGTCCAACACAGCACAGCAACAGGGCCAGTGGCCAGGGAAAGTGGACAGCAAGTACACGAGAGGCTGCACAGGGAATAGTTCAACACAGCAGAGCAACAGGCCCAGTGGGTATGGCAAAGTACCCGGCGAGTACATCAACTCAGCTCTGGGTGGATATGTTACTGTGACATGTCATCTGTGAACATATATGGGACTTGTATGTTGACACTTGTTGCCCATTGTATTGTTTGCATGTTGGCTTATGTAGATGGTCAGTTTTGTGTAATGTCTGTGATACCACACTCGCACCAGTGATTGTTGTTCTGTTGTGTTTCCCTAGGTGCCTTAAACTTATCCTTGCCTACATACAGTACATACTTCTGATACATTATGGACATGTTGAAGACTGTACATCCTGCACTAAAGACAAAGCTGACACAAAAAAAGTGTGTAAGGTATTTTATTTACAAAGTTGACATGTGAGGGGGTACAATTTTACATAGAGTTGGTGGTGGAGCAGTGAGTTGACAGTCATGGTAAATGAGATGAAAGAGTAGATCCCACATTGATGTGGTGACCCAGTCCAACAGACAGATGCCATTCACAAGACAGTGTGGAGAAGGACAGTCCAAACAGTCAATGCAGTGGGGAAAAGGGTTACTATCAGGACTGGCTCCATGACTGGCGTTTGGCAGGTGCTTTGCCTCCAGAGACTCCCAGGCTCTTCTTAGGATGGCCCTTGGTCGCTTGGCAGGGGTGGACCCTGATGTGGTGCCAGTGGTGTCTGAGGACTCACCCCTCTCTGTGGGCGCAGGGGAGGATGGTGAACTGTCATCCTGCGGCCCACCAGAGGGAGGTGGAGGTGTTGGTTTTGGCGCAGGTCTGTCCCTCAGTAACACCACTTGCTGGCCCATGAGTTCCACAAGTTGTCCAATGCGGGTGTCGATGGACCTCATCAGCAGAATGATCTTGCGTAACAGGTCGTCCGACTGGCCACTCTGTCCCTGGGCCTGTTGGCATGCCACAAGGACTCTGGTGATGTGGTCCAGGGATTTGGTCCCAGCCTCCATGTGTCTTGGGATGACCCTGGCCCTCCCACCTACCCTGCTGCCACGGAACTGTCGCCTTGCCACTGTGGGTCCCCACACACTCTCTCTACGGTCCTCAGTTGGTGGTCTGGGGTGGTCATCCTCTGCGACAGGGAGGCACTGGTGGTGGTGGTGGCAGTGGACGCACAGGCCATAACAGCAGGGTCTGCTGTGCAGTTGGTGTTGCAGTAGATGTGGTGATGGGGAGGATGGGGTCCTGGGACATGTTGCTCCCTGTCATACCAGATAGGCCGGCCTCAAGCTCATCGTCCTGAAAATCCTGGGAGTCTACATCCGAGAGTCCATGTACCGGGGGAGACTGGATCTGCAGGTCGTTGGTGTTGTCCTCTGCAGTAAGTTCTCGGTCATGTGTGGATTAGATGGGAACTGGTCATCGTAGTGCACTCTGTAAGCATTGTGTTAGCTGTGTGTCATCCACTGTCTGTACACTACACAATTGACTGACCCTCACATCGTTTACTATGTGCACTACTGTGCCTCCTAACATGATGCAGTAGTACATACATTACTTGCACATGGTGTGAGGTATCAATGCATGCCATGCAACTCGTGCAGGAATCCTTTTCACAGGGACCTGTTGCCATGTAGGGACCAGCACAACCTTTTTTCATTGTTGACTCCTTGTAGATTTGTCTACCCTGGCAGATGTCACATCTGGCCATGGACTGGCCATTGTATTATCCTACATACTTTTGTCCAGTCATGTACATATCTTGATTTGTAACCCCACACATGCTTTCTCATTTTTGAAATGGTCATTCTCGGTTGGGCCCCATGGCAATGCACTCATCAGTGTGTGCTGTGCATGATTGTGCCCAGTCTTCCTTGTGCATCTGCATTGGTGTGTGACTCATTGGTAGCTGTGACAGTTCCCTTTGCTTACCTGTGTGCACACTGTGCATGGCAAGCGGGTTAGGTGAGCATATTTGTGCAATGAGAGGGCAAAGGTGTGGGTGCACGTACTGGCTACTTACCTGTGACCTCCTCAAATTTGGCTTTGTGGTGTGGCACATTTGTGTGTGCGTGGGGGAGGATTACATTCTGCTCAGTGGTGTCATGAGACCGGAGAATATGTCTACCTACCTAGTGATTTGGTTGAGGTGGTCCATTAGATGACACATGCATCTTCTGGTATGGTGTGCTCCATCTTGCTGTACTGGGGAACAGGGGAACATGGTAGGAGTATAATTGCAGGCCTCCCACCCCCAAACAGCCCTCCCATGAAAGATGGCTACCTACCTGTTAGGTGAAGCTGAACAATGCAATGGCTTCCAAGTGCTTCTGGGTGGGGTGGGGTATGGCTCCATCTTGATGATGCTGTGGGACATGGAGCATGGTGGGAGTAGTGGTACAGGCCTCCCACCCCCAAACAGCCCACCCAGGGAAGATGGCTATCTACCTGTTAGGTGAAGCTGAACAATGCAATGGATTCCAAGTGCTTCTGGGTAGGGTGAGGGAGGGATCCATCTTGATGATGCTGTGGGACAGGGGGCATGGTGGGAGTAGTAGTACAATCCTCCCACACCCAAACAGCCCTCCCAGGGAAGATAGCTTCCTACCTGCTAGGTGAAGCTGAACAATGCAATGGCTTCTAAGTGCTTCTGGGTGGGGTGGGGGAGGGCTCAATCGTGATTATGCTGTGGGACAGGGGTGTGGTGGGAGTAGTGGTACAGGCCTCCTACCCCAAAACAGCCCTCCCAGGGGAGATGGCTACCTACCTGTTAGGTGAAGCTGAACAATGCAATGGCTTCCAAGTGCTTTTGGGTGGGGTGGGGGAGGGCTCCATCTTGATGATGCTGTCGTACAGGGGGCATGGTGGGAGTAGTGGTACAGGCCTCCCACCTCCAAAGAGCCCTCCCAGGTGAGATGGCTACCTACCTATTAGTTTGTTTGGTGTACTGCAATGGCTGCCAAGTGCTTCGGGATGGAGTGGGGAAGGGATCCATCTTGATGATGCTGTGGGACAGGGGGCATGGTGGGAGTAGGGGTACAGGCCTCCCATCCCCAAACAGCCTTCCCAGGTGAGATGGCTACCTACCTGTTAGTTCGTTTGGTGTACTGAAATGGCTGCCAAGTGATTCTGTGTGGGGTGGGGAGGGATCCATCTTGATGATGCTGTGGGACAGGGGGCATGGTGGGACAAGTGGTACAGGGCTCCCACCTCCAAACAGCCCTCCCATGGAAGATGGCTACCTACCTGTTAGGTGAAGCTGAACAATGCAACAGATTCTAAGTGCTTCTGGGTGGGGTGGGGGAGGGATCCATCTTGATGATGCTGTGAGACAGGGGGCATGGTGGGAGTAGTGGTACAGGGCCTCCCACCCCCAAACAACCCTCCCTTGGAAGATGGCTACCTACCTGTTATGTCATTTAGTGTACTGCAATGGCTTCCAGCTGCTTGTGGGTGGGATGGGGGAGTGTTCCATCCTGCTGCGGTGTGGGCCAGCGGGCATGGTGGTAGTAGTAGTCAAGGCCTCCCTCCCACATACAGCACTCCATGGCAAGATGTCTACCTACCTGTTAGTTTGATGTGGGTTGTGTAATGGCTGACACATACTTCTGGGGGGGGGGGGGGGATCCATCTTGCTGCTGCTGTGGGACAAGGGTTCCTGGTGGGAGTTACAGTGCTGGCTGCCCGTACACATGCCCCCATGGTGATGTTGGTGGCTACGTTTGGGGTGAATGGGAGAGGGTGATTGTTGGATCTATGAGACATGTTTTTGTGAGTGTGTGGTGCAGATGAATGGTATTTATCCTAGGTGGTGTAGCTTTGTAGTTGTGCAAGACAATACATATCAGTGTGGTGGTAGTTATTTGTTTGTACTTACCAGCCTCCACTCCCCCGGCTAGTCCTGTGAGACTCCGGGTGCAGTATGGCAAGCACCTTCACCTCCCATAGTGTAAAGGTTTTTTGTGGACTGGGAGGGGCACTGCCAGTCTGGTTGGCCAGCTCCCAGTTCTTGTCTCTCTTCTCTTTGACAACCCTCTTCAGATCATGCCACTGCTTCATGATCTACTTCTTGGATCGGGGGTGGTACCTACTGCATTGACCCTTTGTACTATCCTTTCCCACATTTTTGTCCCTGTGGCTAATGGTGTCTGTTGGACCAGGCTACAAAACAGTTGTGGTTCCACTCTGACTATCTTATTTACCATGACTGACAACTCACTCTCTGTGAATTTGGGCATTTTATGGTTGGACATGGTGTGTGGTGTGCAAGGGTGTGGGGGGTGTGTGTGGTGGTGGTGTGTGAGGTGTGTTATGTGCGGGGGGCTTGTTGGTGCTGTTGTGATGGTGGTGGTGGTGGTGATGTGTGTGTGCTGTGTTCTTTTGCCTCTCCTCTCAGATCTGGTGAATGCCTTTCTGTTCTAGAGTGTTGCAAAGGATTATGGTCAGGGCAGGGGCTGATTTTATACTCAGCTCTGTGGGTGTGTCCAAATGGGGTATTTATGTCAGGTGTGTTGTCTTGGGAATTTTTTTGTTTCTGTTTGGGATGTGTTTGTTTCATTGGGATGTGATTTTGTGTATATGGGGGCCATGGCTACTTTGAATTGTGCAATGTTTGGCCTTATTGTGGTGTTTTGGCATCGTCCGCCATGTTTTCTATAGACCGTCCGCAGCAGTGGCTATGCTGCAGTTCTTCCACTGGCTCTCCCATTCATTCCAGTGTGTGACCGCGGCGGTCGGAAACAGCGGATCGTACCACGGGACCATCGGAGATATCCTAATTTCCCATGCGGTGTCTCTGCTACGCTTGCGGTGGGTTGTTTAATTTCCGCTGCCTTTCCGACTGCCGAGGTCGGATTTTAGCCATCACCGCTCGCAACGGGCGATTTTTTTTGGGCCGGTTCCACCGCGGTCGGTCTTTTATGGCGGTTGATCCTAATTTGACCGCCAGATTTTCCGCGGTCTTGGCGGGAAGTTTTTTCCGCTTCCATAGTGATCGGGGTGATTTTCCGACCGCCATCCTAATGAGCCCCTGAGAGTGGTCTGTTTGGATACATTGCAGTCTAGTGCACTGAATTAAGGTGTGTTTTTGAAGGTGGTAGGTTATTCCATCCTCCCCAACTCCCCAGGAATGCAGTTTTGACAGTGGCCTCTGCTCGGTTATGCCACTAGTTTACCTTGTCCAGTTCCTTCTGGCACATGGCACAGTACCTCTGCACGCAGAATCACCTGAATCTTGGTGGAGCCTTGGAAGCAGAAAGGGGATCGCAGTGACCCACACGCAGCTCCGCTCGGGAGTCAGGTCCAGAGGGGTGGATAGAAGAAGAAGCCTGCTGGCCTGTGGCCGGGCTGCAAAGAGTGGACACTGGGAGCCAAGCCCAGCTTCACCTGCTTAGTCAGCTTGACGTCAACGGTCCTAGCAACAACACTCAGTAAACCTCACCGGATCATATAATTCCAGACACTTGGCCTGGATAGCATTCTTGGCTGGCCTGGGACATCATCCACTGTCATAGACATAAAGATGGTACATGGGAGACAACTGGCCATAATATGCCTGAAACAGGTTAGCATTCTACCTGTGCTCTGTGACATCTTTGCATTGGGCTGTGACATGTAGCTTTCCAATCTCTGTGCAAATAGAGCAATGCAACACACACAATTTCAAGAAGTGCATCTGCAGTACAGTAGGGGAGGACGCTGGTAACTCTGCTACACGTGGAGCGCAGCGTGGCAAAACTCTGCAAACTCCACCAGCAGAGCGGAGTTCACTGCCCACCCCTACAATAAAGGTATCTTCACTTTGACAAGTCAAACTATTGTACAAACATTTTATTTCAATTTGTTGAAGTAACCATGACATACCTTGCGAAGTAATGCTTTGCAATGTGGTCTCAGCGCCTCCTCTCCTCTCCTCCACTGTTCTGCTCTTCCCTGTTAGATGCAGAACTGGTGGGTCAGGTTGTTCCTTCTCAGATTTGGATTCTGACACCACAATGTGCATGCCTCTCCTGCAGGCAATGGTGTGTAGTATAGCTCAGGCTTCTACAATCATATGGGCAATTTCTGGTGCATATTGTAGGGCCTCCCACTCTTGTGCAGGTAGCGAAACTGTGATTTCAGGAGCCCAAATGTCCGCTCAATTACAGTCCTTGTGCAATTATGTGCAGTGTTATATCTCCTCTCATTCTGGGTGGTAGGAGAAAGGTAGAGTGTAAAAATCCAGGGTGTAGGGCATACGCAGTCTCCTGAAAAACATACATTAGTGTGAGCCAACATACATTTTGTGTGGATTAGGCAATTTTTAATATGTATTGACATTTATTTTCAGTACCTAATAAATATCTGTCCCCAAAATCCCCCCTTTCCAGTCATCTATAAATTCCGCTGTGCTCTAAACATGAAGATATCATGGGTGCTTCTGGGATATTGTTACACTATATCAGTGATTATGTTGTGGGTATTGCATGCCATTTGAATGTTAAGGGAATGGCTATTTTTGCGGTTCTGAAATAGATTTTCAATATGGGATGGCAGACATATGGCCACATGTGTCCAATCTATACGCCCTATGGCATGGGTAAAATAAGCAATCCTGTAAAATTGCACTTTATTACTTTATATTTCCTGTGCATTCCTGGGCAGATGTATGTGGCAGTGGATGTTAATACATGGCATCTAGGAATCTCCTGAAGAAATGCCAAGGTGCACTTTGAGACACCACTCCTGCAACAGCTATCACATCCTGGTAACTTCCGCTGGCTAACAGGTGCAACGAGCACAACACCTGAAGGTCGGTGGGGCTAGAATTGCTGCACAGACTACTGCTTCCTAAATGTGGCTTTAAAAGGTCTAAGACATCCATAATTACAGTGCTTGATTGTTGATTGGTCATAAATGTCTTCTTCAGTTTGTTGCAAAAGGATCATATCAGTTCGAAAAATCTTTTCTTGTCCCCGCTTCCTCCTCTGCCGAGTAGCCAGTATGCTCATCCTCCCTGCTATCAGGTACAGGACCATTGTGGAAAGCTGCGATGCATTACGGGACAACTTTTATAGTGTGCACCTATTTACCAACTGGTTTGATGTTAGTTCTAAATTACATGTGCGAATGGGCTGATTAGCAACCATTCACTATTTGCAACTCACTTGTTTGTGAGTCGGTATTAGCGATTCCCTAATACACACTCGCTATTTTGTTGGCTAAAATTTGTAAGTTGCAAATTGATCGCATGGAAATTTTAAGTTTGCAAATGGCTTTCATACATAGTGTACAGCCCTTTTTCCATTCAAGAACCAGTTTGTGACCGATTTGAAACTCGCAAATTGTTTGTACACCTGTCCCCTGCTTTCCTTTTTTTAAGTCCAGTGAAAGTGCACAGTGCACTTTATTCACAGACCTGCAGCCTTATTGTTCCATCTTGGTCAGAGCTAGTGCGAGTTAGGCATGGTATACCTTATGTTATTATAAGATGCAGTTTATAAATCTGATTGGAATCTCCCTAGCTTCTGCAGCCTAGTGAAATTGTTTAGTGCACTTTATGAAGTGGCTTACACTTTTGTTTTTCCAGGTTGGTCAGGACTAGTGCGAGTCAGGCTTGGGTGGCCCTTTGATACTGTAAATGGCACTTTTCCAAACTGGATGGAATCCACTCTGCTTTCAAGCCTAACGTATTGGTCAATGCACGTTATTAACGGGTTTACATGTTTGCCTTTCAGCATGACGGGCGACAATTATGCACCCCTACGCCTTATATCCCTGGTTTTGGACTAGTGCATAGTAGGCTCTGCAGTCCCTGGACATTCTAAAATACACTTTATGACCTTGATTGAAAATAGCATGTATGTTACTCACTGTATGGCTCATACTGATGACAGGATTTGTCGTCTAGTGATTTAAGTCCTTAGAATCAAAAGGTTTACAAAAGTTGATCTCTGACGCAATGCCCAAATCATCGCACTAACGGCTCCATCTTTTGTGATGCAGCAACTCTGTCAAACTCTGCAACTATATTAATGTTTATTGCACTATACTCTTTTGGACTGAATGTTGTCAAGGGATTGAGTTGGCAGAAGATTGATTTTGTTTATTTAAAGGTTATTTTATACATCACGATTTTACTGTTGATTGGAAAGCACTTTCATGATGCATTGACTTGAGAGTTGTATGTTTTGAACTGGTCAATTGTGACTTTATTAGTTCTCTTTCCCTTCAATTGTTTACATGTTCTTGCTCAATTGTTATGGTTTTTAATAACTTGAAACAATAACAAAATTCAGTATTTTCAAAAAGTGTAAAAATCAGTAGTTATTATTATTTACTCCTTCAGCTTCATAAATATTCATGGAGTGTTCCAGTGCTTATAAAGAATTTGACTTTTATATTCTTGTTTTCCTCGTTGCGCGCACTGCATCACATTTGGTGATGCAGTGCACGCAACGAAATTCATTTAATTTATTTATAGGTCTACTCACCTGTTAAACTCCGTAATCCATACATTACTACCCCCCACCCTGCTCCTGCCCCTCCCCACGTCACCGCCCTGCAAGTACTCCCTCCACCGGCCGTGGCTGGTATTACTATCTGAACGGAGCATAATCATACTCTGCATAGTCATAGGGAAGGCATCTGCTAAGGAATGAATATACAATATGAAAGCAAACTCTGCTGCTGTGCAGCTGATGTAATAAAGACACTTTACGACCTGGAGGATGCCTTAGGTTTCTTACCTGTGCACACCAACCATGAATGAAGTTTACTTTACATTGTTGATCCATATCTATGGGGTTTATGTTTATTTGAAAGCTGGTACAAAGACCGCTGAGAATTGCTATTTACCAGCATGTAAGTCTTTGTTTATTTGAATGCAAAAAGAACAATTGATGGACAGAATGCAGAACAATGTCATACATTCACCCCATTACAGAGATCTGGGCCTCAATCCATAGTTTTTTTTGCTCACCAATGCCATTCCAGTTTGGACCCAGCCCTATGCAAATCAGTCTTGACACTGCGGCCAATGGGAACAGTCCAGCCAGAACTGCCAGGTCAGGTCCTCCCTGGATTGGAAACAAGCATCCTAGGACCGGTTTCGGGCTTTCAGCCCTCATCAGCCAGGACAGCTTAACTCCAGAGGCAGCAAGAGCACGGGACGTCTGGGCATACCCGTATAGGGAGGACCTGGCTTGGGAGTACGGGCTGGACTATTCCCATGAGGCACAGGGTCAAGAATGATTTGCATATGGCCCGGTCTAACTGGGGTGACATGGTGAGCAAAAGAATGATGGATTTAATCCAGATCTCTTGACTGGGGGTGACTGTTTTGATTTGTTCTGCATTCCGTCCATCAATTGTGTGTCTTCTGCTTTCTAGCCCTAAGTGCGCCAGGTATGCCCAGACATGGGTCCTGGGCTCACTGTGCCACTGGAATCAGCTATCCTGGCTGAAGAGGGGTGAAATCCCGAAACCAGTCCTAGGATGCTTGTTTCAGGTGTGGGGAGGACATGGATTGGCAGTACGGGCTGGACTGTTCTCTTGAGGCACAGGGTCAAGACTGATTTGCATATGGCCAGGTCTAAACTGGGGTGGCAAGGTGAGCAAAAGAATGATGGATTTAACTCAGATCTCTTGGCTGGGGATGGATGTTTTGATTTGTTCTGCATTCCGTCCATCAATTGTGTGTCTTTTGCTTTGTTTATTTGAAACCAGTGCAGGACTATGCTCCTTCTTGGCATGCTTGAGAGTTGCTAAGGGCACCTTACTTTTGTGTTCTATGCAGCTTTCGCTATTCTTCTGCATTTTCTGAAAACAGAAGGAGGACAGTGAAGTGTTCTGGATAATAAAATCAGGACACAGTATTGATGAATATTCTTCAGTTTATTCCTTAATGTCAATCCTATCCAACAGCATGCAGACATCAAAAATAACTGCCTTTGTTTATTTTCAAAGCTTCACTAGAACACTCTGAGCTAAGTGCATGACACGTATAACATCCTAACATTCTAATAATGACATATTATAATTCCATCAATACCAGTGTAATGAAGAAGATACAGGACATCACAGACAGCTCAACATGATTGAATTAAATCCATCACTGTAGTTTCCACTGGTGATTTTGTTAAGCGTTAGGTCTTAATTTAGGACTGTAAGAAAATGGGTTATTAATTGGGAAGGATGTAAGTCCTGCCAATGTAATAAGTCCTGAAGTCTTGTACACGCGAACACAGTTTCAATAGGTGAAATCTGGGCTCAGTCCCTGATAGCTATGGCACAGACCACACATATTTAAATTGGGAAATATGCAAACTATTTAGCAATGAGAAAACAGTAAAAAAAAGTCAAAATGCCACTCAATAAAAATCCCACAACCAATTTCTAAAAATTAAGAAAAATATATTAAGAGAAATTACACTAAAATGACTAAAATCCAATAAGGGTTACCAGAGGTAGGGGTTTTTAAAGTTTAAAACAAAAAGAGCCATGAAAAAATAAATCGCAATCAGAAACAGCTGTTTATAATTGATGGAACCCACAGTGCAATTTCAGGTCAACAGCAGAGGTCAGATACACCAAGCACCATCTGACTAGTGGACTCATGTACGAAGAATGCTCAGGTAAAAGGGTTGGCAATTTGCACCCCAACTGTTACCTAATGCATTCTTAGTTTGCAAACCAGCCTACATAATAATAGGTCAGTTCCAAAATACAGAATCATAGCAGGTCAAAATTAAACCTAAGTCATAAATAATAATGCAATAGGTCACAAATTGCGGGCCACTATGATTGGCTACAATCATCAGCATAATGGCCTTCTGGGGTCAGCCCACCATCATGTCTGAGGTAGCTTTTAAGTAAAGTATTTTCTTTATGTATGGGCTGCATTTAAAAAAGGAAATCAAAATGTTGAAAAAGTTTTTTAAGATTAGGCAATAGTCCGTAAGACCACTGCCAACTCTTAACAAGTGTTTTTTTCATCATTCACATAGTGGAAGTGGTTCTTTGGGGAACTCTTCCCATTTGCAAATGGGTTACCACCTCCTTTGAGATGATGGGAAAATACAGATTTTTGGGACCAGATTTGGTTTGGAAAACATTAACATATTCCTTAAGAAATCGGTATTTTAAAGTAATGCCCCTAAACATCCACCCAAATAATGAGTACCTAATGTTTCCTAAACCCATTTAACAATTCAGAAAATCGTTTATGAATCATTAAATGTGTTTATTACATTCAAAAAGGGTTTTAATATTTGTAAATCCTCTGATTCACTAAATTATAGGGTTTATGAATGCAGAAACCATTTGTACATGAGGCCTTTAGTTTTTTTTTATGGAAGACTAAATCCTCCAGTGGACAAGGTTGAAGGTTGTATCCAAGGAATTATTGGCAAATCTGAGTAGCTGCTGACCGAAGTTTAGTTGAAGCTGTTGGTTTAGGCTGGAAAACCCACAAACGGGAAAATTCAATTTTCATGTTTGCCAAAGTCCTCTTGTTAGGTGTATGCTATTCACACCTTTGCCTGGTCGAGGTTTCAACCTTCAGACTTAGGGGCCCAGTGGGATGTCGACCGGTGGCACCACCGCGGTGCCGGCGGTGTGGAAAAATGCATTTTTCTGCGAACGAGGAGCGGTACTCACGTCCGCCATATTAGTATGGCCAAACATAGACCATTTCCTGTCCGCCGCAAAGCAACACGCACCGCCATCAAAGTGCGCCACCACAGCGGCGCTGGGAGCCAATGGAGACTCACCGTCATGCGGAATGACGTCCGCCCTGCTCCACAAATTAGGATGCTGCAAACAAGCAGACGCACCGCAGCGGAGACACCGCACAATCAGAGACGGCGGTAGCTCGACTGCGGAGTGCGAAACCAGAGTCCCGGTCAACACCACCTGGTCATGACCAGCTCTACATGCCTTTACGGTGCTGTACCTGATACGTCACCAGCAAATCATGGCCCGCCGCGGATGCCGCTGCAGGTACGGAATTACACAAACATAACACACAACACATGGGCTGACACAGGATCCAAATCCACATCAGACACCCTGCTGGGGACAGAAACACATTCACAAGGGCACCCACACATGACCCACTTTCCACCAAGTCACTCCTCCGCGTCCTGGACACAGACCTTCTGCAACCATGCAGCAATGTCCCGATCACATCACCGCAGCGGTGAAGACAAGGGAATACATGTGCAGAAAGCAGAAGGCAGGGCCAGCCAAAGGCATGGGCAGGGCACAAACACCACGCAGCCACACCTCCTCCCACCACACATTGTCACAGCCCATGAAGGCATATCCAGTTGTGCCCCTAATGAGCACCCCCATGCACAACAACAAGCCAGGTCAAACCACACCCTGCACCACACAACAAACAACCAGGGAGATGGCCACAGCAGGAGTGGCTCCACAGGAACACACAACGCACAGCAAAGAAGCACAAGGCCAGGGAAACACATACACCACAACACCACCACACTCAGGGAAACAAAAATGAGTACAAGCACCAAATTAACACATACAAGGAACAAACATACACATGGACACACAGCCAGCATAGTCACACATACATACCACACACTGGCACAGACACATGCACACCCCAAACGCCAACAGCAATTAAGCACAACAAATAGGAAAACCAAAGTGGGATGCACACGAATGGAAGGCCATGGAGACACACAACAAGCATTTGTACATCACATGCAAGACAAGGAACACAGAACAACACCCTCAGACCATCAAACCACTCATGGCTGCTACAGTCAGTGAAGTCTGACCACAGACATCACAGTGCAACGACACAGGGAGACAGCAAGGCAAACCATGTATAGGGACAAGGAAGAAAGGAAGGCCCTGAAGCCAAACTGTGAACAGCCACACATACATACAACTACTTTACAAGAGTACACCATCAGCACAACACCATTGACACACCCCATGACTGCCAAACACCAGGAGGAATGTACACACATTACCCCCTCACACCAGCAGCACACAACACCAGTGCCAAACACACTGGTGGCTGGTAATACTTGACAGTCCATACACACACAAACAAACACACACCCTGGGTGTAGCCACAAACATCACCACACAGGGATGCCAGAACAAATGTCTGCATAAAAACACACACAAACACATACCCCAACAGAAACACACACAGAGGCACAACAAAAACCGACCCTGTGCAGCCAAATTGTGGAAAGGCAATGGGAGCACAGACATAACAGGAGTGCATATCCTCATCACTCAGGAACAATGCACAGACAACAGACCACAACACACACAAGAAGTGCACCATCACATAACACAGCAAACAAACAACAGATGCACAGGCAAGAAAATCACAGAGCAAACACAGCAGAGCATCAGGAGATGCACACCAGGCAATTACAAGGCAACATACACACACAGCACTGCACACACAACAAGCAGTGTGTGCACACCAAGCACACCAGTCACACACAGACATTAGTGACACAACATCAACCTATACAACACAAATCAGCGCAACACAAAGATAACACCACACCAACGAAGTGAAGCAATACCATAGCCAACACGCATACACCCAACACAACAACAACAGATGCACAAGTCTGGGATACAAAGGTGGAATTAACTTGACCTGAGGACTGGGCAGTACACACAGTTGAACAGCAGATGAGCAACCATGAATGACAAACAGCACAAGAACATCACAAATAAACAAGTTGGGAAATATCCTGAGTGGCTCATTGCTCCTGGCCAAAGAACTGCATCACAAAGCACAGTGTCACAAATGAATTGATGAGGAGGCACACACACTTGTAAACCAAGGAGACAGCTGGCATCTACGTGAAGTTTACTGCACGTCAGTAGTGGACATGGCATGAATGCACCATACACAGAGGGAGTGCAGACCCACAATGGGTAGGCATCTGAAGCACAGCTAGGGTTTGGCATGACACCACACACAACATGCCATACTGGAGGCAAAAAAGGCACCATGTAACAGCAATGCATGAGAAAACACAACCACAATAGCAGTGTGGTGCAGCAGGTCTGCACGGTCTACACAAACAGCATCAAGACACATGGATGAACAAAACAAAACACAACACTGACGTGCCATTCACATACTCTGCATACTCACAAGTGACAAAAACAACAAGTAAGAGTCAGACAGAACTGAATGGATACACCAACACACTGCACAGTGCACAACATACAACTCACACATGTGCATACAACCACATCCACAGGGCTGAACAATCCAAACAACAGGCACACAGCTCATGGGTGACACGTGTGTAGTTGACAATGCAGGGGCACACACAAACATCAACACTCACTACAGAGTTACTCCCTTCACACTGCACACTTCTTAACTACACAAGAGCACACATCTAAGGTAGGCCATGGGACCAGGATGACTGGCCATCACAACATGACCACACACATACACTGCTGGGCACACATAAAGGAAGAACACACATACATGATGACACTGGCCAGCCTGCCTGCAAACCTGTGGACAGAATCACACACTGTGCTAGCAGTTCCCCCCAACCTGACATGTGACGAATATAGCTAACATCAACAAATCATGTAAATGACAAGTGCATCACAGGTAAAATTGACATCATAGACCCCACAAGTATCAGTGTCAGGAAGAACTGAAGTCCCTGTCACCCGAGTAAAAAAGAGTAGGTGAGCAAAGACATTGGCAATGTTGAAGTGGCACACAGAGCATGGGGCACAGTCAACCATATACACACACCAAAATAACTTTATTCAGTGAGGGCACTGACAAACAGACAACGGGAGTAAATGTCTTTATTCACATATTGCAGAGATAGGCACCAACAGTAGAGAAGAGCAAGGCACAAAATGCTGAGCATATCCATGAGAATCTGTACCTGCAGGGGCAAAACAGGAAGGCCAGTGGCCAGTTTAGGATGCAGAGCGAGTACATGAGAGGCTGCACGGGGAATAGTCCAACACAGCAAAGAGTAACAAGCCCAGTGTCCAGGGCCAAGAGCAGAGTGAGTACATGAGAATCTTCACAGGCAAGGGCAAAACAGGAAGGCCAGTGGCCAGTTCAGGGTGCAGAGCGAGTACATGAGAGGCTGCACAGGGAATAGTGTGACTGTACCTTTTCCTGATCATCAACACAGTCAGTGGGTGACAATGAGCAGGACAGGCCCACCTGTGTGAGAGACCGGTGTGTGAGGGGGACTACCACTCAGGCCTGGCTGTTTGGCGGACTGGGAGATGGCTGTGTTTCAGGGACAGTTGGAGCACCTGACCGGGGAGAAAGCGGCCCAGCTGAGGTAGAGCTATCAGTGGCTTGGGAAGCCGGAGGGCTGCTTGGACCAGGTGATGTAGTGGCATGTGGAGGTGGAGTCATGCTGATGTGAGACACAGTGTGGCTGGGAGATTATCGAGGGGTGCCTTTCCACTTCTTGGGGATTCTAAATGGCTTCCCTGTCTTGGGATTAATGGAAAGTGGTGTGGACACAACAGGCACACACACCACCAAAGCTGCATCAGATGCAGATGCTGTCAATTTGCTGGGTCCAGCGGAACGCTTCCCCTGGCCTCACTTTTGCCCCTCCATCCCCTGTTTACTAGGTGTTACCCCTACAGTGCCCTCCTTCCCCTGCTTCACTGGGCTTGGAATGGGAGTCGAGGTGGTGGGTGATTCTGCCTTGGAGCTCTTCTTAGGTGTACCCTTGCCATGCACCACCTTCTCGGTGGGCACAGAAACTGTATGTTTCTCTTTGTGAGATGCTTTAGGGACAGGAGAGTCCTTGGTTGGGGATGCCTCTGAGGCATGTGAGCTTGAGGTCTGCTTCCTTGGTTTTTTGGCTTTGGTGTTGCCTGATGGGCTTTTGTCTTTGTGCTCTGGGGTGGCTTTGCTCTTCTGTGGGGATGATGTCTGCAGATGGGACCGCTTGGGTTGTTGCTGCTGTGTGCTCCGTGTGCTATATCGTGACTGTGAGGTCTGTGGGCTGTGGTCACTATCGTCAGGCATGACCACAACCTGGGTGGTGGACAAAGGCCCCGGAGCTGGACTGAGAGTTTGTGCTTGTTGGAAGGCAGACGTCACTGTGGAGGACAAAGCCTGGACAGTCCGGTGCAGCCCACCCACGTCTGAATGTATGCCCTTTATGAAAGCAACCACCTGGGCCAATTTTTTGTCATGGTCAATGAAGGCATTGAGGGGAGCTGTCTGGCCTACACAAAGCTGGCGCAAAAGCTCCACAGACTCTGTATTGATGGCAGCAGCGTGAGCAGGGGCAGCGGTGCCAGGTGTGAAGGAAACTCAACCCCTCTTACTGAGCCGGACCCAGGAAGCACGAGAGGAAGTAGTTGGCAGGGTGGGCACTGGCCACTGCGTGGTTGAAGATGATGCAGAGTCTCCGTTCCCTGTGCCCGCCAACATGGATGCATCCCCGCTGGCATCAAATGATATGGTACTTTGCGTCTCAGGCTGGGATTCCTCCTGCAAACTCTGGTCCCTCTCTGAGGCGCTGGTGACATCTGTGTCACTGGGCTCCTGTGCAGCTGTTGTACTACTTTCACCCCACTAGTATCTGGCTCCTGTCCCTCCATGACCACAGGAGATTCTGCTACAAAGAGAGATGCAGGGTCATGTCAGTGGCAGCAACACAACAACCCTATGCAAGCAATGCATTACAAAAAATGACCAAATACACATGTTGCACACCACCCTCTGCAATCACATCGCAGCAACTCACTACATAGACTCAAACAGTGCGTGTAACCCAGAATTTCAGTCATGATTGAGCCATGTGAGGTCCACACAGCACAACACCCTGCTTGTGTCTCTATTCAACCAGACACACAACTAGCTCTGCGCACACCTAGGGACATGATGGGAACACACCACTTGTTGCCACTGACAGATCTGGATGGAACAGGAGGGGACAACACAGACACAGACTACAACATGACAGTCCACAATGGCGAAGAGCCCATGCCAACCACCTTGTTGTACATTGGGGCCCAAAGACTGGGGCACATCGTTGTCAGATGTCTCGGCCTTAACTATCTGGGTGCATGCAATGGACTCATTGAGGAAGTCACACTCAGATTAGGAACACTGCCATACACTCCCAATGTGATTTCCCAGTCTACCACAATGCTGAAGAAACCTTTAGAGCACATCTCAGACTGCAATGGAAATGCACAGCATGGTGAATTACCTTTGTAAGTACAGGTAGGGCAAATGCATGACATTGGCACCGAGCCCAGCAGCCACTTACATGCCACTTCATCACACCACCAACATCACTTAGGCCAGCGCCGGCACAGGCTCTGTACACATGCAGCAAATCCCAGCCAAAGCCACCCTCCCTAAATACTCACCCCTGCCTTGCAGCTGATGTTCCTACAAACCTGCATCCAGCTCAGGCTGAGTCACCGCTAAGATGCTGGCCATTAGTGGTGTCATGCTGCGCTGTGCCAAACGCCCAGTGCAAGGATGCAGCCCCAAGGTCATCTCTGCCACGTTCTTTACAAACCGGCTGATGTCGTCCCACCTCTTGTGGCAGTGGGTGTGCCGTCGGTTAGAGACCCCCAAAGCTCACACCTTGGCAGAACTGGCCCTCCACACGGCCTTACGCTAGGTCTACCTTGAACTGCAGGCATGGGAGATAAGAGGGGAAAATGATCAGTGACACAGTGTAATGTACCAACATCCATCAGTATAGGAGCAAGATACAAACTCATTACAAATTCAACTATATGTCCATCTGAGACTAGGGTACATGTCACATGGGACATCTGCATGGGGTAGGTTGATGTGATTGCATGCAGTTGTGAGGGGGAACACAGTCCCTGCACATCTCACACACATCCAGGATGTCAGCACTGAAACCCATATGTGGCCTGTACACATCTCCAGTGCATTTTTGGGTAGAGGAACACATACATCACATATCAACCTGTGTCTGGGGGTGGACTCTCGGTGTCCAAGACTGCGCAGCACTCAATGTCCCTGCCATGTGAACAGATAACTCTGTCATGGGTGTCGCATTGACGGACAATACTCACAAACAGGAATTCCTCGACACAACTCTGGTCGTATGCAATCTACAGGGCTGAGATAGCGCATAGCTGGACTGCAATGAGAAAATACCTAGGAAATACACAGGAAGTGAAGTTATGTGTCCTTGACTTTGTGGAAGGGCACTGTGCTGGGCATCTGGGCTCAAACTGAGATGGTCATCAGGGGCACACACAACCATTCAGCCAAGCAATCCCCATCCTCACTCCGGCATGACCAAACTATTGCTTCACTGGATGGCTGACACACAACACAATTCAATCCTACCTACAACTGCAGGCAGGGACCCCCTGTGACTTTGTGACACACGCCTTCCCCCTGGAGACAGCATGTTTGTCAGTGCATGACACAACACCACACCCTCAGGCACATATTATATGACTCAAACTACATGTGTGCCCCCACCCTACACCATCACTTTTGAGGACTAACCACGACAGTTGGGGCACCCTACAGCCTTGAGTACTGTGTGAGCACCTCATCCACCAGGACCTCCAGCTCCTCGTGTATGGTGGTGGGCCTCAGCAAGGCCTACCAGTGCTAGGGGTTTGCCCTTCTCTGCACAAAGTCCTTAGACCAATAGGAAGAAGTTGGCATGGAAACTGAAATATGAAACAAAGTATTTATTAACCTCATGAGGTGGAACTACATTCACACAACACCCTTCGGTAGTATATGAAGTAGCACATAGAACAGTAGGTACATGGATCTTTTATACCCACACAGGGGCTCAAAAGAAGGCGGTATAAGAACAGAAAGAAGGTTTTAGGTACATATAAAGTCATACAGAAAATGCACAATCAACAAGTGGGAGGAGGTAACAGTTGCTAATTCTAGTAAACACATCCTGACAGTTACAGACCAAAGGCAGCTGCATGAACAGCTGCAAGCTCAACTGAGCATGTGCAAAGCAGAAGAGGCTAAATATACCTTGTCACTAGGCAGAGTGCAAGAGCAGATGACAGAAAGGTAGGACAGAGCACATGGTGAGCACGTGGTAGCACATGGCATACAAAATGGCTGCCAAATCCAAGATGGCTTCAGCTAGATGCTAACCCTGATCATTGCCAAATTACAACAGATGACCCTTTTAGCATTATTTTAAGACATTCGTTCATTCGGGGCAATCTAAATATGCATACTCCATATTAATTCGCATAATTTCAGTAATTTCTTTATTCAGCATTTGTTGGGTTTCTATCTCTGCAACATTTCTCTTATCAGGTGTGCAAGCAGCAATACACATGGAGCAAAGCAAGGGACCACATTGTATACATGCACAGCATGTAAATAATATCACCAGCAGTATACATAAAATAGTCAGTAGCTTCCAGCCCCAAGTGACAAATAGTGTCCAAAACCAGCTAAAAAAAGTCCATGTACCAGTCTCTGGGTGAATCTCTGCAGCAATTTTATGTAGTTTTGATATTGCATTATATACTGAAGGTGAGTGACCCGGAATGTAAACAACTGTTGCCGATGATGCGACATGCACCACCTCGATCAGCTAGAACCACGTCAAGAACCGTACGATTTTGGAGTGCTATAAACCTCACAACTTGTAGTTCTTCTGTAATGTTCCGAAGTGCCATAGCTGTCTGATTGGTAACAGCTTCCACAACACGAGTCAATCTTCTTATCTTTCTACTGTCCAATGCAGCACCCACAAAGAAAAACAAGCCCAAATTAAAGTCGACATATTGTTGCAAAGTGGTGTCAGTCTGATCGACCTCATCTGTACTTATTGTTCTTTTGTATCTGTTCTTAAAGATATCGTTATATAGTTTGAAATCATGGTGATATGATGGAGGGGCCAGGAACACAGGGGGTAACAGAAAGGATACATAACATTCCGGACCATCCAGTTGGGAGTTGATAATATCCCTTATTACCACATACAAAATATGTATTATGTGACGATGTGAAACTACTATTATTGGCACCTTCGATAGTTAATGTCACAGTACACTCACTCCTTCCCACTGGAATTTTCCCAATACTTTCTATACATAAATCTGTTTTAGCTCTGGTCACAGAAATTACAAATCGTCCAGTGTTCTTTATAGTTCTCATGTTCGTAAAAACATATGGTATAGAAATATTGTCCGGTTGATACTCTTCCCATTCCCATTTAGTTCCTTTAGCTTGAGGGTAACCATCTTCATCAGGGTAACAAACTTTATTAAGATGATAGATGATAGTTAATCCTTCCAACTGCTGCTTTCTTTGAAGCAATCAGGAGCGCAAACCGAGCTTGACAAGAACAATTGTGCGAGAAAGGAAGAGGAATAAAAGGTGTTCCCCCTTTCTTCTGGTGAATAGGTATCATCCCACCCACCCAACAGTCAGTGGTGTTTGTGGCATTATGCATATGATGCAACATCTGAATAAATGTGTTGTTTAGGTAGGATTGTCGATGCTTCTGCTCATGGTAGGGAAGCGTAAAGTAATGATGCTCAACTGGTACAGGAGTAGTGGCAATCAGCAATTGTCGAGGAGAAGACACTTTCTCTATGAACCAAGTTATTGCTGATATAGCCACCATAGCAACAACAAATCCTACAGCGCAAATGGTCTTCTTATTACAGATCTTAGCGACAGTTGATCTCTCTGCAGACATGATCACTTTGTCGTTGAAACAATCTTAGGAGCTCTTTGCCCTGGGCAGCCGTTGATTTCTTCACCGAGGGTCAAGACGGGTGTCACTATGCAGGACTGATCCCCCCCTTGCCACATCGGCACTCCGTTTCACCAACCCAGGATGGTTGCTCAACCAGTCTTTTTCAACAACACAGGTTCTTTCCTCGGTCTCAGTTTGTAACGCGATACTCCAGGGATCGTGTGGTCCGGGAAGACTCCCTCAGATTCATCAGGTGAGATAGCATGGCCCTTCTCCGTTTCGAGAATCTCTCGATGATCAGTCAACACAGCAGCTTCCACCAAGGCAGGCAACACTCGCTTACAGTGAGTGCTATGGACCCAAATCTTTCTGTTCGTCTCTCGAACCGCTGTCCTCGTCGCTAGGAGTACCTGCTCCGGTCCTCGCCACCTCGATTACAAGCTGTTCGATCTTTCATATATTTTTACCATCACATGGTCACCGGGCCGGAGTTCGTGGGCCTCACCTGTAAATCTGTTAGGAAGAGCTTCTCGAACCTGTTGATGGATAGAGATCAAACTATCAGTCAACTGTGCCAAATAATCATTCATCAGAACAAATGGTACATCATGTACGGGCGTGGCTTTGGAACTCCCCAAATATTCATCGGTCTTCCAAATACCACTTATTATGGAGTGAGCCCAGATCGTGAGTGTGGTACTGATCTTATGGATAATAATGCCAAGATTAGTGCATCTGGCCATTTCAAGGACATGGAGGCAAGTATTTTTGCTAACTTCAATTTCAACATAGCGTTATACCTCTCCACCAATCCTGCTGATTGTGGGTGGAAAACTGCATGGAATTTCTGTTTGATCCCTAATCCTTTCAAGACATGCTCAACAACTTGCCCAATAAAATGAGGTCTGTTGTCACTCCATAAAAGTTTGCAAACACCTTATCTAGGGAAAACTCTTTTAAAAGCACCTTTGATTTAGTAAGAGCTGTATTATCCTTTGTAGGGTACGTCTCTATCCATTTAGTGAAGGCACATACCACCACCAGAACATACTTCAAGTTATTGCTACGTTCATGTTGGATGTAATCCATTTTCAAAACTTCAAAAGGTTTAGTTGGTGTAGCATACTCTCCTGTAAGAGTTTGTGTCCCTTTTCCCGGATTATACTGCCAACAGATCAAACAGGATTGTACTATCCTTTTAGCTGTACCGGCAATAACTGGATGCTCCCAAACTTGCATAAGCAATTTTGTTATCACTAAAGCTTCAACAAGTACAGGTCCATGTGCCATTTGAACCATAGGCTTTAAATAAGCAGCAGGCAATTTCCACATATTCATCTCTTTGTTGCGCCAACAGTCCTCATCATCTAATATTCCTTCTTTCGACCATTGCTCAAGTTCTTCCACAGAGGCAGATCTCTGTATATCTAATACTTCTTCTTTAGCATCATGCCAACGCTCAGCTTGTGATTTCACTACGTACATGGATGTAGTGCTTCGTTGTATTGCAGTCTCACGAGCTATACGATCTGCAAAGGCGTTGCCTTGTCCTATCTTATCAATCACTTTCTTGTGCACGCTACACTTAACAATAGCTATTTCCTTCGGATATGTCAGTGCAGTCAAAAGATTATGCACTAATTCTCCGTTCATTATCTGCATCCCGTGGGATGTAAGATAGCCTATTTCCTTCCAGAGTAGGCCAAAATTATGGGCCACTCCAAAAGCAAAGCGGCTGTCTGTATAGATGTTCACATACAAATCATTGCTAAGTTCACACGCTCGTGTCAAAGCTATCAACTCAGCTGCTTGAGCCAACTTTTGTGGTATACAAGCTGTCTCCACTACTGTCTCAAGTGTCGTAATTGCATATGCAGCTGAAGTCGTGCCATCTGGTAACTTCAAACAGGACCCATCAACCCACAGTTCCCCATCTACATCTAAAAAGGGGGTATCTTGCAAATCGACGCAACCCTTTGTCTGTTCCTCAGTAAGGAGTATACAACCGTGAGACTCCTTTGACTGAGCCTGAGTCGCTGGATATGGCAACAACGTAGCTGGGTTCAGTGTCACACATCTATTCAGTGCGGGTGACCGCTCAGCTCTCCTCCGGGCTTGGTCGCTTCACCCTCTGCCCCTCCCAGCAGACACGGCAGCAAGAAAACCCCCTGGTTCACTGACGAACTCAAGGAATCCAAGAACAACTGCCGCACCCTCGAGAAAGCCTGGCGGCTCGACCACACCACAGACAACAGGACCACCCTCAAGCACGCCATCCGCAAACACCATCAGCTGATCCACGCCACCAAGAAGACGGCACTCAAAGAACGACTGGACAACAACACCCACGACAGCAAGGAACTCTTCAGCATTGTCAAAGAGTTCTCCAACCCCAGCGCTGGAAACAACGACATCACTCCCTCGCAAGACCTCTGCAACTCACTCGCCTCGTTCTTCCACCGCAAGATCGCCGACATATACAACAGCTTCCACGCACAGACCACGCACCCCACCACCGAACCAACGCCCGCCACCACCACCCTCTGCAACTGGACCCCGATCAGCACCGAAGACACCACCCGCACGATGAACTCCATCCACTCCGGATCACCAACCGACCCGTGCCCACACCACGTCTTCAACAAAGCCGATGCCACCATCGCACCCCATCTCTGAGACACCATCAACTCCTCCTTCCACACAGCCACCTTCCCGGAGAGCTGGAAGCACGCTGAGCTGACCGCCCTCCTGAAGAAACCAACAGCGGACCCCACCGACCTCAAGAACTACCATCCCATCTCGATCCTTCCTTTTCCGGCCAAAGTCATCGAAAAGACCGTCAACAAACAGCTAGCCGCCTTCCTCGAGACGAACAGATCCCTTGACCCCTCGCAGTCCGGGTTTCGGGCCAACCACAGCACGGAGACCACCGTGATCGCAGCCACCGACGACATCAGAACCCTGATCGATAACGGGGAAACAGTGACCCTCATTCTCATGGACCTCTCTGCGGCATTCAACACCGTCTGCCACCGAACTCTAGTGAAGCGCCTCAGCAACATCGGAATTCGAGAAAAAGCGCTGGAATGAATCATCTCGTTCCTCACTGGAAGAACCCAGAGAGTCCGCCTCCCTCCGTTCAGATCCGAGGCCACCAAAGTCATCTGCGGCGTACCACAAGGATCTTCACTCAGCCCAACCCTCTTCAACGTCTACATGAGCCCCCTCGCAGCCATCGCACGCCAGCACAACCTCAACATCATCTCCTACGCCGACGACACCCAGCTCATCCTCTCCCTCACCAGCGACCCCACCACCGCCAGAGCCAACCTACACGAAGGGATGAAAAACGTCGCCGACTGGATGAGGAACAGCCGCCTTAAACTGAACTCGGACAAGACGGAAGTCCTCATCCTGGGATCATCACCCTCCGCCTGGGACGACTCCTGGTGGCCCCCGGCCCTGGGAACCGCTCCCAAACCGACGGACCACGCACGCAACCTGGGCTTCATCCTGGACTCCTCCCTGTCAATGACCAGACAAGTCAACGCCGTCTCATCCTCGTGCTACAACACCCTGCGCATGCTCCGCAAGATCTTCAGATGGATTCCCACGGAAACCAGGATGACCGTCACCCAGGCACTCGTCACCAGCCGACTGGACTACGGGAACACCCTCTACGCCAGAACCACAGCGAAACTTCAAAAAAGACTCCAACGCATCCAGAACGCCTCCGCCCGACTCATCCTCGACATCCCCCGACACAGCAACATCACCGGACACCTGAGAGACCTGCACTGGCTCCCTGTCAGCAAGAGAATCACGTTCAGACTCCTCACCCACGCACACAAGGCTCTCCACGACCTGGGCCCCAAGTACCTCAACGACCGCATGACCTTCTACACGCCCACCCGCCAGCTACGATCGACCGGCCACGCACTCGCCACCATACCACGCATCTGCAGAGCCACCGCCGGAGGAAGATCCTTCTCCTACCTGACGGCCAAGACATGGAACTCCCTCCCCACCCACCTTCGGCGAACCCAGGACCATCTCGCCTTCAGGAAGCAGCTCAAGACCTGGCTGTTCGAGCAGTAACTTTCCCCTCCCCCAGCGCCTTGAGAACCTCCCGGTGAGTAGTGCACTCTACAAATGACGTGATTGATTGATTGATTGATTGAGTGTAATGTGAGGGGCTAACAATGTCAATTCATATCTTGTCAAGCGAGCACTAGTTAAGTGTTGAGTTTTGGTCTGATTCAAAAGGGCATCAACCGCATGGGGTACTAGCACCAACCGTTTATGTGAATAAACTATCCCTTCACTTTGACGTATGGACACAGCTGTTGCTGCAACTGAACGGAAGCACCCAGGCAATGCATGAGCAACAGGATCAAGAACCGCTGAAAAATATGCACAGGGGTGCTGCTTGTCAGTGTGTGTCTGTACTAAAACTGACAATACACAGCCATCTTTCTCATGTGCATAAAGTGTAAAAGACTTCGTGTAATCTGGAGTGCCTAACACTGGTGCAGAACAAAGAGCTTGTCGTAACTGATGAAAAGCATCCTGGCATTCATCTGTCCATGGAAGGGGCATTGGAGTGTCTTTAGTCAAAAGCGCTAGCAAGGGTTTAACAATGTGTGAAAAAACTAATATCCATTGTCTGCAGAACGAAGTCAAACCAATGAATGCACGTACATCTTTCTGAGTAGAAGGCACTAGTGTATCTAAAATTGCTTGTATGCGATCTGGTGTAAGTGCATGCCCATCCTTAGACAGAAGGTGACCTAAGTAGGTAACCTTCGGTCTACAATATTGCAATTTCTTCTGTGACACTTTATGGTGCTGTGTAGCAAGAAAAGAAAGTAGAGACCAAGTACATTTTTCACACTGCTCAGGTGTATCGGCTGCCAACAAGATGTCATTGACATATTGTATGAGAGCCACTCCTTCAGGCAAAGTAAAAGAATCAATTTGTCGCTTCAGTGCTTGACTGTAAATGCTTGGACTCTCATTGTTCCCTTGAGGAATTCTACAAAATCTGTACGATCTATTATTCAAAGTGAAACTGAACAAATATCGTCTATCCAGATGACTAGGAATCGAGAAGATAGCATACTTCAGATCTATTATAGAAAATGTAGTTGCTGTTGGAGGAAATAAGGTAAGCAGTGTTGTTATGTCAGAAAGAATTAATTTGTGTGGAGCTCTTGGAATTACACCCAAGAACAAGAAGGTGTGCAAAAAGCGAAGGGACCAATGATTTGTTGGAATCACATGTTAAGTACGTAATTTGATCGCCCAGGACACGCGACGTTACCTTTGTAGCACCCGTAACTACAAGTAAAGACACAAGAATCTCTGAAAAAAAGTGAAGACAAAATTAAGTTGTGCATTAATCATTCATTTTTGTTATGTCAGAAACCACAGGGTATTGCGGTACTACAATCCTGTTAACTTCTCGCAAATCAATGATGAATCTGTTAATCCTAGTGTCAGAGTCTTTTTTCAAAATAGGAAGAATAGGACTGTTGCAAACATTATAATGAACTTCTTCCACAACTCCCACTTTAATCAAATCATGAACAATGCATATAAGTGCTTCTTCGCCTTCTTTAGAAATTTTGTATGGAGGCAATCGTAGCAATGAAGCGCCCTCCTTGACACTAATATGCACTGGCGGAACAACCATTTGCCCTACATCGGTATCTGAAGTAGCCCACAAAGTACTAGGGAGTGAAGCTAATGCAATGTCCTCTTTAACAATACATGATCTCTCAATCACAGGGTAGTTGTCATTTAATATGACACGTTCTCCTTCTGGAGAACATCGTATCGTAACCCTGAAATATTTGAGCATATCAAGACCCACAATATTGTCTGGTGTGTTTGGAGACAGCAAAAATGGACATTGAGCAGTAAACTTGTCAACATGAAATACAAGTGGTTGTGATAGTGGGCTAAGGGAAGGTGTTCCATCGAAACCTATTGATGTAATAGTTAAGTCAGACAGGGGAGCCCTTGTAACCAAGGGTTTAGATAAGGCGCTACAAGTAGCTCCTGTATCAACCACAAACTGATCAGTAGAACCCAAAACATGTGCTGTAACATAGGGACCCTTCTGATCTACTGGAACTTTAATTGATTCCTTACCCCATCCTAGGCAATCCTATGCATAAGCAGAATCTTTCAAATCAGATGGCACATAATTGGACATTTGATATTGATTTTGTCGGTCAAAAGTGTTAAACCCATCTTGTCCAGGTGTATTAGCATCAATTCTAGCACGATCATCCGTGCTTCCTCTAGGTCCTGAATATCCTGAGTGATTTCTCATTTGTCCCCGTCCACGTGGATACTGCTGAGCACGCAGTGCCGGACAATCAGAAGCTCAATGTCCAAATTTCCTTCAGTATGCACATTGGTCAACAGACAAATTCAAACGAGTGTAAGAAGGGAAGGACGAACCATAAGATCCACGTCCACCATTATCATTGCCTCTAGAAGGCGGGCCATAAGCCTGAGCCAACATAACCTTTGTTTTTAACTCTTTGGTCTTTTTATCCTCACTGCCCTTTGCTTCTAACTCCTGTCGTTCATAATACTGAGCCATAGTTAAAAGGGAAACTGGAGAAGAGGTAGTACATCAACTCTCACTGGCCTTTAAGTGACCAGCTATTCCTGGCAACAGGTTGGCGACATATTTATCGACAAACAGATGCCTGCCCGTGTCATCTGTCAATGACTGGCCACTAAAATCATGGAATGCCTCCTCAAAGCGTGTGAAAAAATCAGCAACCGATTTGTCTACCTTTTGCTTACAGGATGCTACTACTGTCCAGTCTATCTTTTTAGGAGGAATAATCGTTTTTAATTTTACTATAATAGCTGCTGGAAGATCTAAAATTAACTGGCATGGTTCCTGTGCGGGTTCCCTTTCTTCAACCATTCGTTGTAAATCTTTCCATTCCGCACCAAAAGCTGTACGATCATTACCTTTACAAACAGTTCTCTACATTTCAGGGGGTAATATCAATCCGAAAAACAAGTCAATATCAGGCAGAGTCATAGTACAAGAGCTAATAGCACCCTCAACTTCCTCATAAAAAGCTGCTGGAAATTTTTTGCGGATCAGGTAATGCAGTTTTAAGAGCCATGACATCCGCTCTATTCCAAGGAGAGTAAACCCAATTATAAACAAAATAACCTTTGCATCAACGGTATCCTTATTATCATCTGTTCCCACGCCTCTAGGAGGAACATACAAAGGTGCGGCTTCCCGCATAGGTCTCACATGAACTACTACATTCTTATCTGTTTCAGAAGTAGAAGCCTGTGTCACGCCGGTCTGAGATGTTTGTGCAGCTGCTTCTGCTGCCTTTTTCTCTTCTCGCAAATGGACTGCATCAGCAGTCAGTTTAACCAAACGTCTGATTGAGTCAGCCATCTGAGAAAAGACAAAAAGACCATCACGCATTTGCTTACAGTAATTTGCTACATCAACGGGCTCTAATTCCTCAGAATGTCTCCTAAACCCCTCAGTGACCTCTGTGGCAAACACCTCAGTAAAATATATTTCGTCCCTTTCTTGCCAACCTTTCATGTCATCTAAAAGTTCAGAAGCAGGAGCAATACTACGAACGGCTTTACAAGCAGCAGATGTAAGCTCAGGCGCACACTCAGCGGACAACATAGAATGAGTTACCCTTGCTTTCTCCTGGTCTGTAGAAGAGTCTTCATCTGACTCATGAGGAGCAGAAGGAAAAATATACGGAGGCAGAGCAGGATCTAATAACAAGAAATGATCTTGCGGTTTATTAAGGATAGGATAGAGGGGCCGCCAAACAGCGTATTGGCCAGCTACCTGTAAATGGCGCTCCCTAGCCTCTCTCTCTTTTAGTTCTTTCATTTATTTATTTTTCATTTCTAATTCTTTCGCATGAATGCTCTTACGCTGTTCCTTTTCAATCAAGGCTTGTTCACGCTTCATTAGTTCAGGCACTTCTTTCTCCCATATTCATACACAGTCAAACATATCTTGCATAGTCTTTCGCTTAAACATACATTGTTCCACATACTGAATCTTTTGTAAATCAGTTGACCCATGCATAGGCCAACGCAACTCAGGATCCTTACGAGTATATTTACTCCATAACGTGCTGTACATTATAGAAGAAATACCATACTCAATATATTAGGAGTCCCTCTAGGGGGGCCAGTTGTGCTTCATCAAGTCTCAAACTGGTACCACTACAATAGCAACACATCCTACGAAGTGTGCTAGAAACCGGCATGCCAAACATAGTGCAGAATATGCAGCATTATACACAAAGTAGCGCTTAAAGTACGCTTGTACGGTGCGCCGTTCAAATTAATTCAAAACAGAGAAAATTCTCCTCATTACCTGCCTATATAAATTGCAATTCATATATCAATTACTTACAGATCCCAAATTGGCCAATACAAATTCCAAAAGCCACAGCAAGCGTCGCAAAACAACCTTACCAATTCCAGGCATCAAACCAACAGCAAGTGTTGCATCAAAACAATGCTTACACTTGGTGTCCAAATTCCAACTGGCAAGTTCTTGAATCGACCAAATAGTCACTGAATGACGAATCAACAAAAGAGATCTCAGTCGAGGACCGGCACCACCTGGATGGTCAGATCAGAAAGAGAGGAAAAACGCAGTGGTTTGCAAAGACGCGGGTCTCCTCGGGCAATGATTGTCCGTAGCGAGATTCCAATCCTTCATTTCGACCACTCCTTCGGGCATCCGAGTCGCCGATGAGCCCCACTGGTTGGGCACCAATTTGCTGTGGTGGGCCTCAGCAAGGCCTACCAGTGCTCGGGGTTCGCCCTTCTCTGCACAAAGTCATTAGACCAATAGGAAGAAGTTGGCACAGAAACTGGAATATAAAACAAAGATTTATTAACCTCATGAGGTGGAACTACATTCACACAACACCCTTCGGTGGTGTATGAAGTAGCACACCAAACAGTAGGTACATGGACCTTTTATACCCACACAGGGGCTCAAAAGAAGGCGGCATGAGAACGGAAAGTTAGGTACATATAAGGTCATATAGAAAATTCACAATCAACAAGTGGGAGGAGCTAACAGTTGCTAATTCTAGTAAACACATCCTGACAGTTACAGACTAAAGGCAGATGCATGGACAGCTGCAAGCTCAACTTAGCCTGTGCAAACAGAAGAGGCTAAATATACCTTGTCACTAGGCAGAGTACAAGAGCAGATGACAGAAAGGTAGGACAGAGCACATGGTGAGCACGTGGTAGCACATGGCATACAAAATGGCTGCCAAATCCAAGATGACTTCAGCTAGATGCTAACCCCGATCACTGCCAAATTACAACACTCGCTTGTGAATGGACTGGCACAGATCTTCTCTGTCCTTGCCTTCACTGTGGACATGGAACAACTGCGGTGGAATTTGGTGGTGAGGGATCTCAGGCAGCAGTCCCTGGAGGCAGCAGCAGATGAGGGGTCTCTGGCTGCAGTCCCTGGGGAGAGCAGCAGGTCAGGGGTCTCAGGCATCAGTCCCTGGAGGCAGCAGCCAGTCAGGGGTCTTGGGCAGCAGTCCCTGGAGGCAGCAGCAGGTTAAGGGTCTCAGGCAGCAGTCCCTGGAGGCAGCAGCACGTCAGGGGTCTCTGGCAGCATGCTCTGGGAGCAGTAAAAATTTGAGGCTCCCCCCACACATATATAGCCCCCTGGGGTTGTTTCGAAGGTGCCAAGCTTCAGCAATTGGTGGTCCATGTCTGCCTCTTGCAAAAGCATCCAATGACCGCCTCCGCAGTGGCAGAGCACGGCCACCGTGATTTAAAAAAATGCATCATGCTGCCACAATCATCTGTCCCATTGGCTCAAGGGCATGCTCCATGGCGGTGACATACTGCAGGGGCCCGGTGTGCGCTACCGCGATGGTGCATCTTTCAAAAGCATCCAATGAGCATGCCTACCGTGATTTTAAAAAATGCATCATGCTACCGCAATTGTCGTACCCATTGACTCTAGGGCATGCTCCATGGTGGTGACACACCACTGGGGAAAGGCGGTAGCTCCCGGGGTTTGGATGGCGGAGCAGGCCAACCGCCATTTGGGCATGTCTCCATACCAATCACTACCACACTTGTGTGAAAGGGGGTGCTGGTGACACACCGCTGGGGACAGGCGGTAGCTTCCGTGATTTGGGTGCCATGCAATGACATGAGGCACAGTGATTTGGATGGCGGAGCATGCCAACTGCAATTTGGGTATTTATCCATACCAATCACTACTGTACTTGTGTGAATGGGGGGTACTGGTGACACACCCCTGGGTACAGGCGGTAGCTTCCACAATTTGGGTACCATACAATGGCAATGGCGATCTGGCACACATCAACAGTGCACAGTGCCACATGGTCAATGGCACATCATTGTGCACTCAATGCTAATGTTCCATTGACTCCACTGGTGACTACACATGCCATGTTTGTGTATGTGTGTTGTACATTGTCCAGTACTCCCTCACACGTCATTTATGAATTTTTTGATTGATGAGGCATGACAGTGTTGTAGTAGACTCTGCAATGTGGACACATGTCAATGCGGTGAGGTGCAGTGATAATCACTGCAATGCCTGCCTCAATGTATGATGTAGTTTCTTGCATGGCCTCTTATGTCTGCTCATAAACACAATTGTGCCAACTGTGGTCATTGTGTCATGGATGTGTGCCAGGTTGAAATGCCATATTAAGGTGTGACAGGTACAGCAGCAAGGTATGAGACAGTGGGGTTTAATTGTAACACATATGCTGGATGCAATACTCCCAAGCATGCCCATGTGTAATGTGGCCATTTCCCTATGTGCAATCACAATGTCCAAGGTGGTGTTTGAGGTACTTGATTTGTGTAAGTTGTAGATGAATGTGTCCATTCAGGTAAGCTGGCCTGTTACTCAATTGTTGTGGCAGTCATTGTTGGTTTTGTGACATCCAGAACATGAAATGTTGTGCTCATCTCCTGATGTATTGCAGTGACATGCATCCACTTTCATCTCAACTAGGAGGAGGCCAAATCTGCTGAGTCACTTGACAGTGCTGGAGGACATGGAGGATGTGGGGATCATCCGGAAATTCCGCCTGGATAGAGCTACCCTAAAAACCCTTGTGATATGTTGGGGCCCCACCTGCAGCCTCGCCAGACATATCCAACAGCTTTCACCCCAACTTATAAGGTGATGGCAGCCCTGCATTTTTTTGCAACTGGATCGTGCCAGGAGACAGTGGCCAGCGCTGGTGGGATATCACAACCGATGTTCAGCATGGTGCTGCATGATGTACTGTCCACCATGAGATATACAAGGACAGATATACCCATTTCCCCAGGGGTGCTGAATTGGCAGCAGTGAAGGGAAACTTCTATCCCCTTGGGCACATACCCCATGTTGTTAGTGCCATTGATTGCACCCATGTCGGTCTTGTGCCACCACAGGCAAGTGAGCACATTTACAGGAATCGCAAACATTACCACTCCATAAATGTGCAAGTGGTATGCCAGGCAGATATGATCATCACCCCGTGTGTGCAAGATTCCCAGGCTCAGCCCATGACTCCTACATCCTGCGTAACAGCATTTTGCCCTAGCTGATGGCTAATCTGCTTCTCAAGCATGCATGGATTGTGGGTGAGTATGCCTAGTCGTATAGCGTGCTGGCTGTGTGACTTGCTGCCCTCTGCATCAGCGACATTGCAATGTCTTTTTGTGTTTGTCATGCCTAGGTAACTCTGCATATCCCAACCGTCCCTGGTTGCTGAGCCCACTGCGGAATTCCAGGACCCCAGCTGACATTCGCTACAATGATGCCCATGGTTGGATACGTGGTGTGGTGGAGCGTACTTTTGGTCTGCTGAAGTCACACTTCCGCTGCCAGGAAAAGGCAGGAGGTGCACTCGCATACTCGCCCGGAAAGGTGTATCAGATTGTAGTGGCATGCTGCATGCTCCACAACCTAGCCATTGGCAAGGAGATTCCGCTGCTCCTGGATGATGATGAGGACCCAAGACCCCCACCTACAAACCAACCCCTGTCCAGTGATGACAGCTCATCACCAGCTACTTTACTTGAAGGTGGGTGACAATGTACAACCCATAGTTTGATGATGTTGCTGCTGTCAGGAAGGTGTATGTGAGCCCTGTAGCAGCAGCCAGTTGTAGACCTAGCACTGGTTTTCGAGGTTTCTGGGACAGGTCATTTGGGGACATCTACAGGACATGTCTGTTGACACATGTTGCCCAGTGTGATGTGTGAATGTTGGCTCATGTAGATGCTAGGTGTTGTGTGATGTCTGTGATGCCACACCCACACCAGTGAGTGTTGTTCTATTGTGTTTCCCTAGGTGCCTACAAAGTATCCTTTCCTACATAAGGTACATACTCCTTATATATTATGGACATGTCGATGCCTGTACATCCTGCAATAAAAACGGAGCTGATACGACAACATGTGTGTAAAGTTTTTTATTTTTCAATGTTGACATGTGGGGTGGGTGTACATTTCCATTGAGGTGGAGGTAGAGCAGTGAGTTGACAGTCATGCAAAATTAGATAGTAGAGTAGTCACCTCATTGATGTGGTGACCCAGCCCTAAAAACATATGCCATTCACAAGGCAGTGTGGGGAAGGACAGTCCAAATGGTCAATGCATTGGTGAAGATGTTTGCCATCAGGGCTGGCTCTGTGACTGGTGTTTTGCAGGTGCTTTGCATCCAGATACTCCCAGGTTCTTCTTAGGACGGCCCCTTGTTCGCTTGGCAGGTATGGGCCCTGCTGTAGTGCCAGTGGCATCTGAGGACTCACCCCTCTCTGTGGCCGCAGGGGAGGATGGTGAACTGTCATCCTGTGGCCCACCAGAGGGAGGTGGAGGTGTTGGTTGTGGCACAGGCCTGTTCCTCAGTAACGCCACTTGCTGGGCCATGAGGTCCACCATTTGTCCCATGCAGGTGTTGATGGACCTCATCAGCAGGATGATCTTGCGTAACAGTTTGTCCTACTGGCCCGTTTATCCCTGGGCCTGTTCATAAGCGCCAAGGACTCTGGTGATGTGGTCCAGGGATTCAGCCCCAGCCTCCTGGTGTCTGTGGGTGACCCTGCCCCTCCAACCTGCCCTGCTGCCATGGACCTGTTGCCTCACCACTGTGTGCACCCACATCCTCTCCCAGCAGACCTCAGTCAGTTGTGTGAGCTGGTCATCCTCAAGGACAGGGAGGGTGTTGCAGGCAGCACTGGTGGTGGTGGTGATGGTGGTGGAAGCACAGGCCGTAACAGCAGGGGTCTGCAGAGAAGTTGTTATTGCAGCAGATGTGGTGGGTGGGACAATGGGCTCCTGGTACCTGTTGCTCTCTGGCACGCCAGATGGGCCGCTTTGAGCTCATCGTCCAGAGGATCCTGGGAGTCAACATCCAAGAGTCCATGTCTGGGGGGGAGACTCGGTGAACAGGTTGCTGGTGTTGTCCTCTGCAGTGAGTTCTTGGTCACCTGTGGATCAGAAGAGAAACGGTCATTGTAGTGCACCCAACAAGCTCTGTGCTAGCTCTGTCTCATTCACTGTTTGTATACTACACAATTGACTGATCATCACATATTTACCAATGTGCACTTCTGTGCCTCCTGACATGATGCAGTGGTACATACATTAGTTGTCCATGTTGTGAGGTGTTAATGCATACCATGCAACGCGCCACACATGCTTTCTTATCTTTTGAATGGACCTTGTAGCTCTGGCCCTATTGCAATACACATGTCTAGAGGCGATGTGCATGTTTGTGCCCAGACTTTATTCTACATCTGCATTGGTGTGTGACACTTTCGTAGCTGTGACTGTTTCCTTTGCCTTGCTGTGTGCACACTGTGCTTGGCAATGGGCTATGTGTGCATATTTGGGCAGTGGGAGGTCTGGTGTTGTCATATTGCCCAATTTCTTTTATGACAAATTTGTGGGTGCACGTACTGGCTACATACCTGTTACATCCATGTTCACATTTTGCTTTGTGATGTGACACATCTGTGTGTGCGTGTTGGAGGCTTCCATCCGGCTCAGTGGTTTAATGAGACAGCATGATGTCTCTGTTAGTTTGTTGGAGGTGGGCCATTATGTGCCACTTGCATCTGGGTGTTATTGTGCTCTGTATCCTGCTGGGCTGTGGGACAAGGGTACATGGTTGGAGTAGTAGTGCAGGCTTTCACCCCAACTTATAAGGTGATGGCAGCCCTGCTTTTTTTTGCAACTGGATCGTGCCAGGAGACAGTGGCCAGCGCTGGTGGGATATCACAACCGATGTTCAGCATGGTGCTGCATGATGTACTGTCCACCATGATATATACAAGGAAAGATATATCCATTTCCCCAGGGGTGCTGAATTGGCAGCAGTGAAGGGAAACTTCTATCCCCTTGGGCACATACCCCATGTTGTTAGTGCCATTGATTGCACCCATGTCGGTCTTGTGCCACCACAGGCAAGTGAGCACATTTACAGGAATCGCAAACATTACCACTCCATAAATGTGCAAGTGGTATGCCAGGCAGATATGATCATCACCCCGTGTGTGCAAGATTCCCAGGCTCAGCCCATGACTCCTACATCCTGCGTAACAGCATTTTGCCCTAGCTGATGGCTAATCTGCTTCTCAAGCATGCATGGATTGTGGGTGAGTATGCCTAGTCGTATAGCGTGCTGGCTGTGTGACTTGCTGCCCTCTGCATCAGCGACATTGCAATGTCTTTTTGTGTTTGTCATGCCTAGGTAACTCTGCATATCCCAACCGTCCCTGGTTGCTGAGCCCACTGCGGAATTCCAGGACCCCAGCTGACATTCGCTACAATGATGCCCATGGTTGGATACGTGGTGTGGTGGAGCGTACTTTTGGTCTGCTGAAGTCACACTTCCGCTGCCAGGAAAAGGCAGGAGGTGCACTCGCATACTCGCCCGGAAAGGTGTATCAGATTGTAGTGGCATGCTGCATGCTCCACAACCTAGCCATTGGCAAGGAGATTCCGCTGCTCCTGGATGATGATGAGGACCCAAGACCCCCACCTACAAACCAACCCCTGTCCAGTGATGACAGCTCATCACCAGCTACTTTACTTGAAGGTGGGTGACAATGTACAACCCATAGTTTGATGATGTTGCTGCTGTCAGGAAGGTGTATGTGAGCCCTGTAGCAGCAGCCAGTTGTAGACCTAGCACTGGTTTTCGAGGTTTCTGGGACAGGTCATTTGGGGACATCTACAGGACATGTCTGTTGACACATGTTGCCCAGTGTGATGTGTGAATGTTGGCTCATGTAGATGCTAGGTGTTGTGTGATGTCTGTGATGCCACACCCACACCAGTGAGTGTTGTTCTATTGTGTTTCCCTAGGTGCCTACAAAGTATCCTTTCCTACATAAGGTACATACTCCTTATATATTATGGACATGTCGATGCCTGTACATCCTGCAATAAAAACGGAGCTGATACGACAACATGTGTGTAAAGTTTTTTATTTTTCAATGTTGACATGTGGGGTGGGTGTACATTTCCATTGAGGTGGAGGTAGAGCAGTGAGTTGACAGTCATGCAAAATTAGATAGTAGAGTAGTCACCTCATTGATGTGGTGACCCAGCCCTAAAAACATATGCCATTCACAAGGCAGTGTGGGGAAGGACAGTCCAAATGGTCAATGCATTGGTGAAGATGTTTGCCATCAGGGCTGGCTCTGTGACTGGTGTTTTGCAGGTGCTTTGCATCCAGATACTCCCAGGTTCTTCTTAGGACGGCCCCTTGTTCGCTTGGCAGGTATGGGCCCTGCTGTAGTGCCAGTGGCATCTGAGGACTCACCCCTCTCTGTGGCCGCAGGGGAGGATGGTGAACTGTCATCCTGTGGCCCACCAGAGGGAGGTGGAGGTGTTGGTTGTGGCACAGGCCTGTTCCTCAGTAACGCCACTTGCTGGGCCATGAGGTCCACCATTTGTCCCATGCAGGTGTTGATGGACCTCATCAGCAGGATGATCTTGCGTAACAGTTTGTCCTACTGGCCCGTTTATCCCTGGGCCTGTTCATAAGCGCCAAGGACTCTGGTGATGTGGTCCAGGGATTCAGCCCCAGCCTCCTGGTGTCTGTGGGTGACCCTGCCCCTCCAACCTGCCCTGCTGCCATGGACCTGTTGCCTCACCACTGTGTGCACCCACATCCTCTCCCAGCAGACCTCAGTCAGTTGTGTGAGCTGGTCATCCTCAAGGACAGGGAGGGTGTTGCAGGCAGCACTGGTGGTGGTGGTGATGGTGGTGGAAGCACAGGCCGTAACAGCAGGGGTCTGCAGAGAAGTTGTTATTGCAGCAGATGTGGTGGGTGGGACAATGGGCTCCTGGTACCTGTTGCTCTCTGGCACGCCAGATGGGCCGCTTTGAGCTCATCGTCCAGAGGATCCTGGGAGTCAACATCCAAGAGTCCATGTCTGGGGGGGAGACTCGGTGAACAGGTTGCTGGTGTTGTCCTCTGCAGTGAGTTCTTGGTCACCTGTGGATCAGAAGAGAAACGGTCATTGTAGTGCACCCAACAAGCTCTGTGCTAGCTCTGTCTCATTCACTGTTTGTATACTACACAATTGACTGATCATCACATATTTACCAATGTGCACTTCTGTGCCTCCTGACATGATGCAGTGGTACATACATTAGTTGTCCATGTTGTGAGGTGTTAATGCATACCATGCAACGCGCCACACATGCTTTCTTATCTTTTGAATGGACCTTGTAGCTCTGGCCCTATTGCAATACACATGTCTAGAGGCGATGTGCATGTTTGTGCCCAGACTTTATTCTACATCTGCATTGGTGTGTGACACTTTCGTAGCTGTGACTGTTTCCTTTGCCTTGCTGTGTGCACACTGTGCTTGGCAATGGGCTATGTGTGCATATTTGGGCAGTGGGAGGTCTGGTGTTGTCATATTGCCCAATTTCTTTTATGACAAATTTGTGGGTGCACGTACTGGCTACATACCTGTTACATCCATGTTCACATTTTGCTTTGTGATGTGACACATCTGTGTGTGCGTGTTGGAGGCTTCCATCCGGCTCAGTGGTTTAATGAGACAGCATGATGTCTCTGTTAGTTTGTTGGAGGTGGGCCATTATGTGCCACTTGCATCTGGGTGTTATTGTGCTCTGTATCCTGCTGGGCTGTGGGACAAGGGTACATGGTTGGAGTAGTAGTGCAGGCTTTCACCCCAACTTATAAGGTGATGGCAGCCCTGCTTTTTTTTGCAACTGGATCGTGCCAGGAGACAGTGGCCAGCGCTGGTGGGATATCACAACCGATGTTCAGCATGGTGCTGCATGATGTACTGTCCACCATGATATATACAAGGAAAGATATATCCATTTCCCCAGGGGTGCTGAATTGGCAGCAGTGAAGGGAAACTTCTATCCCCTTGGGCACATACCCCATGTTGTTAGTGCCATTGATTGCACCCATGTCGGTCTTGTGCCACCACAGGCAAGTGAGCACATTTACAGGAATCGCAAACATTACCACTTCATAAATGTGCAAGTGGAATGCCAGGCAGATATGATCATCACCCCGTGTGTGCAAGATTCCATGGCTCAGCCCATGACTCCTACATCCTGCGTAACAGCATTGTGCCCTAGCTGATGGCTAATCTGCTTCTCAAGCATGCATGGATTGTGGGTGAGTATGCCTAGTCGTATAGCGTGCTGGCTGTGTGACTTGCTGCCCTCTGCATCAGCGACATTGCAATGTCTTTTTGTGTTTGTCATGCCTAGGTGACTCTGCATATCCCAACCGTCCCTGGCTGCTGAGCCCACTGCGGAATTCCAGGACCCTAGCTGACATTCGCTACAATGATGCCCATGGTTGGATACGTCGTGTGGTGGAGCGTACTTTTGGTCTGCTGAAGTCACACTTCCGCTGCCAGGAAAAGGCAGGAGGTGCCCTCGCATACTCGCCCGGGCAGGTGTATCAGATTGTAGTGGCATGCTGCATGCTCCACAACCTAGCCATTGGCAAGGAGATTCCGCTGCTCCTGGATGATGATGAGGACCCAAGACCCCCACCTACAAACCAACCCCTGTCCAGTGATGACAGCTCATCACCAGCTACTTTACTTGAAGGTGGGTGACAATGTACAACCCATAGTTTGATGATGTTGCTGCTGTCAGGAAGGTGTATGTGAGCCCTGTAGCAGCAGCCAGTTGTAGACCTAGCAGTGGTTTTCAAGGTTTCTGGGACAGGTCATTTGGGGACATCTACCGGACATGTCTGTTGACACATGTTGCCCAGTGTGATGTGTGAATGTTGGCTCATGTAGATGCTCGGTGTTGTGTGATGTCTGTGATGCCACACCCACACCAGTGAGTGTTGTTCTGTTGTGTTTCCCTAGGTGCCTACAAAGTATCCTTGCCTACATACAGTACATACTCCTTATACATTATGGACATGTCGATGCCTGTACATCCTGCAATAAAAACGGAGCTGACACGACAACATGTTTGTAAGGTTTTTTATTCTTCAATGTTGACATGTGGGGGGGTGTACATTTCCATTGAGGTGGAGGTAGAGCAGTGAGTTGACAGTCATGCAAAATTAGATAAAAGAGTAGTCACCTCATTGATGTGGTGACCCAGCCCAAAAAACATATGCCATTCACAAGGCAGTGTGGGGAAGGACAGTCCTTGTTCGCTTGGCAGGTATGGGCCCTGCTGCAGTGCCAGTGGCATCTGAGGACTCACCCCTCTCTGTGGCCGCAGGGGAGGATGGTGAACTGTCATCCTGTAGCCCACCAGAAGGAGGTGGAGGTGTTGGTTGTGGCACAGGCCTGTTCCTCAGTAACACCACTTGCTGGGCCATGAGGTCCACCATTTGTCCCATGCAGGTGTTGATGGACCTCATCAGCAGGATGATCTTGCGTAACAGTTTGTCCTACTGGCCCGTTTGTCCCTGGGCCTGTTCATAAGTGCCAAGGACTCTGGTGATGTGGTCCAGGGATTCAGCCCCAGGCTCCTGGTGTCTGTGGGTGACCCTGCCCCTCCCACCTGCCCTGCTGCCATGGACCTGTTGCCTCACCACTGTGTGCATCCACATCCTCTCCCAGCAGCCCTCAATCAGTTGTGTCAGCTGGTCATCCTCAAGGACAGGGAGGGTGTTGCAGGCAGCACTGGTGGTGGTGGTGGTGGTGATGGTGGTGGAAGCACAGGCCATAACAGCAGGGGTCTGCAGAGAAGTTGTTATTGCAGCAGATGTGGTGGGTGGGACAATGGGCTCCTGGTACCTGTTGCTCTCTGGCACACCAGATGGGCCGCTTCGAGCTCATCGTCCAGAGGATCCTGGGAGTCAACATCCAAGAGTCCATGTCTGGGGGGGAGACTCGGTGAACAGGTTGCTGGTGTTGTCCTCTGCAGTGAGTTCTTGGTCACCTGTGGATCAGAAGGGAAACGGTCATTGTAGTGCACCCAACAAGCTCTGTGCTAGCTCTGTCTCATTCACTGTTTGTATACTACACAATTGACTGATCATCACATATTTACCAATGTGCACTTCTGTGCCTCCTGACATGATGCAGTGGTACATGCATTAGTTGTCCATGTTGTGAGGTGTTAATGCATACCATGCAAAGCGCCACACATGCTTTCTTATCTTTTGAATGGACCTTGTAGCTCCGGCCCCATTTCAATACACATGTCTAGAGGCGATGTGCATGTTTGTGCCCAGACTTTATTCTACATCTGCATTGGTGTGTGACACTTTAGTAGCTGTGACTGTTTCCTTTGCATTGCTGTGTGCACACTGTGCTTGGCAATGGGCTATGTGTGCATATTTGGGCAGTGGGAGGTCTGGTGTTGTCATATTCCACAATTTCTTTTGTGACAAATTTGCGGGTGCACGTACTGGCTACATACCTGTTACATCCATGTTCACATTTTGCTTTGTGATGTGACACATCTGTGTGTGCGTGTTGGAGGCTTCCATCCGGCTCAGTGGTTTAATGAGACAGCATGACGTTTCTGTTAGTTTGTTGGAGGTGGGCCATTATGTGCCACTTGCATCTGGGTGTTATTTGGCGCTGCATCCTGCTGAGCTGTGGGACAAGGGTACATGGTTGGAGTAGTAGTGCAGGCCTCCCACCCATAAACAGCCCTCCCAGGGAAGATGGCTACCTACCTGTTAGGTGAGGCTGACTTCCAACTGCTTCAGGGTGGGGGTGGTGCTCCTTCATGCTAAGGTGTGGGCCAGGGGCATGGTGGGAGTAGAAGTACAGGCCTCCCACCCACAAACAACACTCCATGGCAAGATGGCTACCTAGCTGTGAGTTTGTTGGGTGTACTGCAATGGCTTCCAACTGCTTCTGGGTGGGGTGGGGGTTGTTCCATTTCCTGCTGAGGTGTGGGGCAGGGGGCATGGTGTGAGTAGTAGTGTAGGCCTCCCACCCACAGACAGCCCTCCCAGGGAAGATGGCTACCCACCTGTTAGGTGAGGGTGATCCATACAAAGGCTTCCAACTGCTGCAGGGTGGGGGAGGTGCTCCTTCCTGCTGAGATGTGGGCCACAGGGCATGGTGGGAGTAGTAGTACAGACAACACTCCATGGCAAGATGGCTATCTAGCTGTGAGTTTGTTAGGTGTACTGCAATGGCTTCCAACTTCTCCTAGGTGGGGTGGGAGTGGGCTCCACCTTGCTAAGCTGTGGGACAAGGGTGCCTGGTGGGAGTTGTAGTGCTGGCTGCCTGTACACATGCCCCCATGGTAATGTTGGTGGCTAGTTTGGGGTGAATGGGAGTGTGTGAATGTTGGAACTGTGAGACATGTTTTTGTGAGTGTGTGGTGTAGATGAATGGTGTTTGTCCTAGGTGTTGTAGCTTTGTAGTTGAGCAGGACAGTACATATCAGTGCGGTGGTAGTCATTTGTTTGTACTTACCAGCTTCCACTCCCCCGTCTACTCCTGTGAGACTCTCTGGATGCAGTATAGCAAGCACCTTCTCCTCCCATAGTGTGAATGTTTTTGGTGGAATGGGAGGGCCACCATCAGTCCTGTCAGCCAGCTCCCGGTTCTTGCTTCTCTTCTCTTTGACAACCCTCTTCAGATCACGCCACAGCTTCATGATCTCCTTTTTGGATCGTGGGGTGGTCCCTACTGCATTGACCCTTTGTACTATCCTGGCCCACATTTGTGTCCTTTTGGCTAATGGTGTCTGTTGGACCAGGCTACCAAACAGTTGTGGTTCCACTCTGACTATCTCATCTACCATGACTGTCAACTCACTCTCTGTGAATTTAGGCATTTTGTATGTTGCCATGGTGTGAAGTGTGCAAAGTGGTTGTGGGTGCAGGGGTGTGAGTGGTGGGTGTGGTGGTGATGTGTATGGTGTGTGATGTGCTGGGGGTTGGTGGGGCTGGTGTGGCAGTGGTGGTAGTGCTGTGTGTGGTGTAAGTATTGCTGGTGTGTAGCTTTGCCTATCCTTTGTTGTGAGGGTTGGTGGCCTTCAGTTTTGGAAAGTTGCAAATGGATTGTGGTCTCAGAAGGGGCTGGTTTTATACTCAGCTATGTGGGTTTGTCCAAATGGGGTATTGCTGTCAGGTGTGTCGTGTGTGTTGTCCTGGGAATTGTATTTTTATTTTTGCCATGTGTTTGTGGCATTGGGATGTGTTTTTGTGTTTGGGGGCATGGATATTTTGCTGTGTGCACTGTGTGGGCTTGTTGTGGTGGGTTTTTTGCTTCATCCGCCATATTTTTAACGGATCATCCACAGTGGTGGCTATGCTGCAACTCTTCCGCCAGCTCTCCCATTCATTCCAGTGTGTGACTGCGGCTGTCGGAAACAGCGGAACATACTGCGTGACCGCCGGGGTTATTCTAATTTTCCACGCGGTGTTTCCACTATGCTTGCAGCGGGTTTGTGTTTTTCTGCAGCGTATCCGACCACCGCGGACAGATTTTGGCCATCACCGCCCGCTACGGGTGGTTTCTCTCAGCCCAGTTCCACTGCAGTCATTGTTTTTGGGTGGATGATCCCAATTTGACCGCCGGTTTTTCCATGGTCCCTGCGGGCAGTTGTTTTCCGCTTCCATGGCGGTCGGGTGGTTTTCCGAACGCCCTCCTAATGGGCTTCTTGGTATCTTTTTTGGAGCTTAACATTTTCCAGCATGGCAAACCTAAAGCTGTATCCAACAAGTCCTTCTGAAATCAGACACCATTGCTGCAAAGTTGAGCTGAAGCTCTAGCTGTGTAGGGAGTCCAAAGCTTTTGTAAATCCCAACTTTTCAGACTTTCTGCAGAAGTTCCTGTTAGCCACCTCTGAGGCTCCCAGGACGTCGCAATTAGTACGTAGGGACCCAGACACATTCCAACATAGGCCACCAACAAGGTCTAGTGCAGTCCAGCAGTAACTTGCCAATTGATCACTCCAGAAAAAAAAGACCTTTTGCAGTTTATGTCCCTTTAGCCACACCGGAGCTCAGCCAACTGACCATTGAGTCCTGGGTACAAGTGGGAGCATTTCCAGTACTTAAGGTCTCCATATAGGTCTTAAACTGGAGTTATATTCCTCTTCTGTTCTTCTACAAGTCCAGAAAGTATTCTTATGAGCCGTGGGTGAAGTGCTACTTTTGTTCAGTTCACTAACTAGGGCTTGGGGATGACCCATGTACACTCCTTGAGCAATAGGCAAAACACTTCATGGAGCAAACCTTCCACCTTTGTTGTATATATTGTTTATCTCACTCAAACTGTCCCACAGTTCGCTATTCTCAGTAAAACCCAAGATGGCAAAATCTTTCTGCCCTTGGTGGAAGCTTGTGGTACACCTATGGGTATGTTTAATGAAATGAGCTGTTCCCTCCCACTCAATCAGTCCAAACTGGTTTGGGGGATATTTTCCTACTTCACTGAAACTAAATCCAGGAGTGTGTGGTTAGGGAACAAAAGAACTCTCTCCTCCAGGTTTTCCTTATCACTAAGAAATAAAAGTACATGCCCAACCCCTTTTAGTTACTAAAGTTCCAGAACACTCCTTCATCTGCCTGCTTGCGTTAGGGTGGACCGCATTGCTCCATAAGCCATCCTGCCTGGCCCAAGACATTGTGTCTGCTGTGGGAGCAGAATTTGAAATCCCATCAAAGCAGCACTGACCGGCCAGTTTCAGGCCAATGCTATTTAACCTACAGGGGCTTCATTCAGGGAAAGTATAACTTTCTAAACATTGTTTTTCCTGTATGTTTATCAAAAATCAAGCTTCGCCTCCATATTGAATTTTGAATAAATATTTAAAACAGTGGTTGAACAATATATGTAGCATATTGTAACCCACAGATGTGGGATTAATACATTAATTGTACTTTAGTTTTTTTCTTCATAGAAGGATTTATATTCCTAAAAGCAAAAATAGCGTTTAGAGGCTGGTCACTGTAGGAGCATGCAAACAATAAATTCCAACATGTTCCACTTTTAAATATCAGGCTTTACCTTGTGGGATTCAAAGCCTGCTAAGGGGTGACCTACCTCATATATAAAAGTAGGATTTCCCTCCTGATCATAAGGATTATTTTTATAGCCCTGCCTACAGATTTGAAACTTTCAGGAGTCAGTTTACAAATGTAGGCCTGAAGCCATGTTTCCTTATTTTCATGTTTTTTTTGTGTGACTGGCACAATAGGTGGTGCAGTCAAGAGGTGACGTTTCACTGTCTATCCCATTGGTGTATTTTCAAAAACGTGCTATGTCCTTACAGGAAATTTAAATGTACCAATTGGGAATTAGCCACTTTTTGACCATGTTTCAGTGTTCAGAGCTCATATGCTAGGGACTGGATAGTAGTATTCCAGTACGCAGAATTCAGAAACTAACAGCAGCAATACACACAAATGGGAATGAGCATGAAAAAAGAGGAGCTTTCTTACAAGCACCATGAGTTCCAAGTTTTCATTTTGATAATAGGAATGGAAATGATCTTGGGGATGTATGTATCAAGAGCAGGTTCTACCTCAGTATTCAGGCTGGGAATGGGTCCATGCACCTATGTTTGCTCAAATTGTGCTGTCCACAGCGGTGTGCAGACAAATATTGAGTTGGAAATGCCGAACTACAGGAATATCGAGTCCTAAATATCGACAGTGAGAACTATCGACAGCAAGAATATTGTGGCCAAGAATATAAAATTTAATAAAAGAAATTTTGTTTTTTAAAATAAAGAAGTCAATATTATCATTTGCAAAAATATAGTTGTTTAAAATATCGATTTTTTAATTAGTGGTATATATTTTAGTATGTGTTTAAAATGTATGTGCCGTATTTTTTGTATAAGTATTGTTTATGTTTTTTGATATATGTGTTACATTTTTAGTAGTAATCCATTTTGGTTTAATTACATTTTGCATGTTTTTTCATTCCGTAGAGGGTTGTTGGTTTATAGGGGAATATAATAAATTAATGATATTTTTTATTGATTCATATGTACTTAATTTATATTTTATAGTTTTTATTGTGGGAAGTAATTTATTTTTAACTAAATATTTATTTGTTGTTAATTAATAATTAATTGAAAATTAAATATGGAAATTGAGTAATTAGTTTTAGGCGTGCGTTGTGGTGTTTATAGGGAAAAAGGGTGGGATGTAATGTATTTTTATTTAATTAATAATTCATTGTTAATCAATCATAATTAATTAATAGAAAATTAAATATTGAAATTGTTTAATTCTTTTAGGTGCAGGTTGTGGGGTTTATAGGGGTAAAGGGTGGGAAGCAATTTATTTTTAATTAATTAATAATTCTTTTTAATTATTATTAGGGCTCCTGGTTTTAAGGCATTTATGTTTTTTGACATTTCTGTCTCTTTTAACCATATTTATTTTTCTGTTAATTTATCTGTATTTATTCACATATATTTTGGGTTTTGTGGAAAAATTAAGCCGAAATTAGTACATTTCCAAATTTATTTAAAAAATAAATATGCACTCATGCTTGAATCTCTGCCAGGTTTCAATGCTTTGAACACCTGCAGAAGATAAATTAATGCACCTATATGAAAATCTGCACATTTCAGTATTAACCGTGTGCATATTTACTGGTGTTAAAGCCTCTCTACTAAAATTCCTTTCTTCTTTGAACACCCTTACCTATCAATCCACACAGCTATTGGTCTGGCAGTCATGGCAGACAGTATTTAGAATTACTCTAAAAGCAACCCAACTTCCGTTTTTATCCACATTGAAAAATAAATAAAAACAAGATAATAAATGTTTTCTGTCTGTATTTACCTGTAAATATCAGTAAAAATGGAAAACAGGGAGCCTTAATTATTATTAATTGATTAATTGATAGTAAGATATGAAAATTATTTAATAGGTGCAAGTTGTGGTATTTATAGGGGTAAAGGGTGGGATGTAATTTATTTTTAATTAATTAATAATTAGTTATTAATTAATGTTAATTATTTATTTGAAAATTAAATATGGAAATTGTGTAATTCTTTTTAGGTGCTGGTTGTCGGGTTTATAGGGGTAAAGGGTGGGAAGTAATGTATTTGTATGTGTTTTAAATTAATAATTAATTATGTTAATCATGGAATACATTTTATTTTTAATCTAGATCTGGATTGTGAATTGTGTGGTGTTATAGGTTAGGATGTATATAAATAAATATATGTAATAATGTTTTTGTTTATAAATAATTTGTAAAAAAATATTTCTTTGTTTGAAAAATATATGTAATTTTGATTTAATATTATATTTGTAGGTAATAAGGATATGCATTTAACATTATATTATGCTTTTATGTTTTATTTTTATTTATAATATTAAATGTATTTGTATTTAAGTTTTTTTTACATATTTATATATTTTTGAAATATTTTTTGTTGTTAATATTTTGTTTGTTTTTAATTCGGAATTGACTGTAGTGGGAATAGTAATTTGCATCCCTCCACAATCCAACACTGTCCCTACTGTTACACTGACTGGAGTGGGAATAGTAATTTTTACCTCTCCGCTACCCAACATTTTCCCTACTGTTGCACGGACTGGAGTGGGAATAGTAATTTTTACCTCTCCGCTATCCAACACTTTCCCTACTGTTGCACTGACTGGAATGGGAATAGTAATTTTTACCACTCCGCTATACAACACTTTCCCTACTGTTGCACTGACTGGAGTGGGAATAGTAAAATGTACCCTTCCGCTATCCAACACTTTCCCTGCTGTTGCACTCACTGGAGTGGGAATGGTAATTTTTACCCATCCGCTATCCAACACTTTCTCTACTGATGCACTTATTGGTGTGGGATTAGTAATTTTTACCCCTCCTCTATCCAACTCTTTCCCTACTGTTACACTCACTGGAGTGGAAATAGTAATTTGTACCTCTTCGCTATACAACACTTTCCCTATTGTTGCACTGACTGGAGTGGGAATAATAATTTTTACCCCTCCGCTATCAAACACTTTACCTACTGTTGCACTCACTGGATTGGGAATAGTAATTTTTACCCCTCCACTATCCAACACTTTTCCTACTGTTGCAGTCATTGGAGTAGGAATAGTATTTTTGACCCCTCCGCTATCCAACACTTTCCCTACTGTTACACTGCCTGTAGAGGGAATAGTAGTTTTTACCTCTACGCTAACCAACTTTTTCCCTACTGTTGCACTGACTATAGTGGGAATAGTAGTAATTTTTACCACTCTGCTATCCAACACTTTCCCTACTGTTCACTGATTGGAGTGGGAATAGTAAATGTTACCCCTCTACTATCCAACACTTTCCCTACTGTTGCACTTATTGGATGGGGAATAGTCATTTTTATCCCCCCGCTATCCAACACTTTCCCTACTGTTGCACTCATTGGAGTGGGATTAGTAAATGTCATCCCTCCGCTATCAAGCACTTTTCCTACTGTTGCACTCATAGTAGTGGAAATAGTAATTTTCACCCCTCTGCTATCCAACACGTTCCCTACTGTTGCACTCATTGGAGTGGGAATAGTAATTTTGACCCCTCTGCTATCCAACACTTTCCCGTCTGTTGCACTGACTGGAGTGTTAATAGAAATGTTTACCCCTCCGTTATCCAACATTTTCCCTACTGTTGCACTGACTAGAGTGTGAATAGTAAATTTTACCCCTCTTCTATCCCACACTTTCCCTACTGTTGCACCTATTGGAGTGGGAATAGTAATTTTTATCCCTCCGCTATCCAATACTTTCCCTACTGTTGCACTCATTGGAGTGGGAATATAAATGTTATCCCTCTGCTTTCCAACACTTTCCCGTCTGTTGCACTGACTGGAGTGTTAATAGAAATGTTTACCCCTCCGTTTTCCAACATTTTCCCTACTGTTGCACTGACTAGAGTGTGAATAGTAAATTTTACCCCTCTACTATCCAACACTTTCCCTACTGTTGCACTCATTGGAGTGGGAATAGTGAATTATACCCTCCTCTATCCAACACTTTTCCTACTGTTGCACTCACTGGAGTGGGAATAGTAACTTTTACCTCTCCGCTGTACAGCACTTTCCCTACTGTTGCTCTGACTGGAGTGGGAATGGTAATTTTTACCCCTCGGCTATCCAACACTTTCCCTACTGTTGCACTGACTGGAGTGTTGATAGTCATTTTTGCCCCTCCACTATCCAAAGCTTTTCCTACTGTTGAACTCATTGGAGTGGGAATAGGAATTTTGACCCCTCCGCTATCCAACACTTTCTCTACTGTTACACTGCCTAGAGTGGGAATAGTATTTTTTACGTCTCCGCTACCCAACACTTTCCCTACTGTTGCACTGATTGGAGTGGGAATACTAAATGTTATCTCTATACTATCCAACACTTTCACTACAGTTGTACTGGCTGGAGTGGTATTAGTAAGTTTAATCCCTCCGCTATCCAACACTTTCCCTACTGTTGCAGTCACTGGAGTGAGAATAGTAATTTTTACCCCTCCACTATCCAGCACTTTCCCTTTTGTTGCATTCATTAGAGTTGGAAATGTAAGTTTATATATTTTTTAATATTTTAATGTTTTAAATAATAATAAAATGTTATTTAACATACATTTTATGGTATTGGTATATGTATAGATAAACATATTAATTTGTTACATTTTAAAAATTATACAATAAATATAAATTATCTGTTTATTAATTGTTTTACAGTAAATATATATAATAATTATTATATATGTGTGTTTACTCAGGGAAACACCTGGCCAAAAGGGCAAGGCAGCAAGCTGCTTTCGCTAGTATAGATAAAATAAATAATACTGCAGGGACTACAGTTAATAATATTACCGATATATTGGATGTGTTCTGTGAGTTTTATTCTAGGTTATATACTGAGGATGCGGTACGCGATTCAAGGGACAGGATAGGACAATTTATTGACTCTATTGTAATTGGCATATTAACAGTAGAGGAAAGGGAGAAGATGGAATTACCTATCACTTGGGAAGAAATCGAGTTATCGGTCCTGTCTTTAGCATCCGGCAAAGCAGCGGGCCCTGATGCAATCCCTTTAGAGTTTTTCAAATCTTTTCGCCATATCTTGAAACCTGAATTAGTTTCATTATTTCTTGCTGCACAACAGGGCACTGCTCCTATGTCCTGGCACGAATCAATAGTCACTGTATTTCTAAAGGGCAAACCTCCTCTTTCACCTTCTTCTTTCCGTCCCATTTCATTAATAAATACGGATAGTAAAAAAATGTCCAAGATTTTGGCTTCGCGCCTATCTACTGTTATTATATCTTTAGTTTCCAAATACCAACATGGGTTTATCCCTGCACGTGACACTGCGGATCATATCCGGTGGCTAATTACTTTTCTAGACTGGTCCCAGGCAACCCAATCTAACATTGGACTGATTTTTTGGGATGCTGAAAAAGCTTTCGATCGGGTTACCTGGGACTACTTATGGGACATATTGGCTAGAAAAGGATTTGGATCAGGTTTCTTGACCGCCTTAAAATCTATGTACATGGCCCCGAAAGCCTGTGTTCGTATTAACGCTCAACTCTCTTCCTTTTTTTCAATCACCAGGGGTACTCGTCAAGAATGCCCCTGTTCACCTTTACTTTTCGCACTTTATATTGATCCTTTAATTAATCGTTTTATTTTGGAGGAAAAAATCAAACCTATTTATTTAGCCAATGTGAATTATCGCGCATTAGCTTATGCTGATGATATTGTTATTACCACTATGGATGTTCAGACTGCGATACCGGCTCTTAATGACTTAGCCACACAATTCCGATCTTTCTCTGGCTATAATCTTAATCTGGAGAAAACCCAAATTTTATGTTCTGGAGATAATCCTCCCACAAAATTTTCTATGGCTACAGAGGTGACATATCTTGGAATCAAAATCTCACTGCCTATAGAAAATATACCTGAGTTAAACATGAACCCTGTAGTGACTAAAATCAATTTAATGCTGGAGCGTTTAGACCATCTGCATTTATCGTTGCTTGGCAAACTCAATATTTTAAATATGCTAATCTTACCTAAGGTACTGTATATGTACCGTACAATACCTTTGGAATTTCCTTCATCAAGCTTTAAAAACTTGGAAAGGGCTACATCCAGATTTTTGTGGGGCTACAAGCGACATCGGAAAGCTCATAAAAAAATGATTTTGAGAAAAGAATGTGTGGGGTGGAATGTCCCATATTTTGTGTTTTATTACCTAGCGGCAACACTTCAATACATCTCCCCACTGATAATTGGTGATAGAGCCTGTATTCCTTTCTGTCAATTACCTTCTACTTTTGAAATGATCATGGGTGAAAAAGTTGAAGCTTGCTTTCTTAAAGTGATTGAACCTAGCTACTACAAGAAAATCAAATTTAAGACGCTAAAGGCAGCTTTTGGTGTGTGGCAAAAAGTTCGGAAGCATTTGAGATTAAGTAAATTGAATGTCTATACACCGATTGCTGCTCCTGGTCTTCAATCAGCTACGATTTTCTGTGACTTAAAAACTATCAGATGGGAACAGAATGGGAACAGAACGGAATACGCAATTTGGGTGATTTATATATTAAGGACCAACTTGCCTTGTTTCAGGAACTTCAGGATAAGTTTTTGTTAACCAAATTATTTTTTTAAATATCTTCAGATTCGCAGTTTTCTGCAAAGCTCCTATTCTATTACTAATGCTAGTATGAACAAAGTCCCCCTCATGGAACACTTGTATAGAAAGACTCCGATAGGAATCTTTTATTCGTGTTTGATACAGGAATTTGGAGAACTTAGAGCACAGTCAATCGAAATGGGTCAACAAATTAGGGGTCCAGGATATTAATGTTCTAGAATCTGTTAAACTAGCGTCTGAAATTTTCATCACGGGGAGGATGAAATCCCAACATTTTATGTGTATTCATGACCTTTACTACACTCCTAGGAAAGTGGTTAAATGGAGTACGACGGTGGGAACGAAATGTAACCGCTGTGGTTTGTATGCAGCTATTGACATTCATATGTTCTTCCAATGTCCTAAGCTTGGGGATTTTTTTCATCAAATTGAAATGTTTCTTTCTTCTGTTCTTAATTGTGATATTAAGGTAACTGCAGAGCTGCTGATAATAGGTATAGATTCTAGTACTTCAAGATCTAAACCACTAACTTGTTTTCTTTTCATATGTATGGCAGTGGCCAGAGCATGCATTACTAGGGAGTGGATTAACTCTGAACCTCCTTCTTTTTTTACTTGGCGAGAAAAATTATTGTTCATGTACAATATGGAGTCTGCTATTTTTCAGTCGAAGGGCGTTAAAAAAAGGGCTTTGGGAAAGAAAATATGGGCTCCAATTGCGGAATGGATTTAACTTCCTTTGTTTTCTTGAGTCTGTATGTAATCTTTTATTTATGTTTTGAATTGCTTATTTTCTTTTTTCCTTTTTGTTTCTTTGGCTGTATTTCCCTGTTTAAAATAATAAAATAAAATAAAAAAAAGAGTTGGAAATGTAAGTTTATATATTTTTAAATATTTTAATCAATAATAAAATGTTATTTAACATACATTTTATGGTATTGGTATATCTATATATATAAATATTAATTTTTTACATTTTTAAAATTACAAAATATATGTAAATTATCTGTTTATTAATTGTTTTACAGTAAATATATATAATAATTATTATATATGTGTGTTTACATTTTTTAGGTTAAGCTCATTTGTTTTTTTTTGTTAAAATGTATATTTAGTCTATTTCTTTTTTCAAATTAAGTTTGTTATTTAATATATTTATTATTTTATTATATATATATATATTTATATATAAAACAATATTTTGTACATCTATATTTATGTCATCGATATTTGTGTTTCAATATTTTTGTAATTAACTTTATAAATATAGGATGTCGAGATTTTTAACATTATTTTTATGACTTGATATTGTAGTATGGGGATGTTTTGGGTGTCAATGTTTTGTTAGTGAACCATCTACAGCACATATTTAGAAATAAAGGGCGGTGGCTGTTTCCTCATGTTTCAACGCTGCACTGTCTGCAATGTATACACTAACTCATATATTTTCTGAGTTAATGTGTGCACTGTAGGAAGCTCAGTTTCAGCAAAACTGGTGGAAGGCCTCTTCTGAGCCTGTCCTTGGCTGAGGATGATATTCTGTGTGAGGGGGTGTAGCTTCTATAGGAAGACTTTTCAAACCAGTGCCATGTAAATCTATGAACAGGAGTGTTAGGTACAATGCATTATGAGAGAACACTCATTCTAGAGGAATTGTATGTACAGTAATCTATATTGACACAGTCATGATAACTGAGCATAGGGAAATCAAGGTTCCATCATACTCTTGGGGGCCCATTAGGATGTCGGGCGGATTGCCCCCGCCAGGTTGGTGGTGGCTACCACCAGCCTGGCAGGGGCAATCCGCCCGACGTCCGCATTGGAATTTCCCCCCCGCCATATTATTATGGCGGAGGGGACCTCGGCGGACGGAAAGACCGTCCGCCGCTTTTCCACCCCGGTCGCCTTGCGGCTGGGGCGGAAAAGGGTTAATATGGTGGCGGTGTCTTTCAGACACCACCAGCCATATTACAATGGGCTTCTTGTGAAGCCTTTCCACGGTGGCAATGCCGCCACGGAAAGGCATGCGGTCTTCACTCTGGGGCCCCCTGCGTGCCCCCAGAGTGAAGAAGAGGTGGGGGTGCACATGGGAAGGTACCAGTGGTACCCCCCTTCATTTGCATAGACAAAGCGGCAGGCACTGTGCGGTGCATGCCGCTTTGTCTATGGAAATGCTTTAATGCATTTTTAGCATTGTGGTGGGCGGTGCTGAGAGCACTGCCCGCCACAATGCTAAAAATGCAGGATGTGCCCGCCACAGTATCCTAATACCCCCCAAGGGACCCCCGCCCTTATGGCGGGCAGTCCCAGTTCCCCGCTAGGATGACAGGCGGACAAAGTCCGCCCGTCATCCTAATGGGCCCCTTAGTGAGGGAGGATGACATCCTGCTGCCTCTTCTGGACCAACACCCCACTCATAGTTCAGTTGTGATCCTGCTGGCCACTACACAACAGTGTGCTGCGAGCAGTAAGCTGAATACATATGGGGCGAGTCATGCTCCAGAAATGGAAATGGAAGCAGGTCCAAGGATTTAAAGGTCCTCGTGTATAGTTTAAAAGAGCATTAAAAGCTGGGGTGTTGTCGATTTTATATTTCACTAATGGAAAACCTACAGCTATCTGTTGCATCAATATAAATGTAACAAATTTCATTTTTACCCTCATGCCAGCAGTCAAATCAGAAAAAATCTACGGAAACAATATACTAATATTCACACAAGCCAACAATATGAAGTTAACTGGTCTATAGATTTTGGAATTGCTAAATGATGAATCGAACTAATGAGGAAATCTTTGGGTCTTACACCTTCTCTAGAAATGGATTGTACCAAATGTTTAACTTCTTCACAGAGACATCAGCACTTTTACATTGGAAGTGCCATAAACCTCTTATTTTTTAGTTCCAGTTTCAGTTTTTCAAAATGCTCTTTTAAAGCGTGAGCAAAAGCCAACATATCATCATGAAACGAACTTACCCTTCGTATGTAGTCAAATAAAATGTTCATAAATCTCTGCAAAACTGAAGAGACAGATGCCAAACTGAAAGGTATGCATAACAAACTGAAGGCAACATCAGGAATGAGAAATGCAGTGAAATGTTTGTAGTGAGGGCTTAATAGTATCTGAAGATATGCTACACATAAATATAGGGTAGAAAATGTTTGGCATTTCCCGTTTTCACAAATAATTCTTGAACTTTAAATAATGGGTAGCTTTAAGAAATGAATGATTAATTGGACTGGATGGCAGTACACCACAAGTAATAAGGTCACTAACCTGTTAGGTCGAGGAAGAGGCTTAGTAATTTAAACCTGGGCTCCAGCCCTGGTAGCTATGGCACAGAGGAGACAGGTTTAACTTTTAGAAGTACGAAAAAAATAACAATAAAAACCGTAGGGCGTGGCTGGCTGGCCATGATGGCGGTCGACTGCCTCTAGAGCTCCGGGTCCGCTTGGGGGCCTGATCCTGTCTTAGGATCCTATACGAGCTCTACTACAGGCAGCTGCACAGAGGCTGACCCGAGACCGGCGGGGATCCTGTGTTTGACGCGGGGAGTGCCCCCTGACCCTCGCATTTGAGGAGGAGGCAGCCCGGGCCTGCAGCTGCGGTGGTAGGCTGGAAGCCGGGGACTTGAGTGCAGGCGGGGCCCGGCGGGGCCCAGCGCAGCCCGGACGGCGAAACCGGGAGGGCCCGGACCCGCGGCCCCCCTGGTTTCATGACAACGGAAGCCTGACGGAACAAGGCACTCTACTGACGGAGGTGCTGCCACTCGGAGTGCTCGGCTGAGAGCCCGGAGCCGGACCCGATCTGAGGAACTCCTGGGGCCCCTGAAGGGTTTTAAAATGCCTTCTCGAGGATACGGAGGTAGGGGGTTGCACAGGGGACTGGGTGAGTGGGCCCCCCTGAGACCATGTGAGCCGGCGTCCAGTGGGCCAAGGACATCATTTCTGACCAAAGGGGACGGTGGGAAGCGCCATCCTTTACACTCCCCCCACCCTTACCCGTGGAGTCTGCATCCCTGGTCCTTGGTGATTGGGATAAAGCACGTTGGAGGACTATCCCTGGAACCCGGAGGAGGGGGCTTTTCATCGTGCTTTCCCCGGATTGGTGTCACTACAACGCATGCTTTTACATCGCATGCCTTTACAACGCGGTTTTTACCACGCAGTCCATTACAACGCATAATGCTTTTAGGCGCTGGATAGTGAATTATTTAATTTACTATTCCAACTCCAGTCCCCGTGGATAGCAGGGAAGGTGTTGGATAGTAAATTAAATATATTCCCTATCCTAGAGCGCCCCCCTGCGCAATGCGTTGTAATGGTATGCGTTGTAATGGTTGCGATGTAATGGTAGTGCGTTGTAAAAAATGCGTTGTAAGTGATGTTCCCCGCTTTCCCCCACCCCTCTGCCTTCTTCACCCCCTTCCCCCCCCCCCTTCATCACAACTGCAGAGCGGGGTGGTGAGTGACAACTGATAGCACAGGGACCTGTTGGCGACACGAGCACGTGCTGAGCGATTACCGGACAGTGGGACTGGGGGCCTGTAACCCACGAATTGTGGTCCTGGACTGTGTTGGGACACTGGCTAGCCCGAGGCTATGGATAGTTGCCCCCCTCCCCCCGCTGGTGTCTACTACGCGGAACAGAGGAGAGCGACCTGTGACCGCTGCTGGAGGAGGCCCCCCCCCACGGGGTTGGTTACTGACTCGTCCACTCTGTTGCGACTGGCCTCGACTAATTGCCACTGAACATGGTGCGAAAGGGGGTGAAGGGGTCGGATGGTCTGGGGGATCCTGCGGTCACTCGCTCGGCCGGGAGTGCTGGGGAGGAACGGACCACGCCTGGCACCACTACCTAGGGCTGCTCTGGGAGACCCCAGGCTGAAAAACTGGACTTAATACTGCAGGAAATAAGGGACCCCAGAGCGGCAATGGAGCAACAGCTGGGGGCCCTCACGACCAACCTATCGCTGCTGAAAGCGGACCATGGCAAATTGGCGGACAAGGTTAAAGAACAGGACCTTGCCATTGCTGACCTTACACCAACGGTGTCCGACCACTCCGCCTCTATTCAACAACTACAACAGCAGGTCAGCTCCCTAGCGGTCCGTGTGGAGGACGCGGAAGGCCGTAACCGCCGCAACAACATACGCGTTATAGGCCTTCCGGAACGCTGCGAGGGGGACCGTGCTGCGGACTTTATGGAGCAGTGGTTCAGGGACCATGTTGCCACGGAAGGGTTGTCCCCGTATTTCTGTGTTGAGCGGGCGCATCGGATCCAGACGGGGATACCCAGGCTGGCTCGCCCACCCCGCCCCCTGATCATCCGGATACTCAACTACCTGGATAGGGACTGCTTACTACAAAAGGCCAGAGAAAAGCCCCCTATTCATTACGAAAACCACAGAATATCTCTATACCCGGATTACATCCACGTGGTCCAAAAACAGCGCTCTTCTTATGTGGCGGTGAAGAAACGGCTCCTGCAGGCCAAGCTGAAGTACACGCTGCTTTTCCCTGCCCGGTTGAAGGTAATCCATGAACGAAAAACGCACTTCTTTGGGAGCCCTGCGGACCTAGAAGACTGGCTCGAGGTCATGGGCATAGAGACGAGCCAAGAGGCCAGCCAAGAATCTGCGACCGGTGGCTCGAGGGGCGGCTCTGATCATAAAGGGGGAGGACAGACTGGGACGGCGCGGCCCGTTGCGGGTACAACCGAAGGAGGACCAGCTGGGAGCTTTGGCGATGGTGGGCACATTCCGTGAGGATTCCGGACAGATTGCTACAGATTCGGAGGACAGCACGGTCCACTCCGACTCGGAAACATAGTGTGGTTCTGTTCCCCACGGTTACGCCCAGAGCAGCTGATGACTTATTGGATAACTGAACGAGAAGAAGACTCCACTCAAAGCAGTCTGGCTGGCCTGCATATGACGATATCCTTTATGTTATTTACACTGTTGGAGACTTCATGTGCCCCCCCCCTGCTAGCGAGCATAGAGGGACAGTTCAGAACTGTGATTTTAACTGCCTATATGCTTGATGGGAACTGCTGTTGCCCTTGCCCGGGCTGGGAGGGGAGGACCGGGAGTGTGATAAAGCGGGTTAGTCAGATTTAGATAGACCCATAGCAGTATACAGAAGCAGGGCCTGTAGACATAGAGAACTGGTGTGATCCTTCATTAGAGCCCCCGAGACAGGATGCCGTTGAGCCAGTGGCACCCAGGAGCGACCGATCAGAAGACCGAGATGGTGTCTAGCCGCCCCCCCAATAGCGTAGGCACTGTAGTTAGGATCTTATTGTTTTGTGTTACTATGTGGCTCAGCAAGATTGTATTGCTGCGCCAGAATTGTTTTGTTCTTGAAGGGGAGTTCAGGGTATGTAGTCTCCTGGTCGGGAGGTATGAGACATTATGTTGTTGCACTTCAGATTTACACACGCTCACTTACAGGGGATCATGGCTGAAACAACGGGGTCTTATCGTTTCACAACATGGAATGTACGAGGGCTGGGGCCATACAGAAACGTCATAGGATTCACTCCTTTTTGCTCAGACATCATACCCAGATCGCATTCCTCCAAGAGTCCCACCTTGTGGAGTCAGAGGCCCAGAAACTTTGGAGAAAATGGAGAGGAACCATCTACTCCACGACTTTTTCGGCATTCTCTAGGGGGGCGACCATTTGGATTAGACACGGAACACCATTCGTAGAAATAGAAAAGAAGGTGGATGATCAGGGGAGGTATGCCCTAGTGAAGGGCACCTTAGATGGTGAATTGATAGTGCTGGGCTGTATCTATGCCCCAAATTTAGACCAAGATAAATTTCTACAGGCGGTGGGTAGGGCACTGGTGGACTGGACTGACATACCCTGGGTCCTGGGAGGGGACTGGAATATGGTACTGGACCGGACCCTGGACAGATCACACCCTCCCCTACAAATGGCATGGCCTTCCCGTCTGTCTGAAGTGTTCACGGCGTGAGCGGAGGGATGGGGCCTGACGGACGCGTGGCGGATACTGAACTCGGCCCACAAAGAATATTCCTACTATTCACATATACATGACTTACACACTTGAATTGACCGGTTCATGTGCTCGCGTGCGCTTATGCATACTGTGGATAGCCCTGAGTACCTGGCCAAGACCTTTTCAGATCACAGACCCCTCACGCTCACTCTCCTATGGGGTAGAGTGCCGACCCCGGTGCCTACCTGGAGGCTTAATCCCCTCCTCCTGGAGGATGCCCCCTTCCGAGCAACACTGTCAGATACTCTGGCTAGGTATTTTACGGACAACTGGGATACGGCTTTCTCGAACTTAGAGGTGTGGGACGCTATGAAGGTGGTGGTGAGGGGAGCGGCTATAGGCCAACTGGTGGGGGCGAGATATGAAGTGCACAGACAGTTATGTAGGGTAGAGGACCGCCTTAACATACTGGAGAGGGAGGCGAGTGTAGACCCGGAGAAATGAGGGGAGCTGCAGGCGGCTAATATTGAACACGCAGAAATACTGGAAACACTCAGGAACATTGATTACAAGGACTATCTACGTCGCCAACACGCTGAGGCGGACAGATCGGGCACTTTGCTGGCCCGTCTGATACGTGACCAACCTGAAACCCCGGTGATAACACGGATAATTGATAGTGCAGGTAATTTGATTCAATCACAATCCGGGATTAACAGAGCGTTCCATGACCACCTGAGAACGCTTTATGCTCCTTCAGGTTGTGAGGACCCGGAAATGGTGCTTGAGTTTTTGCGGGACCTCCCCTTCCCGACGTTGTCTGATGATATGCGAAAGGAACTGGAGAGGCCAATAACACAGCAGGAAATACGTGTAGCCATCAAGTCTCTCAATCGCAACAACACACCGGGCCTAGACGGGCTCCCGGTGGAATTCTATTCAGTCTACGCGGATACCTTAGCCCCGGTCCTGGAAAAGATCTATAGGACTGCGTTCAAGGAGGGACGTTTGCCTGCGTCGACGATGCAGGCTTTAGTCACGTTGATACCTAAACCGGGGAGAGATGCCACAGATATGGGGAACTATAGGCCTCTGTCCATGCTTTCCACAGAGTATAAGATCCTCAGCAAATAATAGCCCTACGTATACAGTCATACCTTCCCACCTTGGTACATCGAGATCAGTGTGGGTTTCTCCCGGGCAGGAGTACGTCTTTAAACACGAGGCGACTGCATGCACTTATGACAAATACGCCGCAAGACTATCCCCGGGCAGGCTGTATAGCGCTGGACCTGAAACAGGCGTTCGACTCCCTGTCATGAACGTTCATGTTTTGCTACCTTAGAACGCTTTGGCTTTCCTGCCCCCCTACTAAGGTGGATCAGGTTATTATACACCGATCCTACAGCCAGGGCACGGACGGGTAGATATGTGTTGGATAGTTACCCGGTGCATAGGGGCACCAGGCAGGGCTGCCCCCTTTCCCCGCTCCTATTCATACTTGCCCTAGAGCCCCTAGCTATAGCCCTGCGAGCGCATGAGACTCAGATGGGTATCCCGGTCAGAGGCGTACATAATCTAATATCTATATACGCGGATGACATTTTATTGTACCTGAAAGACCTGGAGGCAGACCACGCTGTACTATCCGGTCTGGCAATGAACCCTGCAAAGTCGGATGGCTACTACTTTTTCAACGCGCAACACCCTGCTTTGGAAGGTACTGCATACCAGTGGCCCAGACCACGTTTAAGTACCTGGGAATACAGGTATACAGGACACCGGAGGATACCTTAGATAGTAATCTTAGGCGAGCTATAACACGCCTTAACAGCAGTGTAGGGTTCTGGACGTCCTTGCCACTGTCTGTTATGGGGAGAGTCGCACTTTCTAAGATGGTCATGCTTCCCCGATTACTGTATTATTTCGTAAATTTGCCCGTGATAGTTCCTCAACAGATATTTACCATGCTCAACACCATTCTGATTAACCTTATATGGGGCTCTAGCCGAAGACGTATCAGTCTCCGGAAGTTGCAACTGGGAACCAGAGCGGGGGGCCTTGGAGTCCCTGATTTCAGAGGGTATTATTACGCCAGCCAACTCCAATGGCTCTCCTACTGGGTAGCCGGCAGGAATCTACATGAGATTGGATTCACGCCAGAGAGGCTGGTGCGTGGGGAGCTACACTCTCTACTGCTGCCAAAAAGCAGGATCCCTTCGGACAGTCACCCGCTTCTCCACACAGCCCTGATATGCTGGAGAAGAGCACTGGCATATACCTCATCAACAAAGCCATATGCGACGAACATTCCTCTGCTGGGTATCCCGACACTGCAAGGTAGGACTACACGGCAGGTACTACACCCATGGATAGAGAATGGGATTGAGGATGTGGGGGCTTTCTTTGGGGACGGGACCCTGCTGGATCATGAGTCCTTCCAACAGATCACAGGTGCTCCCCCCAGACTGTATTTACTACATGCTGCAATTTCCCACTATATCCGGATCACTTGGGCGCCACAGCGACTTCAGCCCACACAACATGAGTTGGTTCACTTATTGTACTATATGGGAACAGGGGGACACTTGGTTAGATGGTTGTACACAGGGATCAGGGGACATGCAGCCATCCCACTCAACGCACTTAGAGACGCGTGGGCCCGGGCCACGGATGAAGTACTGACTGATAAGGATTGGCAAATTATCATAGAGCACCCCAGGCGAGTGTCACGGAATGGTAAATTTAGATTCATACAAACAATGGTGCTGCATAGGGCGTATCTCACCCCGAAGAGACTGCACAGGATGTTCCCGAACTCCCCACATACATGCCCACGCTGCGGGGAAGAAGAGACCGGACTCCTCCACATGGTTTGGGCCTGTGCACGCCTACGGGGATACTGGGCGGGAATCTGTCGGATACTGGGGACAGTTACTCAGATGTCGGTACCGGAAGACGCCCTATACTGCTTAGTAGGACTTCGCAAAAGACCCAAACAGTTGAAGGCCAAGTTGAAATTCTTGGATCTGGAGCTCCTATTAGCGGTCAGAGCCTTGATAATGACATGGAAATCCCCCCGGACACCCCAAACGTCCATGTGGCAGACAGACCTAGTGAAATGGGGCCGGGCGGAGGGGTCCTCCCTGAGGAGGGAGGAAGAGAAAGTTCAGAGGAAATATCCCATAGCACAGGACTGGGAGGTGATGCTGTTGGATCTGGAGAGGGTGGACCTTATACAGTCGCAGGGAGATGGTGAGTGATGCCTACAATGAGAGTGAAGCTGTCAGGACACGTCATCCCGGCACCCACGGCAGCGTACAGGACAAAAATAGGGCTACATTCGGATTTGCTTAGTATTGTGAGGAATCAGAGGTCACTATGCTATAGCTATATTACTGCGACCAGGAGACGAGGGTGGGCGTGTTGGGGAGGGAGGGAGATAGAAGCTGTTTTTTCCTTGATTTGTTTTCAGATGACTAATTATTCAGTTCTTGGGGAGGGTGAAAAGTAAAAAATGGGACTGATGAAAGTAACATGTGTTAATATGTGCAAATGTCACCTTGATGCAATCAGTCTTGAATAAAGAGTTTTAAAAAAAACCCAATATAAACCGTATTCCAATTAATTAAAAGAGAGTAAGGTTTACTCAACAAAAAGACACCAAAACAACTACAATCCAACGAGAAAAATCAAATATATGAATTTAAGAACATTTATGGTAAAAAACTCCAAGAAGAAGTACAGCGTCATTAATGGTCTGTTGTGTGATTTTAAGCCAACCGCGATGGAGCGCTTCTAGCTTTGTACTCCATTACAACTTCTCAGGTCACATTCAGCAGTTGGCTTCAGTTACCTTTTGTGTTTTCTTAACAAAACAGAATCTTGTGGTCAAAAGTTAGAGAACAAGAGAATAGACGTCAAAGGTTACCACAACTGACGTGTAAAGAATACTGAGAGGCGACCTCAAGAAAGAAAAGTCGGATTTCCATCAACTGCCCACAGTGGCCAGTGTCATCATTTGGATACCCTACTACCAACTCTCTTGATGATCGCAGAAAGGGGTATAGGAAAAGTTACAGAACCATGACCCACACAATCATGAAATATGTAACAGATAGGGTAAGTGATGGAAAAGGAGATAGTGCAGTGCAAAGTGAGTGAACATTAAAAAGAATTCGGAAGAAATAACTTCTTTTATTCTGACATCTCTTCCAATCCTAGTAAAAACGTGACAGTAAGCGGCTTTCAACAAATAGGCTGCTTAATAAAAGCTGGTCAACTAGTTTCAGCCTCTCGGACCTTGCGCCCAGGTTTTGTTCAGGACCTAGATTGTAAATCAGCTACTGCATTCTTATTATGTGCAAGAGTGCATATTTATATTCATATACAAAGAGTACCTCAATACCAGTGGGGTGATCTTCACACCTGTAGAAGAGATATCACATAAATACAAGTTGTCAGGTATGCGTCTCGTTACTCTCTAAAAGAAAGTCATCTCTATCTCAGGTTGGCTATCTTAAGGCGGAAAACAACAACAAAGTGGTTACACTCATCTGCTTTGTACGAGGTCTAGGCCTCACCTCACCTGGTACCAACTCAGGAGTAAGAGACCCCGCCCTGTAATACAATGAAGTCACTTGTCACAGGGGGATCTAATATATTGTAAGTTTAAAAATATTGCAAGTTTAAAAATACAAAATCCATATCTGTGTGTCATATCTATATACCAAACAACACATTTTGGGTCCAATGATACCAATCTTATTAATTGGCTGTTCAGTCATTCAGGTAATGTAGTCGTGTAAGGGCAATATTCTCTATGGTATCACCCGACCTCGCTGTAGCACAAACATTAGATCTATATAGCGCCACTAGTCAAAAGTCCATGGGGCATATTACCAGGGGGGCGATAGGCAATTATCGCCGGTTTAGCGCCGTTTTCCGCCGCTAAGTGGCGATAATTCTATCGCTCTATTAGCAAGCTGCTGCTAACTGATGTTAGCGACAGCTTTTAGGCGATAGCGAGCAGTTTGGGGCCTGCTTTGCATGTCAGCGATATTTATCGCTAATGACATGCAAAGTGGGCGTACCCAACCTGTTAGCGACTGAAAGGAGTCGCTAACGTCGCTATCGCTTATTAGCAAGGCAGGCGTAGCGATGGAAATATTCCCGCTATCGCCAAAAACTAACGCCTGCCCAGACCAGTTCTAAGCCATGGTATCCAATGGAAGGTGGATAACATGACTAAGAGCATTTCGTCGCTAATGCGTGAATATCGCTGTATTCTCAGCGATATTCATGCATTTTGCCACTATCGCTGGATATTTTAGCACAATGGAGAAAAACGTTGCTAATAGCATGTTTTCTTCGCTAACATATCCTGAGATAAATATCGCTACTTGTTGGTAATATGCCCCCTTCACTTTCACTATTCAGCATTTTAGGCTATTCAAATCTCTCATGACAAATCAATATAAACATTGCCCTTTTCTTAAGGTGTGTTATCTCGAGATTAAAAATCTTTAGAATTATTAGAATCAAAACTGGCCTCATTAAAGGGGAGTGTTTATTGTGCCCCACACAAATATTGCTCTTGTTGTATGTTTCCTACAAATAGCCCGTTAGGCCTTGTCAAAAAGATCCATTTTTAACTCAAGGTGGACCATTGTTTTGAATTGCAAAAACATTTCATGATCGATATGTAACAGACGTGTCGATCATGACCTTTGTGATCCAAGGTTTATTGTTTGTATTAAAGGAAAATCTCATTGGGGGTTAGCATCGGAAAATACACACATCAACAGACCTGCCCTGCTATTACACGAAATCGCGGGTGCACAATGCCAGAAACTATGACATCTATGAAATAAGGCAATAGGACAATTGTGTTTTGGCAAGAAGGAGGAGTGTCCACCCGCTCTTGAAGCTCTCATACGTCTATGTCCCTCCTTAACAGCTGAGGCTGTGGTGGAATGAAAGCCGCATTGCCATTTTCAGGCCTTTCTCCTCTGAAGGCCTGTCCCCTCTCACTAGGTGGGAAATGATTTTAAGTTGGCAGGCCTGCAGAATGCTCCGCAAAATGAAGGTAGCAGTACTGTTGCTACAGACTCCTACATGCTGCTGTATGTCCTGCAGCTGACAGTTAGTGCCATGAATGCCAAACAGTAAGTCACTTTAAGAGAAGGTGCAACATTGGTAGCCAAAAGAGTACTTCTGAGATTCTCATCTTTCTCTGCAAAGTCTGCCTTGTCAAAAATCCAGCTAGTCAAAACACATGCCCAGGTTGAGAGGTATACCGAAGAAGGCATTTTCAGTGATGGGCAGCCTTCAGTCAGATGATGACCTCACAGAGTAAGTACATCACATTGATAGTGATGATGTACAAGTCGTATGCCAAATAGACACTGTTGTCCATCATTTGTGCCACAGGAGTTGAATTAGCCTGCCTGCACTGAGACCCTCAAGTGCAGCAAACTCAGGCAATGTTTTATTGCTGTCCAAAATATACCTATCCAGAAAGGATCCTATCAAATGCTTTTAATGCATGAGGCCATAATGCAACATTCCCTGTGTATATCACGGAGCTGCTTCTGGTGCAGGCTGGCTACTGAGCTACAGGTCTGCTATGAAAGTGGGTCTGATGTAGGTACTCTGACTGCTCCTTGCCCGTGTCACCTTTTCAGAAGAAAAGAAAGTAGGGGAGCTATTCCCCAAATGGTTCATAGGCATTGGCAAACTGAGACCCAGTTGTAATTACACATTCATGAATTTGTAAGGCCAATGGTTCAACTTTTTAGACCCATCCCGTTCAACATTCCGAAGCAAGTCTGAAACCCGAAACTTCTGGAGCAGGACATCATATACTACATGGAGAGGTCCACTCTTTGGGTTTTGCACGTTGTGCTGGTTCGGGTGCCCCAAAAACAGTTTTGACCACAAGATCTACATATGTGTGAACATACACAGCTGAATCAGGCCGTACAAGGGGAAAGACATACATCCAGGCAGGGGGGGTCCTCCACTTGAGCATAGAAGCGTCACCCCACAAGCCCCAGAGCTGAAAAATACTGTTTTATTTTGCATCAACCCACCCTGAACTAAGTGTCACAACGAGGAGAGGTCAGCGCTGCTAAGTGGCAGCGGCAGAGAGCTATGGGCTTTAAAATGCACATGTCTCTTTGGCCAGCCGTCTAGGGCCGGCTAGCCAAACGCGCATTTTAAAGCTCTCTAACCCTGCATGCCATGGACAGCTATGTTAGAGAAAGTGCAGGCCTCTAGTACTCTTAGGAGCGTTGACAGAGGTTGCTCTATCCAATCCTGGCGCTGCGTTCATGCTGTGAAAGCAGCACCAGGATTGTGTAGTGCAGTTTCCTTCTTCTGAGCTTACAGAAGACTCTGGAGGAAGGACATTGCGAGGCAAAGAAAGAAAGGTAAGTATATCTTTTATTTTTTGTTGTGCCCCCTGCCTCCTCTCCTTTGGTGCATGCCAGCCGCCACTGACATCCAGGACAAGATACAACAGTTAAGTAGTGTTCAGTTTTTCAATAAGCTAAACCTAAGGTTAGAATACGCTGAAGCTTAGAGAGTTATAAACCTATATCACAAAATAAGCCACCCATTGAGGTCTTTCAGATGAAATAAGTGCTTTATTTTTGCTGGTGGTTGCAGGTGGGGCCGACTGGCACTCATATCTGGGTGCCGACACCTACCTTTCCTTATCAGACTTTGATCCAAAGCAAGAGAGAGAAAAACGTGCAATGGGGGATGAAGGAGGTCGAGAAAGATAAACAAGCATTGGAAATGCAATAGGTCTCGCATTAGAAAAGTTGGAGCTATTGGTCTTGTAAATGACAATTATTTTATTTATGTGTTGTTTTTTAAAATAGCTAAATTGATAGCTTTGTCATTTACAATGTTATGTTATGTTATGTTATGTTATTTACATTTTTAATGCGCACAGCTGCTCCAGCGAAGGAGCGTCCTGGCGCAATAGTTATAACTTTCGTGAATGTGACACCTACGAATGGGCAGTCTGCTCGCTCATGGTGGGGCCCAAAGTGTATCAAGCCAGCCGCAGGGATGCCTTCCTCCACGGGCAGGACAGAGTTACATATAAAACATTTATGATGAAAGTACAATACTGCTGAATAAAAAAAACGGTCCCTATTGGGACGTCTGAGCAGAGAAGTTTTAAACCATGAGCAATTGCATGGACCCCCCACTTCCAAGCTCTCCAATAAAACGTATGATAGTCAAAATTCCTGGTTTAACAATGTAGCCCATAGAAAACGGATTATTTTTCTAATTTGACAGACCAGCATGCCTAATAGAAGTTTAATGCCTTGGGTTTTAACCAAGGCGATTTCCTGCAGTAACATGGGCATTTCCTTTACAGTGCAAAAGTTATTTTGTGTTGGATAAGTGTTTTTTTCTCAGCGAAAATACCACTGTGCGCGGTATCACTTCACAGAGTGTTTTACTAGGGTGTAGTTTGGTCTGTATAGTGGTAGGCCAGGTTGAAACTATGCCAGCATATTTCGTTCATTTACAAGATGGTTTATGGAAAATTCCCGAAATCACGTCTCTTCGCGAGATGTGGCATTCGCTGTAAAAATGTATTGTGAATGCATGCATACTATACATGAGCGTCTGTTTACAATGCTTTGTTTAAATACATCCACATAGCAAAAATGTATGCGAGGACGCATTGTTTTTTTTTAACATAACTTTACTAAAACTAATTATAGCAATAACGTCTGTAGTGGAGGACCACATCTGTGAATGCAAATATTTGGGAACTAAAGTTTTAATTGCAAGCGCTCTGCCCCGGTGGACACGAAGTAACTTGAACATTCGGCTGTTACTGTGGTGCCCCATTTCTGAATCATTACAATAATTCAGCACTGATTAGTAGCATAAGGGCCTGAACGGAGAAATAAATATAAAAGTTAACAAAAACACGCAGGGGGCCCTAAATATATATACTGCCCGTGTCCCACCAAATATTAAAATGTCACTAAGTCAGAGAGTATATCTGAAGCTGCCAAACACATTTCGTAGGTCTAGCACCTCACAAGTAACACGCAATATAAGCTTTTGGGATACGGATTGCCATGCAAAATAAACAGGTACCATCGACTCGTGGAGCTTCCTCGTACAGGCAAAAGGAGCCGTGGGATAACATTCTAACACCACTACCAACCGCAAGCAGGAACTCCAGATTTTTTTGGGCAAATATTTTACTGTTTTAAAAGTAATTATACGTTCTATAAAACGGAGCAACAACTGCGATTACTTAGCAAAGTCAAACGCTGGGGTATAAACCTTTACCTTAATAGAGTTCAAGCGCACGCATATAGACAACCGGAAGAGAGATCTCAGTTTAAAAGCGAAGACACGACGGCCACGCGCCGAACACTGGACATAGCGACAGCGCTACAAGGCACGGCCCACGCACCCTGCCACGGAGATCGGGGTGCACGGGCGGGAATAAAGAGATGGGACAACGGGCGGGCGGGAGTAAAGAGATAGCAGACAAGGGGTGCACGGGCGGGAGTAAAGAGAGGGGAAAACGGGCGGGAGTAAAGAGATAAAGAGATGGGGACAAGGGGTGCACAGGCGGGAGTGAAGAGATAGCGGACAAAGTTGTATGGAAAAGAAGCGGAAGGGATAGCAGGCTTGTTCCCCTGGTTAGGTGTTGTCGCAACAGGCCTGCATTGCTGTGGGGAGGGGGGAGGAGAAATGCGACGCGGCAGGCAGGGGAGGGGGCGGAGCGGGGGTGTGGGAGGAGGGAGAGCGGATTAAGGAGAGCGGGAGGAGGCAGCGAGTCAAAACGGAGGGCATTGCTATGGGGAGGGGGGAGGAGAAATGCGACGCGACACGGCAGGCAGGGGAGGGGGCGGAGCGGGGGAGCGGGAGGAGGCAGCGAGTCAAAACGGAGGGCATTGCTGTGGGGAGGGGAGAGGTGCGACACAGCAGGCAGGGGAGGAGACTAGGAGGAGGAGGGGGGAGGAGAGTAGGGGAGGCACGGCCTAGCGGCCGTGCAATCAAGAAGTGAGGGGGCGTAGCTGGGGGAGGCAGTGAGAGAGAGAGTAGGCAAGGCAGGCGGCTGGGGGCATGTGCACGCGCTTTTAAGCTCAATGCGCATGCGCATTGAGCTTAAATTTCTCGTGCACTGCAAGGAATCGCCACGATCCCTTGCAAGTTGGTTCAAGAGTGGATAAGCCCCCATAGTCTTGCAAGCTTGATGCGCATGCGCATCGACAGGCGAGACCTAAAAACAGTAACAAAGGGAGAAATCAAGGATGAAAAAGAACCTGCAAGAATGTAATAAAGAGTATGGTGGGGAAGGAAGAGGAGGGCAGTGAAATCCAGATTATGCAGCCTTATTATTTGCCAATCCCGACATTCATCAGCTCCAGCTGCAGGCTTGTGCAAAACCCTTTCGCCACCAGCCCTTATTATGTTACAAATTAAGCACTGGAAAAGCATCGCAGTCATGGTGTTTCCTATGCAGTAAGATTTTCTAGGACGAGGTAAAGAAAATCATCAGATACATACCCTGCTGACTGAATTACACTGAAGACATTCTTGCCTTTGAAAACTAAAAGAGAAACATGATGCAGTACACCTCATGAGATGAACTGAACATTAGATAAAGGCAAGTGGGACTTTTCCACTCACTCACTCATGTTCTGTGGCCATAGCTTCTCAAAAGCAGACATGCTTCCATAACTTGGCAAAGTGGAAATTCTCACCTTGGCATTTGCTCTTAATAAAATGTTGTTTCCTGTGCTTTTAGTTATTGCCAATTACTGCACACAATACATTCAGGGCTTTCCATTAATCATTGTATCCCAGCAAGACCTTTTCAAGAAAGTCACAAAACAATTAGATCCCACAGTGCCACAGTATATGACATAGCCTACTTTAACCCTTTTCAGAACATTGAGACAACTGTTGATGCCAGCCTGGTTTGTTTTAGGCTAGTGCATGAACACTGGTCCCTAAAGGAGTAATTCAAGAAAACTATAATCAAAGCCAAAAGGTAAGTTAGTCGCATATTTATCAATATCTCAAGCAACTCAGCAAGCCACTTTGCTGCTCTTTATTTTTTTGGTTGAAAAAGCTTTACTAAGATCAATAGAATTAACAATGACATTAGCAAGAAGAACAAAAGCAAACAGGCCAAAAAGAAAAGTACAACTTTGCTAATGACAAGCTAGGGAATAAAGCATTTTTTGATTTTAAGGGGGGGTAAGGAAGGGAAGAGGGGAAGGGAATGAAATATGCTACGTCAAAGCAATATTATAAAGAAATAGCGGCATAAGAAGAAATAATACAAGCAGAAAATAAAAGTACCCAAAATATACATAACATAGCAATAAGCAAAACTGTAAACAGTATTGAAGTGCACACAGAGGAGAGAGTAAAATTCTCAAGGTGGTTTAAAATGATCAGAGTTAATGGGAATCGGTAGTTTCCGAGCAAAGTGGTCCAGATATGTGATAAGGGGTAACCAATATAATTCTACATTACTAGGGGGTTTACAAGAGGAAGCAAAGGAGACATCCAATCTATGAAAATGACATAAAGAGTTCCACCAATGACGTATGGAGACATTAGTAAGGCATTTCCAATTGGAAGCAATATGTTGAAATGCAAGTGCAATCATCAAATCAAAGAGACCTGCTGAGTGTGAAGGGAGAGTTAGAGAATCTGAGAGAGCACCAATAAAAAGGAGAGAAGGTGAGTGTGGGACAGAGAGTGAGAAAACTTTAGAGATGTAAGACCAAACATGTGTCCAGAAAGTAGAGACAGTAGGACAGAAAAAGAATCTATGCAGAAGGTCAGCATCAGGTGCATCGCAAGTACAACAATTAGAAGAAGAGGAAGAAGAAGACGTGAAACGCGAGAGGGAAAGAGGGGAAAGATAAAGTCTGTGATAGAGAAAAAATATAGATTGAGTGAGAGAGGCTGAGCATGATACTTTCAGGATTTTGGACCAAAGTTTATCCTAAAGGGAAATAGGTCAAGTACATCCGAAATCCCTTTCCCAGGAAAGTTCCAATTTGGACTTAATTCTATCCGGATTAGGGGAAGAGAAGTATTGATAGATAAGAGATGCCTTGGGAAACATAGTGAGAAGAGCAAGAAGAGGAGGTGGATCAAAAGGAGGAGTAGAGGAAGGTAGGGAATAGTAACGATCAAGAATGATTTCCATAAAAATATTTCTGTAGAAAAGAACGGGGACAATGAAATTGAAGTTGAAAATGGGGAAAGGAGCAAGGAGAAATACCATCAAAACGCTGATGAACCCAATGATACCCTTCAGTCTCCAAGAGGACCAAAAAAGAGATCTATTATGTAGGAGAATAAGCAAATTGTACCAGATGGGGAGGAGTAGGAAAGACTCACACGAAATGAGTGACGAAGAAAATAAAGGCTTAAGAAGAGAAGAAGTGAACCTAAATAATGGAAGCAAATCATAAGGAGACTTAGAAGAGAAGCGAACAATCTCCTGAAAAGAGAAAGGAGACAAAAAGGACTGCTCAATATCAAGCCAAAGGGAAGAGAAAGGGGAGGACTCTGAAGAAAGCCAGCGTGAGGCCTGACGGAAGGAAAAGGATTTGTGGTAAAGGCGAAAATCTGGAAAGTTAACACTCCCATTCGATTTAGGCTTGCGAAGAAAGAGAAGATAAATTCTAGAGGTTTTGTTTTTCCAAAGAAATTTCGAGATAGAGGAATCGATGTGCTTGAAATATAGGGCGGGAATATATACTGGTATCAAAGAGAGAACATAAATAAGAATAGGGGCTATCATCATCTTGACGGAATCAAGTCGACCCCACCAGGAGAGGAAAAGAGGATTCCAGGAAGAAAATAACTGATCAAGACGAGAGAGAACAGCGGACATATTTAATTTAACAGAGGAGGAGATAGAGTTAGAAAACCAAACACCTAGATACTTAATTTTAGTGTTATTCCAGGCGAAACCAGTAGAGGAGAAGAGGTGAGGGAGACAAAATTTAGTAAGGGAAAGAATTTCTGTTTTGTCGGAGTTGATCTTATAACCAGAAACACGAGAGAATGCCTCAAATTCAGATAATAAAGGAGAGATGGATGACTCCGGATCGGAAATAAATAAAAGAATGTCATCAGCATATACAGAAAGTTTTAATTGATGATCTCCATACGGAAAACCGGAAATGCAAGCAGTTTGACGAATGGAGGACAAAAAGGGTTCAAGGGCTAAAACAAAAAGGAGAAGAGAAAGAGGGCAGCCTTGGCGAACTCCTCGATGAAGGGTGAAAGAAGAAGAAAGTCTGCCATTGACAAGTACAGAGGCTTTGGGTGAAGAATATAATAGAGAACTAAGAGAGATTAACTTGGGGCCAAAGCCATGCCATTTGAGTGCAGCAAATAGAAAGGACCAATCCACCCTATCAAAGGCTTTTTCAGCATCAACAGAAATAGCAGCCAAAGGAATGGAGAGAAAGGGGGCTTTATTTAAAATATTTAAAAACAGATGATAATTGTCAGAGGTAAGTCTTCCCTTGATAAAACCGCATTGTTCTTTGCCAATAAGATGGGGCATGTATGAATCTAAGCGCAAGGCAAGTAGTTTAGCAAAAAGGTTATAGTCAACATTTACCAATGAGATAGGGCAGTAATTTTTACAGAATTTGGGATCACGGCCCTCATTTGGAATGAGACATATGGTAGCATCTTGAAAGGTACCCGCAGCCTCGCCAGAAGAATAAAAGGATTGAAACAGCAACAAAAGTTTAGGTAGTAAAAGATCGGAAAAGTGCAGAAAGAACTCCACCGGGAAGCCATCAGGACCAGGGGTCTTACCCTTAGTGAGGGAAGATAGAGCCATAGAGAGTTCATGTAGGGAAAGATCGAGATCAAGGGTGGAAAAGTTAAGATGGGAGGTAGGGACTTTCAGTAATTTTGCAAAGTAAGATCGAAGCATCGCGGAGGTAGGGGGATTCCAGACTGTATAACTGTTGATAGAAAAGTTGAAACTGCTCAAGAATATCTTTATCCGTATGAAGAAGAACATTGTGGGGAAAAAGGTGGACTCAATGAAAGTACGCACCTTACGAGATTTGAGGTAGTTAGCTAAGCGTTTTCTGGATTTATTACGGCCTCCGTAGTAGCGCACAGTACTACGAAGAAGGATAGAAGACGCATTGTCCGTAGTAAATTTGTTAAAGGAAATCTTTGCACGTAAAAGTTCAGGAGACATACAAGTATCTGACGAAGTGTAAAATTGATGTTCTAACTTTTTAATATATGCAAGGGAAGATTTACGTTTTTGGAGAAATTGTTTCTTCTTCTTGGATACAAAGTCAATAATAAACCCTCTTGCAGTGGCTTTGAAGGAGTCCCAGATGATGTGAAGGGGAGTGTTGGGAGTAGAATTGATTTGGAAAAAGCTGTTAGTAAATGTTCGGAACGAGGAAGAGAAGATAGGGTCAGTAAGGATTGTGGAATTAAAGCGCCAACGAGAAGGCTTGGGGAGAGGTGGGAGTAAGTCAATATCAGTTATGATAGGCGCATGATCTGAAATAACGATAGGTTTAATAAAAGAGGAAAGTAGATTTTGAGTGAGAGAAGGAGAGAGAAAGATATAATCCAATCTAGAGGATGAAGCGTGAGGGTGTGAGAAAAAGGAATAGTCTAAGGTATCAGGGTGTGTGAGTCTCCAAGAATCAGAGAGATTGGTTTGAAGTATAGTATTCAAAAAAAAATTTGAGGTTTGTGAGGAACAAAGCGGACAGCAGATTTGCGATCCAGGAAAGGATCTACAAATTGATTACAATCACCACCTAAAAGGAAAAAGTCGTCTTTGTATTGCACACATTTGCTAGTGATTAAAGGCCAAAATGCATAATCAGGTTGAGAAGGACCATAAATGTTGAAAACAGTTAGAGAAATTGAATTAATCAACAACTTAACTAGAATCCATCTCCCTTCCGAATCCCTCTCTTCTAATAGTACAGTACATTTCAATTTTTTATGAACTAAAATAGCAACATCATTCTTTTTATTAGAAGATGGAGAAAATAAAACTGTACCAACCCAGTTCCTTTTTAGCTTAAGGGACTCAACATCATTAAGATGAGTTTCCTATAAAAGAACAATATCAGGGCTATAGGAGGATAAATGAGAAAGTACTCTCTGCAGCTTAATATGGTTATTAAAACCTTTTACATTCCATGAAATAACTCTAAATTTGCAAATAAGGAAAGTATAATAACATTAAAACTTGCAAAAAGGTTAAAAAAAACTTGAACCTGAGTAGAGAAAAAGAACCAAAAACGAGAAAAGATAAGCAAGACTAAAGTGTAAGGGGGAGGGGAAAAGAAGGAAAAGAGAGGAGGGAAAGAAAAGAGTGAAGAAGAGACAGTACACATTCAAAGGATGACTGAAATCAACGTACCTGAAGAAGTGAAACATGAGGAAGTGGGGAAGCGGCGACACTCTAGAAGGGAGGGAATCGGACCGCACCAGGACAAAAATAAATTGAGAAGTTGACAGGTTGATACACGCAGACTGAAGGAAGGATACCAGGTAACGACGTTGCAGGGGAAAGGCCACACGGGACAAGGGGAAGAACTCCACAAGTCTACTAGAGATACAAAATGGTAAATGACTTTAAGAAAAATGACAACAAAAACGTATGATATAACTAGTCAATGAGCAAACACGAGAACAAAAGACGAAACATCATTACAATAAACGCACTATAAAATGTAAAACAACAAGTATGCATAAGAACGCAGAATTATTAATAGACTGCAAAATGAGACTAAAAACCCATTTGAAAAACAAAACAGTAAACAAGGAACAGCATCAGAACTACAGTAGGAAGAAAACCCAACAATTATAAGACTAGAGGGCAAGCTGATCAGCCACATGAGGAGGTGGACTTATCCATGGCACCACCAGACTGGAGATGAATGAAGTTCTTTAGTTAATCAGGATCTTGAAAGCTCCAAGTTTTATTTTGATGAGTGACCTTAAAAGTACAAGGATGAAACAAGCCATATCAAGCGCCCATAGAGCGTAGAGGTGCACGAAGATTCAGAAATTCCTTCCTCCTGGATGCTGTAGCATTAGAGACATCTTGGGAAAGGAACACTCTTTGACCTATCCAGGAGATTTGACGTTTGGACCTGGCTGCAGAAAGAACTGACAAGTGATCCGTAAACTTAAAAAAAAGAATAATGACACCTCTTGGTTTAGGGGAATCAGATGAGCATGGACCAAGTCTATGAGCTCTCTGAATGCTGAGAGAAGTGGCAGGAGGCATGTCCAATAGTTTGGGAATGAAAGAGGTGAAAAATGCTACAGGATCATCCCCTTCCAAAGATTCTGGAAGACCATAAACACGAAGATTATTCTGTCTGTTTCTGTTTTCCAAATACTCAGTATGTTGGTGTAGGGTGCAAACCGACTTCTACAAGGAGGATATACGTTGAGAGTTGGACTGAACCTCTGAGACCTGTTGTTCCACAGATGATATTCTAGCATCCATAGATGACCACTTGTCCTTTAAAAGTTGCATGTCTCTGCTAGTTTCCTCAACAAAAGGGCGCAAGGCGCGAATCTCCTCCAACAGCAGCTCCATAGAGATTGAAGAAGACGATTTGTCTGGAGATAGAGGGTCTTGCTTTAGGCGCTTGGAAGACGCATTAGGAGGACAGGATTTACTTGATGACGAGGGTGTTGAGGAGGATCGAGGTGGAGCCTGCTCAGCCATTTGCTCTGTAGCTGTGGAGACGTTGAAGGAATCTAATGAAGATGGTGCTTCAGAAGATTTAGAGGAGATAAAAACAAACTTCGGTTTGCGCAGTCTGCCCATACGAAGAAGTTACTGTGGTTGACTTAATAAAATAACAAAGTGTCAGAGGGTCAAACAGACAGAAGCAAATTGGCACACTGAGGACGCGAAACCAGTGAAAATGGATAACTATGTGCTCCTGGGGAGGTTAGGAAAGTAGGTACACATATGCAGTTTTATGGGGGCACCCTCAAGCCATAAGTCATGGAAATGTTAAGACTGAGGTAAAAAGTATAACATTTGTTCAAGTAGACTCCATTAGCGTAAAGGCAATCACAAGTAGCTGTTGATAGTAAACACAAAAAAAAACATTTACAAGGCACTTGAAAAATATCAAAACCTGTAAGCGCAGTATCTGCCTAGCATGTGACAGGAGTATGCCAAGACAAAGGGGGTCAAAAAGAAAAGAGGACCAAAAACCATAGATGAAGCCAAATAGTTTTATTTGAAGCGGAAGTATCCTGGAGGAGCATCAAAGAGCACTAGATTTTGCAGTCAAATTGAAGAATTTTTTTTATATAGGTGCAAGCAGGTAGCAATGATGACCAAACTTGTGTAGTAAAAGAAGAGATGCATAAACCATGACACCTGTGAGGACAGCATACAAAATGGCGGCTACTGCTGACTAGAAACAGCAGTGTCAATGTTGAAGAGCGAGCACATATTAAAGACACAAATGGGCAATGCAATAAAAAAAAAAGCGTGAGCAAGAGCATATACTCAGTTGATAATACACCCTCTCCTAGTGAAGCTACTAGTCTGAGGGTTCCTTCAACATCTCACTTTGCACTAATAAACCTTAATGACATCTGTTTGAGACTTCCGCCATGAAAAAGAACTTTCTCTAGTTCCATTTTCCCTACGTTTTGTGCTTGCACGGCTGAGCTGGTCTTTAAACTCTTGCCTACATAACCCCAGTAATCCACATTATGGGACTAAGATGATCAACTTAGAGGAGGACATGGCCCTAATTATTAGCCCTGCGTAGTTACCTGTCGAGAGCTCACCTCTTCTAACCTCTTGTTTACACCATTATCCCCTTCAAGGGGTGTGCCTAGCTCTAGAAGTCACCTCCACTTATCTGACAGCTGGTCAAAGTTTCATCAATATCACACTCAAGGTTGAATGTTTCTCTTCCAGTGCTATTGTGTGACAGAGGTAGTACAACAGTTGAGTCTGGCATGTCCCGAGGGTGGTGGAGCAGGGGGGGGGGGACGGAGGAGGTTACACATAAAAAAAACTAAAAGGCACTAAGGCACTTACCTTTTCTATGAGTGCAACATCCTCCTTGATCGTCCCTCCTCGAGGCAGGCAGGCTGCCAACTCCCAGCCCAATCCTGGCGCTTTTCTCATGCAGCATGAGAGCAGTGCTAGGATTGGTGGGAGTGACCTCTATCAGCGCTCACAAGAGCAATGGAGGCCTTTTAAAGAAGTTTAAAATATGCATGCCTGGCTGGATGTTGCAAGATTGCTGGCCAAAGAGACATGCGCATTTTAAAGTTTAGAGCACAAAGCTCCCTGCTGCCACTAAGCAGCAATGCCCCCCCTCCATCCTGCCACTCAGTTTAGGAAGGGCCGGTTGCTGAAAAATAAAATGGTAATAAATAAACGTTACCTTTTTATTTTTTTACTCTGGCCTGAGGCTTTTGTTTGTGGGGCTACGCTCCTCTGCTCAAACTGAGGAGCCGCCCCCTGGTGTACTGACATGATCTGCCACTGGCATGACCTGCCACGCAAATCTGAGTGCCAAAAATTAACTGGCTAATAGGCCTCACAATCTGCCTGTTCTGAAGGATGTGCCTCCTGTATGTGTTCTGCCACTAATGTTAGTCTTGTGGTCCCCACACACTGAGTGATCAGGAAGCCTGAGAGCCCCATTAGACTGGTCTTTGTACAAATAGTCACCTTTTGGCGCCCTCGTCTGCAGTCAGGGTTAAGAAGCCTTGTGATCCTTCCTTGAAGGATGCGCTGATGCTAGTTGAGCAGGATACCTCTGGAATTGTAGGTGACCTGTTGTGTGAAGGCCCCTGGTACAAATTAGGGACAAACAGCCTCCTCCACACTTTAAAAGCAGCTTCAAATATGTGCTGAACGTTTGTCTACATTTGTTTGAACTATTTTGGTTACATCTGTAATGGGTCAAATTTAAGTCTGTTTTTGATACCTCTGGTTAGTCATTTTTCTCTACATCATGGATATTCAACCTGGTACTCTCCAGAGATATCGCGGAGCTGCCCTTCAACCAACTTCTCTGTGAAGTTCACTGAAGAACCAAAGATCTCAGCTCCATTGTCATGAATTGCCCCTCAACATCAAGTGCCCCATCGAGATAGTGTCGGTGAGTAAACACTTCTATCAGTTTGAAAGGAATACTCAGTGGTGGCTAAAGACCTGGGTGACAGGTGACAGTCGTACCACTTGCCCAGTCAGGAGCGGATCTGAACTGTGACTGCAAAATGTATCATTATTTACACTGGTTTGCAAGATTCCTGTTCTTGGTCTACATCAGAAGTTAATAAACATGTGTCAAGGTCCTGAGGTCATATTTGTTTGAGCTAGATTTTTAGACTTCATTGATGAGTTAATGCATATGTTTTATTTAATTTTATTTATTTAAGAGTTTTATATAGCGCTTGCCAGACCCGAAATTATCAGAGCGCTTATATATCGTGATGCAATCAGTTATACAGTATTACAATAAACAACATTGTCTTGTGTCGATTCTTATTCAGGCGGTCTTGGGAGCAAGTAAAAAACAGGCAATGGAGAACTTTCTTGTTGAAGTGTCTATGGGGCCGATTACGAGTCCGCCCGCCATCGCATCTACAAAAGGGACCACCCGCCATAGTTGCGGCGGTCCCACCATACCAATCATACCAGTGTGGTGGGGCGCACCCTGTATATTTTACATTGCGGCGGGCGGTGCTGCAAGCAGCACCCACCGCAATGTAAAATGTGCATCGTGTGCTTTTACATGCACAACGTGACAGGCACAGCACGGTGCCTGCCACATTGTACATGTAAAAGCAAGGGGGTACCATAGGTACCCCCCATGTGCACCCCAACACCCTAGGGGGAGAACAATGAGCCCCCAACATCAGGAACCGCCAGCCTTTCCATGGCGGCAATGCAGCCATGGAAAGGCTGCTCTGAGCCTGCATCGAAATATGGATGACGGTGTCTTCCAGACACTGCCACCATATGAAACCCTTTTCCGCCGGTTGATGAGGCAACCGGCGGAAAAGCAGGGACGGTCTTCCCGTCCGCCGCAGACCCCCCAGCCATCATAATATGGCGGGGGGTCTTTGCAGTGACAATGGCAGGTGGATTGCCCCAGTCGGGCTGGCGGTGTCCACCGCCGGCCCGGCGGGGCGATCCGCCCATCATCGTAATCAGCCCCTATGTTCTGCGCTGGGCAGGATTCCTTTGGTGGTAGAGCTCTGTCACATTGTGAGGCATCCCTCCATTCAGATGAGATCGGTTGAGGAAGAGGTAGGTCTTTGAGCTGGCTTTTGAAGTTTACGAAGGAGGGATTAGTCCTGATGTGGACTGGTATAGAGTTCCAAATTTTGGGGGCATTTCCCGAGAAGAAGCGAGACACAGTTTTTTGTTTAGGTTTCGGTTCACTCGCTGGTCTCTAACGGGGCTTTAGGGTTATCCTTATCTTACCATTGGTAAATTGGGAGTTATACTGGACCCATCTGGTTTGGTTTCATGGAGTTTTTTGCTTTGGTACTGACTTCCAGATGGGGCACACTTACAAACTGTAATCACATCTGCCCCTGGAGGCTCTTGTTTCATTTTGTACAGAAAAAAGGGGAGAGTGGAATGTGTGAATTAACCCCACATTACTGGTAATCATTTGGGGAGGCATTTAAATCCACTATTTGTATGCCACTAAAGTCAGGGACAATGTTCCTTCAAATCAGCTATGGTCCTGCACAGAGCTAGACTGGCAACCAAAATCTACACTGACAAAAATGCTCAAATCAGCCCTACGCCACAGAAAGCCATAACTAAATAGGCTCATGGGAGCATGATTGGGTCACAGCAGTCCATCCTGCACTACAAGCAGCCTGGTAATCCACATCCCACTGGGAAAATGCCAGAGTGGCAGAATGGTCAGTTCAGTCAACATACTGCTTCCATAAGAAGATTCCAGCCCAAACTGCTAAGTCAAATCCCTCATGTGCATAAATAGTCCCAGATAGGGATGTGCAAAATTTGAGTAATTTTGAAAAAAATCATGTGAAATTACCTGAAATGCAATGTGGCATTTTGCATTAAAGTTTAGTGTGAAATGCATCACACAAGCGTTGTGAATATAAGCTGCTTACGTTCTGTTTATTCACATTTATCTGGTACTCTTGCAATAGGGTTTTTCCATGAGTGACCACCAATTTCGCCAAGTGGCATAATGGTGTAATTTCGTGGAAGTTTAAGTAAAAGGGCTTATGTGAAATATCGAAACTAATGTGAATTACAACAGTATAATTATGATTTCGCATGAGATAAATTCCTGTATTTCACTCACCACTTGTTTATTTTTCTTGTTGTTTTCGGATCAAGTACTATTGCGATGTGGCATTTAGGGCTGCCTTTCCTGACGCTGTAAGTTCTCTGAGGTGGGGTGTGCTAACTTTTCTATCTTGGGGGACCTCAATTTGCACTTTGAGAATCAGAATATCCTTACGGTGTGCTGTATTCTAGCCGATCTGGAGGCTCTTCAACTCCAACAAATAGTGCTGCACCCCACACATGTAGGCGGCCATACGTTAGATCCGTTTTTTACTAACTTGACAGAGGCCACAGTTGCGGCCGTTACTCCGCTCGGCTGGACGGACCATTCTTCGGTGGCCATCTATGTCCCCTTGCCGGGAATTTCTTCTTCTGCTCCCGTAAGGATGGTCTCCACTCGGCACTGGAGTAAACTGAGACTTGAGGACCTTCATCGAGTCCTCGCGGCAGTGCCGTTGGGACCTTTGGAGGACGTAGATGCAGGTTACGACCGGTTCTGCTCGTGGGTTACTAAGGCACTTGATTCCCTAATTCCCATCTCGACTAGGAAAATCAGCTCCAGGGAGTCAAGCCCTTGGTATGACAGTGCTTTGCGCGCACTCAAGGGCAGTTGTAGGCGAGCAGAGAGGGAGTGGCGGAAGGTGTACGACAGCGGGAAGAAGGTTGTTTACCTCGCTGCCGTTAAAATTTACCATCGCGCTATATGCCGGGCCCGGGCAGCTTTTTACGCTGCCGAGTTCGGCAATACCCCTAACCCATCAAAAACCATCTTCAAAGTGGTGAAGGACCTTGTGGCAAAGCGGGCCTCGGCTACAACAATGAGCTCCACGGCGCATTGTGAGGCTCTTGCCCTGTTCTTCTTAGAAAAGGTTCAGAACATCTACTTAACATTCCCTGATACTAGGCCACCGGCAGGTACTCTATGTAACATCTATGGAGATTTTCTGCTTCATGTGTTGCCCCCGTTGACATCTGAGGGATTTGACATCTTGGCTCAGCAGGTGAAATCTGGGTCGCCCGCTGATCCGCTTAAGCCAGCCCGTTTTAGAGACCAGCTGTTTGTGGGCCGTACCTCGGTACTCTCCCTGATTAACATCTCGCTGGCTTCCGGTACGGTTCCAGCTAGTTGGAAGCGGGCTGTGGTTTCTCCTATTTTAAAGAAACCTTCCCTGGACCCGGAAAAGCCGGAACATTATCGGCCTATTTCCCTGCTCCCTTGGCCGACTAAAGTCGTGGAGGCCCATGTGAACAAGGTTCTTTCCGACCACCTCACTCGAGCTAACATCTTAGACCCCACCCAGAACGGGTTCCGTGCTGGTCACAGCACGGAGACCGCCCTTCTCACCATGGCTGAACACCTTCGCACAGTGATGGATGCAGGACAGACGGCGGCGCTTGTATTATTAGATCTAAGCGCCGCCTTTGATACTGTCTCCCATCCCATCCTGTTGCATCGCCTGGAGGAGATTGGGGTGGGTGGGTCCGCCCTCCAGTGGTTCCAGTCCTTCCTCGATGGTCGCTTCTTCAGTTGCGGTGCCACCGTTCCAGTCCAAGTTCCATCCTCTGAAACAGGGAGTGCCGCAGGGATCCTCGCTGAGTCCCACGTTGTTCAATCTATACGTGAGACCGCTGGCTGAGGTTGTCAGGCAGTGGGGCATGACCATGGTGTCATATGCCGATGACACCCAGCTAGCGGTTACTATCAGCGGGGATGTGGACCAGGATGCCCCCAGGTTTCAGAGTGGACTTAGGGCGGTGGCAAGCTGGATGAAGGCCAACTGTCTCCAGCTCAACGCGAAGAAGACCGAGATCATGATCGTCGGTAGAAGGGTGGATCTCTGGGGGGACAGGTGGTGGCCTTCGGAGCTTGGGTCGGCCCCTCTTCCGGTGACGGAATTAAAAAACCTGGGAGTGTGGATGGATCCCACTCTCAGTTTTGTGGGGCACACGAAGAAAACGGCTGCCTGTTGTTTTGGAATCCTCCGGGCTCTGCGACCAGTCCTGAAGTTCTTCGACCCCCGCACCCGGCAGTTGGTAATACAGGCGACTGTTATATCGCTCCTGGATTATGCCAGCTCTCTCCTGGTGGGGGCTAATCTGGCTGAAGTCACCCACCTCGAACGCGTGCAGAACGCTGCCGCTAGAGCAATCGTTGGTCTTCCTAGATCCTGCCCCGTTTCCAGTACTTTGAAAGCGTTGCACTGGCTGCCAGTCAGGGCCAGAATTCAATTCAAGGTACTGTGCCTGGCCTTTAAGATTCTAAAGGGTACGGCTCCTCAAATTCTTACGGACAGGACCTCCTGTCCTGGTACGTCCCCACTCGGCCTCTGAGATCTTTGGGCCAAGCTCTTACTATCACCCCTCGATATAAGTTGTGCCGTGTTGGTGGTCGTTCCTTCCGGGTCAAAGCAGCCGAACTGTGGAACTCCCTCCCGGTGGAGATTCGGTTGTTGGAGGATCTTTTCTCCTTCCGTAAGGCTATTAAAACCTTCTTATTTTAACCTGGTTCCTTCTCTTTAGTTGTTTTGTTTCCTGTGGCTGTTGCGTGTTACCTTGCCATGCGCCAGGACGCCCCTTAGCTGGGGCAGCTGTGCGCAGTACAAATTCACGTAACATAACATAACATAACTTAATAAAAGTGCCCAATGGAGTGGTAGGATTGTCTGGTGCTGCAGGTAGCATCCACTCAAAAAAACCCTAGCTCCAGTCAATCACCAGGGCATTCATCGAGAAGAACAACAGCAATAATGATGCAGTTTACACCAAGCCATTCACCCATTGGTTTTTCTTCACACGCCCTTGGGTGTTCCCGAAGGCCAACTAATTCTCAAGTACTATCAAACAGGACAACTTAAATTGAACCCACAAGATCACTGGAACCAGTGATACACAAGATAATCCCTTTGTCCTCAGTAACCAGGTCAGTGGTATGTACTGCGTTAACTGAAACAATTAGTACCCTGAGAATTTCTGTGTGAAAGACTATCGATTCCCTGACCATGAAAATATATGTAAGATAAGCTCTGCTCTTCTGCCTTCACACTGCAACATTAGAGTAGATCTCTTCTGGCTCTACCATGGACCACGCACAATCTCAGGTGCCCTACTCTGTGTGGTTCTAGGTGTCTCACCAGCACCCACTCCAGTATTGCACTAGGATGAATAGTTAACCCCCCTACACCTCTATTGGGAAGACTATAGCAATCTTTTTGTCTTTGTGGATGTACGTAATGGTTAAGGACCAGTTTCGTAATTCTCGATTGCGACTAGGTATATTCTCCAAAGAGGTTTGTGAATTACTAGTAAAACTCTGGAACAATGGTAGTGTAGAGACAGGTGATAATACGTCGTTGCCCCCTGTAACAGATTCCTGCTTTGAAAATTGAAAGACCAGAGAAGGATAAGGTGGCAACCATTTGAATTTGCCACTCTGGAAAGGCTGAGCAGGAGGATTGACTCTATAGATGCTGGCATCGCTTGTAGTTCATGTTCTGGTGCCACAGAAATACCCCAAACCCTCCCCGCTAAGTCCCTAAAATATCTGTAACGGCGTACATTAGGCTATAAATATTTAGACGGTGTGGAAATGTATTTGTCATTCAGAAAAAGAACAAATAGGCTAGACACTCTGGACACAAAAAGAAACATAGGTCAAAGTCTGAAAAGTAAAGACAGAAATTCCTATGAACAAACAGTAAGTTGAATAGCTTCAGTGCCTGAGTAATTGTTGCAAAGGGCATTGTGGTAAGGTTTTGAGGCGATCATATAAAGCCTAGCATTAGTCTACTTGAAAACGTAATGAAATTTATTGGCACCTGATAGCTGCCAAGATGGATAGGGAAACCTATCATTGGTTGTCATGGCAAGGCAGCCATCTTAAGGTAAGGGTTGACCGTCTGGAGAATGACCATATAGATGATCAAGTCCTCTCCAAAGAATTCTGCGCCAGTGTGGACAGATGGCACAAGAAGGGGGGGTAAAACATTCTGGACCCAGAGTATGTGGGTGCAGGAATGGGAGCAGAAACCTTAGCTGCATGAACCATCAGCCTACATTCCACTGAGCCTCAGTAGGGTCAGCAGTGTGCTTGATCTCAGCCACCTGTTCTGAGATTCTCAGGACCATGTGATGCATGACAGGATCTTTCTTATAACTAATACATGATGAACATGTGCAGAAAGTGTAAGTGAACACCCTGCATATATCTCACCCTCTGTATAGATCAGTGGTGTTGCAGGCTTTGTGGAATGCCCACAGGTCACCTCTTGGATGAGAGAGGGTCAATTTTCACTGAGTAATGAACCTGTGTTCAACTGGACCGTTCATATTCTATGAGCCTTTCTGCCAACCTTCTGGGTAGTAAAGTGATCCGCTCACTCAGGAGCAGCAAAGCAATTATAATGATTGGTGTTGCAGCAAACTGGATAAACCATTTCTGGTGCGAGACCTAGAACTGATCTCTTTCCCTAGATGCTGGTCTTCCAAGCTGGTCTTCAAGCTGAAAGGACTTGACTTCACAAGCATTCACTTGGCTGCCTGGTAGCTGAGGAGTTAGCCTGTGATAATCTTGTGGACCGGTAGAAGTATCCTAAAGGATAACCAGGACCAGAGAATTTTCTGCTGAGAATCAGTAAATGAGTTATATGTTGACACTAGGACCTGTTACGGTAGGCAGTGTTCTGTCATTTGTAACTTGCCTGACAGAATCAAGTGTCTAGCGAAATTCCTGCAAGGTATTTCTGCCAAGAAATTGCACTCACAAGAACTCTAATGAATTTCTTTACTGTACCTTTTTGATGCAATTTTCTACCTAGAACACATTTCTCTGAGTTTGTTTGTGACCTGTATGTATTTGTGTTAATTTTAACGAATTACCCTTTCCAGCATGTGACTTCAAGGACTTGTTGATATTGTTGCAAGAATGATGCCTTGGTGAGATTTTCTTGGTGACAGTATTATGAAGATGGTGTTTTGCAGAAAGCATCTTGTACATTCCATTTCAAATATGTCTTAGATACAGCGTCTTGAACATGTTGTCTGGAACTTGACGATTTGAGATGATGTGTTGGCAATGGTGTCTTGGAAACCGCTTCTGAGGTGTGGTCTTTTGATTACGGTATCATGAACAGGGCAACTTGAAGTGAGCTGCCTCAATTACAGTATATTTATGCAATTTACCTCTTCTGAGGTGGACCTGAGGTGCAATGATGCCAGGCAGATGATGCTTATGAGGCGATTAAGGATACCCTTGCAACAAACTGAGAAGCTGATATTTCAAGGGAGGGTGCAGTGTAGGAGATCAAAGGACACCCCTGTGAGAGTGACAGTGGACTGAAGGCATCATATAGTTATGTCACTCCTGAAACTGGTGGATGTAAACATTGTGAGGCTTGTACATTGATGCCTGTTGTCCTACTGGAGAACAAGGCCTAACTCCTTGAAATTACTGCTTGAACCTTAAGGATCAGGGTTCTTAGTGTTTCCCATCCAAAGATGACAGAGATGCAAGGAACCCTTTTCAATGCCTCCTGAAACCTGCGGTGCATGGATGGATTCCTGGCAAGAACGTTTAGGTTCTGGATGTCACCAGAGCGCCAATGAAAGATCCCCTTCAGTAGTATGTTGACTGTGTGGTCATTAGTGGCAGTGTAATATGAAGCTGCATGAAAGAGGAATATAAGTATGAAAAGAAGTGCATATACTTGTGTGTGTGTGTGTATAAATATTAACTGAAAAAACAAAGGTTATAGGGACATTACAGTTAGGTTGACGTTTCACTAGTACAAAACCAGAGAAATTCAGCCGTTATAGTTAGTGAGCTCACTATAACTCGCACCCCCACAATGCACTGCTTATGACCTCACATATTACATCATTCATGACATGGTAAGTGATATCCCTGATGACAACACTGATGACAACTCAAATAACATCACTGATGACATCATACAGTGACACTGAATGTTTTGAAAAAATGTATGAGTGTTAAATATATATATATACCAGGGTGTACTGGTGAATCAGTGGGTGTAAAAGTGCCTGTATGGATGAATCAGTGGGTGCGTGACTGATTGTATAAGTGAGTGATTAGATGTCTCATGTATCGGCCTTGAGCCCATTGTTTTTTAATGTCTATCTGGCCCCGTTGGCCAAGGTGGTTGAATCATTTGGGGTCAGAGTGATCTCTTATGCTGATGATACACAGCTTATATTTTCTTTTAGAGATCCCTCTGACTCCAGCCTCACCAGCTTCCGACACTGCCTGGGTGAAATATGCTCCTGGATGGCTTCTAACCATCTCCGTCTCAATACCGACAAGACAGAGGTTTTGTTTTTCAATCAAAAACAGAGTATACCATCCACTTTGTGGTGGCCTACGGTACTTGATCCCCCCTACCCCCGTTCATACCGCTCGCAACTTGGGCTTCCAGTTTGACGATACCCTCTCCTGCGGCCCCCAAATCAATAAGGTCACTGCAGCCTGCTTTTGGAAACTGCGGATGATGAGACAGATCTTCCCCTTTCTGCCTCTGGATGCTCATAGAACTGTCACTCAGGCCCTGATCACCTCACACTTGGATTATGCCAACAGTCTCTACGCAGGGGCCCCCCAATATCAAATTGAACGCTTACAAATCGTTCAGAATGCTGCTGTGAGGCTGATTGGCAATATCCCCCACAGGCATTCGGTCTCAACGTATCGCAAGAAGCTTCACTGGCTCCCAATAGCCAGTCGCATCAAGTTCAAGTTGCTTACTCTTGCTTTTCGGGCCCTTAATGGAGCAGGACCAGAATATTTAAGAAAGAGATTAGTTCTATCCCACTCTGCCAGAACCTTACGATCTAACAATCTTCGCCTCATTGTTGTCCCACGGTTCCGCCGCTCTAGAATGGGTGGCAGAGCCTTTGCAGTCATCACTTCCAAACTGTGGAACAGCCTACCGTTAGATCTCAGATTCACCCCCTCTGAAGCACTCTTTCGTAACCGTCTCAAGACGTGGTTATTCTCATCTGCATAGTTAGACTCCCTTTTTCCAGCTTACAGTCTCAGCGCCGGGACACCCCCGTTGGGGGTAGCCGTGCGCTCTACAAGCTTCATAAATAAATAAATCATAAATAAATGTATGGGTGAGTGACGAGTTTGTGCAAATGTCTTAATCAGACTTTGACAAATCTTACTAGGATGCCAGAGCCTTTGTGGAGCACTGTGTGGAGCGTGGTGTGTGTAGACTTGGCGGGGCTTTCTTTTCCTGTGGGACCCGGGGACGCTTGCCATTGGTCCTCTCCGCTGCGGCTGCTTCTCTCCACCCTACTGCGCGGCAGTCAAGCGGGGGGACTACAGCCCCCAGGTGCCCTTGTGGCAGGACGCCGCACATGCCGGTTTCGTGCCGCCCGGCGCAGAAAAGACCGCAGAAATTCCCGCGTCGCGGGACGCGTGCAGGCGACGTCTGGCTAAGCCCGGGCAAAGGGCGAGCCGTCTGTGGCCGTCCCGGGCCGGAAGAGGCTGGGTCGGGCTAGCCCCCTTGGCTCACAAAAAAGGACCTCTGGATAGCCTGGACTGGGTATGGAACATTACCACTAACTGTATTGTGTTATTGATCTGACCCCACTATTACCCAACCCAGTGTGAGCGATCCCATTATAGGGTGACCAGGGTCCAAGGCAACATATTGGGCTGCTCTCGGCCGTCTCTCTTTTAAATCTATTAGGGGCTCCGTTTGGGGGGCACAGTCGCCCTGTTAATCCCCTTTTTATAACTTTGAATAAACTTGGAATGCCTAGAAGCTTGGTGGCTATTGTTTAATTACAGCTATTCTCTGTTAAGATATCTACCCATGTACAGAGGATTTGTAAAGTGTGTATACATTGAAACGTGGCAACCCTTAGTGATACTTAGTGAGGTCAACCATCAAGGGAATACCCAACAAACTGGATATCAAAATGAGCAAACAGAAATACATAACGGGAACTCTAGATGGGTTTATCATACGTGCTGAATCACTAATAAATCACGAGATAGCACTGATGGAAATAAGGTTGTCATTGGATCCTTCAACATTCCATCCATATAAAGCTCTCAGTCCACTAGTTCGCCCAAATTCTCCACAATTAATTCTAAGTGGAAATACTTCATCCCTTGTACATACACCAGCGATAGCAATAGTAGATTCTCCCCTAGCTACTGATAGTACGCAGGTGGACTCAGAAGTATTTCCATCACCACTGATGGTGACTAGACAGAGGGGGTCACAGAAAGGGACTCAGGAACAAAGTAAAGCAAAACCGATGTTGCAAAGGAAAAGGACATATAATAAAAAGGGAGGTGTGGGAGTGAAAACGAATCCAGTGAATAGTCAGAATGAACCAAGTGATAATTGTAGTCTCAAAAGTAGATCTTCTGGCACACAAACTGAGATGCCCTATTCTCCATTGCCCATAGGTTCTGGTAGTATGGTGGAGTCACTGTAAACTGTTGTTGCAGATATTTCAAATCCACTCTTCAATCGGTACAGGCGCAAATAAACAATCTCATGGTTTCCAGGATGAAGGATTTAGATGATAAAATCCAAGGCATAAATCAGGCATTAATGGATTTGGATATTATGATTAAAAAGGGGAAAGACATCTTTAAAGAAAGTGCTAAAGTACTTGTGGAAAAAACACTAAGCGATGTTAAAGCCAAAGAAGGGATCCCAAGCGCGAATACTATGTCACAGACAGCGTTAGCTCCCTCGGTTGATCCAGCCGTCCCAAGTGAGAGCTTTCGACTATCAAATATGACTGAACCTCGATTTGATATCTCTGGTTCAGGGGGTAGAAGGCTCGATCAAGTATCAGGGAATTTGGGTCATTGTAGGGATAGTAATTTGCCCCAATCCATTTTAAAGCCTAACGATCCCGATGTAATTACCCAATAGTGACAATTTAAGATTACCTCCAGCAGCATGCCCATATGTTTTAGTCCTAACTGGAGTACCTGCACTGAGGAGAGATCAAACAGAATCCTGGCTCAGTCTTAGGAATAAGGTTGTGGACTGGCTACAAAAGTATAAAGGAGTCCATATAAAAAGAATGAGATTATCATGGTTCGAAGGGTAGGTTGGGTGGGTGAGCAAAAGAAAGACATACAAGGGGACTGTATAGTCGTAAACTTTAATCGCCCTAACACAGTACGTCACCTATTGAGGGTCTGTGATGAGTCCCAGAAGGCACGCACTAATATTCATGCTTTCCCTCTAGGGTACTTTTATAAACCATTAATTGATGAAGCAGGTAGGAAACCGGTTACCCCGTTTCCTCTTCACATTTCTGATAGATTCTGGGATTTACCAACTCTGGAGATGCTTGACTGACTAATTCCACCTACGCTTGTAAGTCTTGAATTAGAGGTAGGCAGGGATATATGTAAGGGAAAAGAGCCTAATGTTTCTCCACAAGTAACCACTGTTCAAGCGTTGAATAAGGAGGTAATAGGAATTGACGTCAAGGTGAGCCAGCATCCGCCTCAATTAATGGGTGTTGCAGGTGTTACACATAAGGCCATTACTGGCACTAATGTAGATATCCAAGATGTAAATTTGGATGTTCAAGGGATAGATAAGTTGGGTTGTACATCATCAAACCTAAAATTAACATCCTGGAATACAGCTGGCCTTATTAAAAATGTGTGTGATCCTGAGTGGAGCAATTACATAGATTCTAATGATATCTGCTTCCTACAGGAAACTTGGGCCCTAGAAACACTGCATAGAGTCGGATATAGGACCTATAACATTGAGGTCTGTATGTTTCGCGTGAAATCTGATGCTATTTGTTGTCTGGAGGTGCTTGTTGCAGCATCTCTATGTGATTGTCACCATACTTGTGCCTGTGATCATTTAGTTAGAGGTAGGCCCTCAGGCGGACTCACAATATGGGTAAAGGTATCACTGGAGATCCGCATAACCTTATTAGTCATTGATTCAGTGGACATAATTGGCCTGAAGGTTAATACAAAAGATGGTAGGACTCTCTTCCTATTTAACGTCTATAATAGACCATGTAGCCTTTCTAGGGAGTCTCCAACACTGGAAAAATTAGATAGCTTCATTAATGGCCTGGAAGAGATACCGGGTATGATACTAGGTGGAAACCTGAACTGTAACTATGAGCCAATTATGGGTCTCGGTGACGTCTTTGATAAAGAGGGCAGGGCTAACAACATCCCACCCTTATGTAACATTGAAGCGGTGCGTTGTGCTGCTTTAGCAGCCCAAATAATGAGGTTGGCAACTGTATATGGGCTGAGGGCCTGCAATGGGCATCTCTCCTCTGATTCCCATAAGGCTGTGACCTTTGTAAAAAACGACTCCCAAAATAAAATTGATTATATCCTTGCAACCTTTGATATCGGGCCTTATTTGATTGACGTAGAGATTATGCCTAGGTTAGAAAGCGACCATCGTCCACTTCAATTTATACTCGCCCCGTGCTTATTTCCCAGTGATAGTGAAGTGACTGGAACCCCCATTACATCTACCTCCCAAAATGACGCTCCATTAGTAAGTAATAATAGACGATCACTCAAATGGGCTCAAATATTGGATCATGGAGAAGTGTTAGCGTGTATTTACTTACTTTTAGCAGACACGTTCTCCAGTTATACAAATCTTTCAGCAGGGGATAATACTTTTATCGATCTACATAACGGGTTTTTTAAAGCATTGTTACCTTACATTACAAAAATGCCTAAAAAACACTGTCAAAAGAACAATAGCTTAGCTGGCAGACAATCTTGGTACGGCAAGGACTGACGTATTAGCTAGGCTATTCTTTTAGAGGCGATAGGAAGCAAAGTACCTGAAGTGATTAAGGTGGCAAGGAAAGAATATAAAAGGACCCAGGCAAAATCTAGATCAGACTGGGAAGAGGAAAGTTGGGCGAATATGTTATCGGCAGCAAAGAATAAGGATAATGTGGGGTTCTGGAGATTGGTGGCAAATGGGAACCATGTAGGAAGAGTGGCTCAAGATTTGTTCCTTGATGAGCAGACCTGGGTCGACCATTTCTCGCATTTATACAAAGCCCCAGAATATACGGGGTCAAGAGAAAATGATCAGCCCTGGCTTTCTTCATGCACTTGCACTTTAGAGTTTGTTATAGGAGAAACTGAGCTAGCTATTAACATGGTTAAAAATGGTAAGGCGCCTGGCCTAGACAAAGTCCCAGGCGACTTATATAAACACGAGATAAACGTCTGGGCACCCTATATTAACCTTCTTTAAAATACCCTAGTAGCTGGTGCAGATTTTACTGACAGTTGGAGGGGCGCAGAAATTGTTTTGATTTTTGAAAAGGGCGATAGGAATGACCCGTCCAACTATGGCCCAATCAGTTTAATGGATGTTTTAGAAAAGATATATGCAGGCATATTTTAATACGTATGAATTCTTGGATGGATGAGAATAACATACTTACTAAGTTCCAATCAGGTTTTAGGAGTAGTATATGTACTATTGATCACGTTTTTAGACTATGTTGCCTTGTTTGGAAATATGTTCACTTAAGGAAAGGACATATATATGTTGCATTTGTAGACCTTAGGGCTGCATTTGATTTAGTTTTGTGAGATCTTTTATGGGACTGTCTGTATTCGCAGGGATTGCCGGTCTGCTTACTCCAACAGATCATAAGGATTCATGATAATAACTATGCGAGAGTGCGCTGGGGACCAAACGGTGAACTGACAAAAGCTATCCCGATAATGCGTGGTGTTCGCCAAGGGTGTGTGTTGGCTCTCACGGTTTTCTCCTTGTTTATTAATAATATTCCTGCACACTAGGAGGATTGTAACAATGATTCCCGGAGGCTGAATGGAGTAAGGATCCCCACTCTCTTATTTGCAGACGATACAATTTTAATCTTGCAAACACCAAAAGGTCTGCAATCCCTTTTAAACTCATTCCAACTCTATTGTAACAAAAAAGGCCTGGAGATCAATACGAAAAAAACAAAATGTATGGCCATAAACCCTCATAAAAGTTTCAAGGGGAATTTATTTTTAAATTAACAAAAATTGGAACTAGTGTTGAATTTTACCTACCTGGGTGTTTCATTAGATTCAAAGCACTCGTGGAAAACTCGAGCAGAGAAGAGTAAAATGATGTTATCTCAGAACACCTTTCCTGTTATAAAGAAACATGGGGCAAGTCAAAGTAAGGCAGTATCCCCAGCATTAGAAGTGTTTAAGTTCAAGGCCCAGTCCGCAGCGCTATACGTTGCTGAAATATGGGGGACAATATCGGGGAATCTCTTTACGAGAAGAGAAAATAACTTTTATAGAAGCCTCTTAAGATTACCTAAATGAACCCCTTTTTTACCTCTAATGCTAGACCTAAATATGAAGTGCACGAACCATTATACAATCCTTCTGCCATTATCCTTTTGGGTGAGACTCTGGAGTACTCCAGAACATGAAGATTACCAAGAAGGCCTTCTGGAAGTAATGAGATTGTATTTGCATACATCTAATGCATGGTTGAAGCATGTGCAAATATGGTTGTGTAGAATTGGCCTGTCCCATTTTTGGGAAAAGCCCTTCAAGTCTAATGCAAAGCTCCAAGAAATTGGTTAAAACTAATTTCTGGGTTTATATAATATGCAATCTTTCTAACTGCCATGCTGGTGGATCAATGATAAACAGCTTTTTGGCCTATAAGGATATTCCATACTTTGAGGACTTCTTAGACGAGGTCAGACCGCCCTTGGACAAAAGCCTATATTTGAAAGTCAGGTATGGAATGTTGAAAACTAATGTAACCCTAGCAAAGTGGTCTAAGTCCCTGGGCCCGACAACAAGTGAGATATGCATGTGGTGCCAGAACTGTACTAAAGAAGATGACATCCATATCCTCTTTTTTTGTTCAGCCTATGTGTCTGCCAGGAAAAGATGGATAAAGCCACTGTGCAAAGCCATAGGCGTACGCTCATATAATGAAGCCGTTAGGATTGTAAAAACGGACACCAGACAAGTGATTGTCTTTGGCGTCAGCAGATTCCTTTTGGCAGTAAGCTTTGAACGTAGAAAAAGGGGTCTGGATTTATAAGTGATAGGGAATGTGTTTTAGTACTCTGTTTTCAATGTTGTTCCAATTTATGAAATGGCTGTACAATTATGAATCTATTTAGATTAACTTATTATTGGAACTGTGAAAATTGATTTTATATTGTATATGTTTTTATATATTGCCTTTTTAATTAAATTATGGATTATTGTATTTAGTTCTTAACCCCATCCAACTGTATGTAAATCTACTTATTCTTCTATTTACAAATGATATGTACTGTTGTTTTTATGCATCTTTTATGGCTCTTAAGGGCCGAAATAAATTTTTATGAATGAACTTAATCTGTCTGTCAGTTGGTGTCTAAGTGGCTGTATTTGTTGGTGAGTGGGTATGTGAGTGGCTGTATGGGTGATTGATTGGTAGTCTGAGTACCTGTATGAGTGTCTGTGTAGGTGGGTGAGGGGGCGTGAGTGTCTGCATGGATGAGTTAGTGGGTGAGTCATTGGCTATATGGGTCTGTGAGGGGCAGTATGGGTGACTAAGTATATGTACGGATGTGTTGGTGAGTGAATGGATGTGTCAGTTGTGTAAAGGTGGGTAACTGCATATGTTAAAGGCAATACAGGTGAGTGTTGGAGTATATGAATGACTGTATGTGTGATTGAATGATAGCGAGAGTGGCCGTATGGGTGAGTGTGTACTTGTGTCAGTGACTTTATAGGCGAATGAGTATTTGTTACTATCTGTATGAATAAGTGAGTGGGTGTGTGTATAACAGTATAGGTGAGTAAGTGGCTGAGTGATTAACTTTATGGGTGAGTGAGCAGGGGTGTGAGAAGCTCTATGGGTGACTGACAGTGTGTGAGTGGCTATATGGGTTTATGAGGGGATATATCAGATATATCAGTGGTTGTATTAGAGTGAGTTGGTGTATGTGTGGCTGTATGGGTGACTGAGGGGATATGTGTGTAGACCTATGAATTAGTGAGTGGGTGTGTAAGTACGGGTATGGGTGTGTCAATGGTTCCGAGAATGATAGGGTGGAAGTTGGAATGGTTGTATGAAAGATAATATTGGGGTGTGAGTGGGTGCATCAGAGTTTCTGTGGATGTCTCAGTGATGTCATTTGAGATGTCATCGGTGATATCATCAGCGCAGTCACTGACCGTTTCATGAGTGATGTAATATGTGAGGTCATAAGCAGTGCATTGCGGGCGCGACTTATAGTTAGCTCAGCTAACTATAACTACTGAATTTCTCTGGTTTTGTACGCATGAAATGTCAGCCTAACTATAACATCCCTGGGACCTTTGTTTTTTTCAGTGAACTTCTAAGGTTTTAAATAAAAGAATATTTCCTAACTATAACGTCCCTATAACCTTTGTTTTTTTCAGTGAATTTCTATTGTTTTTTAAATGCTAATTAATAACTATAACGTTCCTGTAACCTTTGGTTGTTTAAGTGAATGCCTATGGTTTTTAAAGTAGTAGTCATGTTTGCAGAATGGTGGAGAAAGGGTCAGGGTCTCCTAACAGCTCTCAGGAATTCCCCTCTGTAGGACTTACAGGGGGTACCAGGAGGACTTCTGGGCTCTCAAGGTCCCTCAGGAGTAAAGTGGGCTTCATCCCCCAACCGGTAGTGTGCCAGGAGCCGTGTTTGCAGAGTGGTGAAGAAAGGTGACGTGGCCTTCAAACACCTCTAATCAATCCCACTGTGTGGGACTTACAGGACATAACAGGAGGGGTAGTTGGCCCCCAAGGATGTCCTTGGGGGCCAACTACCCCTTCTGTTACCTCCAGTAAGTCCTACACAGGAGGATTGCTGAGACGTTGTCAGAGGGCGTGCACCCTTTCTCCACCTCTCTTCCAACACACTTCCTGGATCACTACTAGTTGGGAGATGAAGTCCCCTTGGCTCCAGAGGGTCCTTGGGGGCCAACAAGTCCTCCTGTTATATCCAGTAAGTCCGACACAGTGGGTGTGCTGAGAGGTTTTTTGTGGACATGCCCCCTTTCTCCACCACTCTGCAAATGCGCGTCCTGGCGCACTACTAGTTGGGGGAAGAAGTCCCCTTGGCTCTTCAGGGTCCTTGGGGGCCAAATAGAAGACCTCCTGTGACCTTCAGTAAGACCCACACAGCTGCATTGCTGAGTGGTCATCAGAGGCCACCCTCCCATTCTCCAACACTTTGCAAACACGACACAAACAAATGTATTCAAGTGCCGACGTGGCCGGTCACTTTGTATCTATAAGCTGTTGAGACAGCGGAGCATTGTACGGAGCAGTGCCCCTCCCTTATAGTTACGAAGTGACCAGCCTCGCCGGCACTTGAATAAATTTGTTTGTGTGGACCGCTGAAGGATTGCAAACACTTCTGTGCTGCGCTTTCTGGGGACTTCCTTGGAATAGTGCTAGCTATTTATTAGCTTTCTCTTTGACGTCGAATACACGTTTTTAATGAACTAAACTACATTCTCAAGTCGCCCATGTAGTCTCCTAAGGGTCATTCAACATATGAGTTTACCGTCCTTTAGATGGTCTAACAAATGTCTTCACTAGCTAGACTGAAACGTCAACAACTACCCCTACTTTCTTTTTTAATGGTTCACCTGAGGATTTGTTTTCTGTTTAATCACTCACAATTTCCTTTTGTACATATTGTTTGAAATAGGTGTCCACATTAGTGTTAATGAAATGCTTATAACAACAAATCACTCTTGAATCTCAGTCACTATGTGTTGATTTATATTGATATATGTAATAGTTTTTTGTACCCTCCTAAAAGTTTTTCCTTATGAATTTACATTTCAAAAAGCTTACACCTGTGTGAAATAATCTGTGGCAGATTTGTTCAAATTGGAATAAGTCAATTTAACTTTTTAAATAACTTGATGTAAGTTACTGGATACAGCTTACAACCATTGTTTGCTTATATATGGTAGATCAATGTTCTTCAATCTGTGGGGTGTGCACCCCTGGGGGTTGCGACTCCATCCCAGGGGGGGCGCGCACTCCACTCCAATCTGACCTTTGTTCCCTGCGTCCATGCAAGTCTTCTCGGAGGACTCCGGTATGTGGAAGGGAGAGGGAGGGGAGATCAATGGGGCATTAAGGTGCCCGTTCTTTTGTCTTGTTAACTCTCCTAGGAGGGGGTTAATTCACAGAGCTGATAGCTTCAGCTGCAGTGGGAGGCAAGGAGTCTCCGCTAAAACCGAAAGCAAACAAACAGACAAGCTTTTGGTTTTAGCAGAGGAGACTCCTTGCCTACCACTGCAGATGGAGCATTTCAGCTCTATGAAGTAACCCCCTCCTGGGAGATTTAGCTCTTCCTAGAACGGAGACAAAGTTAAGGTTAAGGCATGGGCAAAGTGGGCTCTGGCCCAGGACCCCATCCTTTCGAAGGGGGTGGGTTGGGGTCGGGGGGGGGGGTTGAAAGAGTCTTGCCCTCATGACCTTGAATCATTTTTAAACACAATGTTGTAAATAGCGTTTTTCAATCATTCATTTTTAATGTGTTAAAGTCTATTACAGACATTTTGCAGACAAAATGTGTTTATGCGTCATGCGACATCCATATAAAAAGTTTATTTTAGATCAATACATGACCTCACATATGAGAAATAGAAGGGTGTGACAGATTATTTGCAGTAATATTAGTGAACTGCTGTTGTGTTACATACTGAAAACACACATCCCTGAATATCCGATGTACAGACATTTAGTATTTGACCAAAGAAGGCATGAAAGAGCTGAGACTGGATCATAAAATCAAAGATAGTCCGAACAGGGGCCCCAAAAATACATTTGGCCCACAGGCCCTAAAATCCTTAAAACGTCCATGAAAGTTTTTTTTTAAATTACACAGGCAGGCAGGCAAAATGCCAGCCAGCAATGTGTTATTTAAACAGTTTGCAAATTGCAAAATATAGTTATAAATAAGAGGTATGTATTAATTTGTAATGTTAAAGAGCTCCCGGTCCCCCCTTCTTTTTGACAAGTGCTGAAAATACAGCTTTAGGTGACTGCTTATTTTTATACCATCTGGGACATCAAAATAATGAGCTGGCAACCCTAATCATAAGAATGGAAATTTGTTGAGGGATCAGCACATTATTTATTTGCTCCACCCTGATCCCTGGTTACTGCCATAATAGAAATAGTTTAACACATTTGAAACCCTACGCTGCCGTCAATAACATGCTGAGTTACTTTAAATGTTTGGGAATGCACCCTGCATTCAGACCACTCACTCCTCATTCTCACCCTTCACTTTCACTCTCACCAAGCACTCACACTGAACCCAATGCGCTCACACCATTCAGCCACTTACCCTCCACTCACAGTGACCACTTTGCACTCACAGCGATCACAATGCGCTCACACTGATCACCATGCACTCACACCATTCACCCACTCACCCTGCACTCACACTGGTCACCATGTTCTCACACCATTCACCCACTTACCCTCCACTCACAGTGATCACTCTGCACTCACAATGTACTTGCGCTGTTCACCCTGTACCTCACCCTGCAGTCACACGAGCACACTACTCAACCTGCACTCGTGACACTTCACTCACCTGTCCCCCTCACTGTTCAATCTGCAATCTCACGCGAATAAACCCACCACTAACCATACATTCATTCGTCCCACTCTGCACTAACATGTGCACCCAAATTCATATGGTCATCTCACTCACCCCTGTACACAAGTATGGGCATGTCGTGCCCCACTAAGGTTTTCGTCCTAAATTACAACAGGAGACATCTAAATGCACTACAATCAAGCCTTCCAGGGACCCCTTGATAGAGACAGTTCTGTTTTTGACCTGATGGTCTGGAATAATTCCTAAACAGATTCTTGCAAATACCGTTTTGTTTCATTTCTTTTTAATATACTTGATGTGAGGGAGTCTATTACTATTTGTAGAGAAATGTGTTTGTTTCATGCAACAACCATAAAAAAGTTAACCATAAAAAAGTTAGATCCAAGCGGGACCTCACGTATGAGAAATTGGAGGATATCACAGATATTATTACTGTAAAATTAGTGGGTGGCTACTTTGTTACAACAGTGAAAACACATCACTATCTCTGGATATTAGCTGTAAACGCTTTTAGAATTGTGACTACAGTGCCTGTGCACCGTTAGTAGCATGGCTAAATAGGGAATGGCAGAGCTGAAAATAAATCATTTAAACTCAAACCTGTACTGAACAGGGGCCCCCGAAAAGGTTTGGGCCCAGGGAATCCAAAATCCCTAACATGTCCCTGCCATCACAAAGTCTGTCAGACAACATTACTCTAAAGTACACTAGACAACATCAATAATTTATTATTAGTTCAATTTATTTTAAACATAAGTCTGACGTGTCCCAAACCCCCACTACTTCATGCAAGCAACTTATCGTACCACTAAGGAATTCTCAATGAGTTGTTTGTTCAGTGCCTTCTCTGTGGACTTTCAACTGTCTTCGGATCCATAACTGGTTAGTGTGCAATTATCCCATTATAATGCTGCCTAAAATGTTTGTTAATGATTTCTAGAGAAGATTTGTTTCTCATGTACCAGCTCTGAGCTACGGAGTGCTCGAAAAATCTGACAACACTGTCTCCCTTACAGTCCGTGTCTTGGCTGAAAATGTCTGCAGAATATTTAGCTTTGTGAGAAACTGCTTTCAAAACTCTCTTGCCTTTCAGCTCATCCTATTTATGTGAGATTGGGTTCTCAGCACTTGCGGTATTAAAGACTAAGGGGCATATTACCAAGCATAAGCGATAATTATCGCTATGCTTGGTTAGCGGCAATCTCCTAAGCGGTAAAAATCGGCGAAATGCATGAACATCGCTGAAAAGTCAGCGATATTCATGCATTACCGAGCTAATGCTCTTAGCCATGTTATCCACCTATCATTGGATAACATGGCTAAGAACTGCTCAGGGCAGGCGTTATCTTTTGGAGATGTTCGAGCTTAGCGCAAATATTTCCAAAAGTTGGTAATCGTAAAAAGCGATGTTAGCGGCTGTTTCCAGTCACTAACATCTTGGCACGCCCACTTTGCAGGTCAGTAGCGATAATTATTGCTGACATGCAAAGTGGGCCCCTAAATGCCCGCTATCACCTACAAGCTGTCGCTAACTGGTGTTAGCGACAGCTTGGTAATAGGGCGATGAAATTATCGCCACATTAGCGGGAAAAAGTCCCGCTAATGCAGCGATAATGGCCCTTGGTAATATGCCCCAAAGTACCGTTCAAGACTGGTTGTGGAGCACAACCTGAGGATGGCAGTAGCAAAAATCCATCCACAGATTGACCGTCTGTGAAAAACAGGCACAACTGTCACATTTATGTTGATGGTGTTATTATCAATCTATGTCATGTGTAAAACAAAGCATCCTAGTAAAAACAATTTGCACACATTTTATCTTGGAAAGTGGTGTTTTGAGCTGTGTAATAATCTGTCATTTCAGCACACCCACTCACAAACCTGCAGTTTACTAAACACTCTTATTGTATTGAATGTTATTCGCTGAATATGCCCGGAATGTGAGCGTGTCGGACGAGTCCAGAAATTTCCGTCAGGTGGTGGGGGGGCCCAACATCTGAAAAAAAAAATCTGGGGGGGGCACAACCTACAAAGCTTTTAAGACCTTTGTGTTAGATTGAGGAAAAGGAAGAAAATCCCTTTTATTCGTAGGAGGAGCATTTAGATTCAACACTTATTTGGTTAGCATATACCTTTCTTTGAATGTTAAAAATGTATTTTTCACATCAGAAGAATTCAACAACAGTTAATATTTTCAGGATAACCTCCAACTCTGTAGCTTAGTAGCAATCAAAGGAATTCCATTTTAACTTATTTTGTGTGTCACTATTAATCAGTTGTTTATCATTCTAACTCGACGTGAATTCTTATTAAATTTTGATAAACAGACTCCGTGTGGACTCTGAATAGGAAATTTATTTTCTATGTACTTTCAAGAAGGTTAATTGAGTAAATTTTGTTCCTTCTTGACATTGGAGATATCATATCTGTGAATCCCAGTCACTGGCTGAAATTTCTGGTGACCAAGGGGTCAAGGATCTGCATAAAAGTCATGTTTGTCCTGAAGATGGTCTCAATGATTTGTTACAGCGAAGGCTGAAACGTCGACAACTAATCCATTTTTCCTTTTAATGATTGTTAAAATGAATTTATCTTTGAGTGTTGAATCTATATGTAGGACATACTTATTATTTCATTGAGAGAAGATGGATATACACATTGATAACTCAGGCACTTTCTTATAGCTAACTTATATGTTGTCTGTTGTCAATTTTTGTTGAGCTCCATTACTGGTTTTTCTGTACCCCTGCATATTTCTTATTACTTATGTACTATTATTTTCTATTTCTATGATATTTGATATCTACATTTGATCGCCCGGTTGTTGTACTTGATTTGCAATTTATTTTGTACAATCTATTTTGATGTATCCTATTTAGTGGTATTAGATATCACTTCATAGATATACACTTTCAGAATCATTTTGTTCCAATAAATCCCTTATAGGCATCTCCACCTTTCTAACTTTAATACCCAAGTTGGAGTTGTGTAGTTGGGTTGCCCAACTCCACAACTCCACCTTTGCACAACTTATCCCTTTTATTTAATTTTTTAACAATTCTTTATTGAATTTTTTACAATAGATATATATAAACCCACCCTCCCCACCCCTAAAAGCTCCCCCCCGATACAGGCAACAATACAAAATATATATATATATAAAATAAAATAATTTTAGCTAAGGCAACACAGAAACCAAAAGATAGTAAATACAAGAAAGACAAAAGTAAAAGTAATTAAAATGTCATCATTACAATTCATTATTTCAATGCTAGTCCGATCTCTCTAACCATAGTCTGACTGGATCCCAAATTTCTAGTCCTTTTTTTTTCTTCTTCAAGCCCTTTCGGCTATAAATAGCTATTTCAAGGTTGTATGTAGCTCGGAAACGCATCCGCCATTGTTGGAATGTAGGTGGATATTGATCCAACCAGGCTGATGTCAAGCAAATTCTTAATACTGCCATTGAGATAAATATGAGTCCCTGCATGACATTAGATCTAATAGCCCTATCCACCCCTATTATTATTTCTGCTGTGGTAATCTCCAGATTAGTCTCTAAAATTTTGGATAGAAAGATAGAAATTTCTCGTTTGATGGTGTCTAAAGTATGGCATGTGGCCAGCATATGTATCAAATCAGCCTTGAGCATCATACATCTAGGGCAGAGAGTACCTTTGCCCACGCTCCATTTAGATATTATTTCGGGGGTGTAGTAGAGTTGGAAAAACGATTTGTAGAATTGGGCTTGTAATTTGGTGGACATTAACACCTTGGCTGCTAGGGGGTTTTCCCGTCCTGCGCTGCAGATTCATTATTACCACTGTTCATGACAAGGTCAACTCGTCATAAGCACAGCTCAACCGTGTTTCATGACGAGCTGACCTTGTCATGAGCATCCAAGGGGTTAATATAGAGCTTGACAGTTCCAATGCTTTATAGGCTAGTTCTTCTTTAATATCTATTTTATTTTGCCAATTAGTTGCATGTTTATCTACATCATCTGGTAGTGCTGTGGTTAAATCTTTATAGATCTTTCCAATTTTGACCCTTTCTGATCCAACCACATTTTCTATTGCTAAAGTTTACTTAATGCAACCGCTGCCACCCCCCTGAATCCATAAAAATTACAGGAAGATTGGTATTGTTCTCTAGCGAAGTATAGTAAGAAAACATAAAAATCTCCAGAGGTTTTTTAACCTGATTCCAAACGGAATAAATACCCTTTAGTGTTTTAAAACGCACTTTTTTAAGATGGCAATCATATGTTAGTTTCCATAGATGGTTAGTAGCCTCATTCCCAAGGATAAGTTCATGTGGAGTTGGAAGTGTCTGAGTTGGATTAAGATATTGCCTAGTGGTTAAAAGTAAACGACTATATTTAATAATTGTAGTCCACCAATACAATTTAAAGTTAGGCAGGGCTAAGCCGCCTCTTTCCCTTGAATGTGTAATAAATCTATTGGCTCTGCGTGTTGTCCCATAACCCCAAATAAAACGAGAAAACATTTTGTCTATTTCCTTAAATAGTGATGGATCAAAATTTAGACAAATTTGGGGAAGAATACCATTTTGATAAGGTTACACCTTCCAATGATTGTTAAGTGTAAATTGTGCAGCCTTGTTTTTGGTTTGTTTCAATAAAGGGTCTAAATTCAAGGTCACTAAGTTGTTTAGGTCAGCGGTGATGTTTACAACAAGATATAAAGCATTGTCCACAACCCTTCTGTCAACCAGGTTAATTTTGCTGTTAATTATAATCTGGGGTTTTGTTTGGTTCAATTTATAGCCAGAGATCTCCCCGAACCTTTTCGCTTCTTCCTCCATTACTTTAACTGGTATATTTGGATCAGCTGTAACAATCGCAATATCATCTGCGAAAGCTAGGGTCTTAGTATCACCATTAGATGTCCTCATTGGTTGTATAGTTTGGTTCGTTTCAAGCTTTGTGATAAATGGATCGATAAATATAGCAAAGAGTAGGGGAGAGCAGGGACATCCCTGCCTTGTACCTCTCGTCACTTTGATGGTATCGAAGATATCCCCATTTACCATAACCACTGCTTCTGGAGTAATATACATTTTCTGAACGGCTTTAATGAATTGGTCCCCGATCCCGCTCTTTGACATGGCCGACCATAAATATTGCCAGGAGACCCTATCAAATGCTTTTTCTGCATCAAGCAATATTAGGCCCAAAAGGTCTCCTGCTACCTCGGCCATGTCAAAGAGAGTGATCACCCTCTGTACATGATTAGTCGTTGATCTCCCTGGGACATACCCATGCTGTCTAACGGTTATAATTTTATGGATTATGGGTGCCAATCTACTTGCTAGCAATTTTGAATATATTTTGGAGTCATTATTAATTAAGGTGATTGGGCGATATGTACCTAATTCGGATGGATCTTTATTTTTTTAGGAAAAACGATAATTTTAGCCCGTGCCCAAGATTCCGGAGGATATGTGCTTAGAAACACATGAGTAAACAACTTGGTTAAGATATCTTTTAATACACTACTAAATCTGGCATAGAATTCCACAGGAATTCCATCTAGACCTGTAGCTTTTCCAGAAGGGAGGCTACGTATAGATAGTAATATTTCCACCCAATCTGGAATTCCTGCAAGAATTGCTTGATCTGCTTGGGATAAGCAGGGCCTTGTAACTACATCTAAATATTCATCGATTTTTTTCCTGACTATTGCCTGTCTCAGTATAGAGCTCTGAGTAATATCTCTTAAAGGCTTCCCTAATTTCTTTTGGATAGTGGGTTAAACCGTGAATAGGATCTCTAATTGCTGTAATCATCGTTTTGGAATTTTGCTGTCTTATACTGATTGCCAATTGATGCTTCACCTGTTCACTCCATTCATAAATGTTCTCCTTGTTCGTGGTAGCCTTACTGATCGCTTCCCTAGTGAATATTTCTGATATTTGATTTTTTGCTATAGTTACATCCCTGACAGCCCCTTCTATATTATTTCCACCTTGTAATAGTCTGACTAGGCCTTATCCCTTTTAACTGTATGCAAGCATTCATATCACTTGCATTCACATGTCACCTATCATCTGTGTACACCCCATAACCCTTCACTTTTGTGTGCCTATATCGCTTTCAATTGCAAGCACCATGTCTCTCACACCTATTTGCACAGAACTACCCCACTACTCCAGCTACTCAGAGTTAAGCAAAACAGCTTCAGATTTCTGGAGTCACCAAGTGTTTATGTAACCCTACTCACCTGTAGTTCCCTTTCATCTCTGTACATTTAACTTCCTCTCATATGTAGTCTTTTAGCCCTTCTTACTTGTGAGAATATAGCACTATAACCAGCCTGCGCTAATCTCTCTAAACAATTTGCACCTACCGCTTCACCTGTGTTCATGTACCCCTCATCCTTTGCATTCCGGAGCCCCAAATAGGTTCACATAGCACTGTTTCACCAGCAGAATCACAACCCCTACTAACATTTATGCTCCCAGTACCCATTAAATGGTGGGTACAAAGCCTCCTCTAACTTGAGTCCAGCAATTCCTTCCTCACATGTGTTCCCTAAGTGCTCTGTCAGTTATATTTAAATACCTTCACTTGTTTGGATCTAGACCCCTATCAACTTTGGTAACTCTACCCCACCCACATCTTACACCTATGATGTACAGACATTGGCAAATATGGGTAAATAATAGTCACACATATATTCTTAACGCACACTGCCTGGCCCACATTCCTAAAACACATACACCCACAAATACCTTCCTAGCATAGGTACAACCAGACACAAATTCGTAAAACACACAGCAAAACACACACAAAAAACACTATGTTATATTTTCACGCTTCAACACATATTCCATACAGAGTCAGACACATATTTCACTGACGTCCTGTCTCTCTCATACCCACACAAAATCATCATGGGCTTTGTTAAGGTAGGAGAAGTTCTACCTTTAAACTCTCTCAAAGAAGGGGGTTCTAAACAGTTGCCACCTTATTCACATTGCAGCCAAGGTTCCCACACATGGAGATAAAGTTAACTACCACCAACATCATGCATCTTAGCTCCCTCTGAATATCCCAATAGGTGTAATATCGAGCGCTATTTGTTCTAATAAATTACCTTCTGTTGCCATTTTTCCGATTGCCATCTATTGCCTTTATCACTCTGCCCAATGTTTTAGTCACCACATAGAAGAAAGCTATCCAGGAGCACTCTACTTATTTTGTTTTAGGACCGGGCAAATTTCTTTTTAGGAGGGACTAATCATGCATAGTTTTTAGCATTTTTGTGGTGTGCTTGCTACGTGCAATGCCCAAAATTACACCAGAATGCGTAATTAGGACTTAATTCAGAGAAAACGCGAGCATGGGAACAACATTAACAGAATGTGAGTAGCTGTTGTTTGTGGTACGTGAAATTTAGAGGTATTATTTTAATTAAATGTGTCCTTGAATCGATTTCATGCCAAAAAACACAACTGAAAATGCAGGATTTTGGCTCTTGGGTAATTTTTCCTGAAAATGTACGTGATTATGCAAGTGGAAATGACAGAATTTTGCATGCCTCTATTTTGATTGTCACTATAAAGATAAACTAAGCCTCTCAACATTTGCTTACCTTCTTTTTAATACAGTCAGTTGGGTAGGTGATAAGCTACATACCCCTTTTTAGGTTTCGCCTGGCATCCACTGCGCAGCAGTGTTCGTGCAGGCGAAATCTTTTGAGAACCAGTATGGGGCTTTAACCCGCCTCTCTGTTCCATTGGCTAGCTCCATAAATGGAGGCTAGCCATTGGAACAGAGATGCGTCAGTCATTGTCCGAGCAGATTCGTGGGCGTTCCGGCAATCTTTTCGCTCTCTGCCCCTTTGTGAACGTCATTGCGGCGGTGGGCGGATGTTTTTTTTTTCGGCATGTCACTTTCATCATGTCTTTTGCAGGAGTGGGCTGCGCTATTTATGTTGCCGGGATGTATAGCAGGGGCTGTGGTGGAGCTGTGGGCATCTTTTCCCGGTGAAGGCAGTTTTCTGGTTAGGGAAGGGTTCCTTTGTTGTCGCCTTTTTGACACTTTCTCCAGAAGACACAGCGGGGGAAAGAGCGATAAGGGAGGCCGGCGCCGAGGCTGGTTTGAATTTTTTCCCTGGGTTAATTCTGGTTTCCAGTCCGGCTCCCCCGCCTTGCGATAACTTTTCACAGGCCGCCATTTTTGGAGACATCCCCACTTCAAGGGAGTTAGATGGCTTTCTCCGGTTAACTGAGGTTTAACTAACTGTTTAATTCAGATGTTTGTAGTCCCTTCTCTGTACAAATGCGAAAAACGAGGTGGCTTCCTTTTCTTGGAATTAAAGATCTTCATGTACGTGTGACACGAAGGGAGGCCCAAGCAAGTCCGCATGATGTCATTGAAAGCGCCCGGCTCCTGAGGCTGAAACGTGCCAGGCCCTGCATCCAGCGGCATCGGGGCTCTTTGTTTAGTTTCATTTTAAACCGGCGCTCTGTGCCGTCTTGGGCCTTTAAGGCTCCAATAAATAAATAAACCCAGCAGAGCCCCCACTCAGCACCAGCAGTCTGCCAAGGGCCACGGTGAAACTCAGCCCCGGTTTCCAGGCTTGGGCGGACAATACTGTGCAATCCAGTGTAACAGACCGGCCCTGACCCCGGAGACGGGGGTCAGGGCCGGTCTGTTATTGTCTGGCCACACCAGAATATGTGTATTTTACCAGCCCTGGCCTGCTGATATTTTCGGAAGGAAGGGCCGAAAAAATATACCGAGATTGAGAATCGCTGTGGAAATAAACGTTCGTACATTATGACTGAACGAGGAAGCATTTTGGGGCTTTGAGTGCGTTTGAGAAGGAACTCCTCGGCGAAGGGTTGAATGTTACCTACCCGATAAAACGGCCCTTTTTGGGCGATTTCAGGAGGGTTATTTTAACAGAACTGCATACGCTAGCAGGCCGCAGACACCAGCAAAAGTGGGGGGAAGGGTCTGGTTCGGAAGCATGCTGTTCCAGCAGTTTTATAGTTCACGTGACACCAGTGGCAGCAGCCACAGGGGCCCCAAAAGCTTAAAACAGGGATTTGATTTTGAAAAACTTATACGAATTTTAATTCCACGAATTTCAATGTATCTGAATACACAATGGGGTCCAATTCAACGAAGAAATGCAAACTTGGCTCACATTTATTGTACATTGTATCCATGGCTTCTGCATTAATCGATTAAAGCTGGGCACGAGTAAACATTTTATGATGTATATTTCGTTTGTGAGAGTGCGGTCTGTTCCGTATCTGCTGCACGTATTTTGTAAATAAAGAGATCCACATTTACTGAGCAGTGTGTGTGTGTGTGTGTGTGGCTCTGGGTGTGTGTGTGTGTGTGTGTGGCTCTGGGTGTGTGTGTGTGTGTGTGTGTGTGTGTGTGTGGCTCTGGGTGTGAGTGTGTGTGTGGCTCTGGGTGTGTGCGTGTGGCTGGCTCTCTGTGTGTGTGGCTGGCTCTGGGGGTGTGTGTGTGGCTCTGGGTGTGTGTGTGTGTGGCTCTGGGTGTGTGTGCGGTAGTAATTGCTGTCTGCTGAGCTCGTCCGTAGGGTACAATGGGTCTCACATTTGCGAGAGATTAAGCTAATGGCAATGTAAATGACAATGCCATTTATTTATCTGTTTTCAAAACCAACACATAAATACAAATTTGGTCATTTACAATGATAATAGCTCTAACTTTTCCAAAGGCGAAACCATTGCATTGTAAATGCTTGTTGATAACTATGCCTCCTTTTCTTTCAGTAAAGAGAGCTTGAAATACTGCCCACGTTTAAAATTAAAAAAGCTATGACACCCAAATGTTTCATTTGTTGCCATAATCAATGCTTAATCACCAGGCGGTGTAATCTGTAAATGTATGATTACGTTTCTGTGTGATGCCATATGTGATTGCGAAAATTTCTAATGCGAATGACATATTCAATCACATATGGCATCACACAGAAACGTAATCATACATTTACAGATTACGCCGCCTGGTGTATTTACTTTGAATCAGAATCAGATCATAACCCACTGGGGTTCACAATTTGGGATACTTTGTGATGTATTCTAAGATTGAATATAGCATCATAATTAGAAATGCTGTATTTCACTATGAACTTTTGATATACGTAATATGGTCCACGCACTTATCGAGTGATTTGGGTTCAATAGTTTTGGCATTAATTGTGGAGATTTCAGAATGTCGGACGGTAGAAAGGATTTGAACACCCACTTGGGATTGAGTACGGATTCACACAGGACTTTCCTGGTTTTACACCAGGCGGCGTAATCTGTAAATGTATGATTACGTTTCTGTGTGATGCCATATGTGATTGAATATGTCATTCACATTAGAAATTTTCGCAATTTGTGAATAATAGATGCTGCTAAAAGCTAGCTTAAGACATCTGATGAAAACGCCTTTATTGTTCCTGCAAGAAATTAGCAAACTAGGTAAAAGATTATATTACATCTACCACGTTAAGATGGCCGAAAGAGGTTTTGGTGTGTATAGTCCTATGTTTATGCTCACCTTTGAAACTTTGTTGCAGTTTTTCTTTATTTAAATGTCGGCTGAATACAAATAACTTACCCGTGACCAAGGCGAGTGTGCCGCCGAAACGCGTTGGGTTTGTCATACTGTTTGGCTTGATATGGAATAAAGTCTTCCGATACCATCGCATTGTGTGGCGGAGATTATTGTAAGAGTGTATTTGTACTTTGAAAGTATGAAGTGGCGTTGATATATATATATATATATATATATATATATATATATATATATATATATATATATATATATATATATATATATATATATATATATATATATATATATATATATATATTTTATTTTTTTATTTATTTATTTTTTTTTACACACTCCTCCTTTACCTTCGAAAGAAGCACACTGACTCTGGAAATGTTAAATGATAAAGCGTGCAGATTACTCAATGAAATACTTGGTTTGAAAACAGCATTCTGCACGCAATTTACAAGTCGTGAAAGTTTTCCTACAAGAGAATATGGCCTGCGTGTTTAAAAGGACAACCACGTGGGCAATTCAAAATGTTAGAGAGACTGCCTCCCGTGATCAAGGCTCTGGCGAGCAGAAACGTTGGGAACAGTGAGCCTCTTGGCCCTCGTGTCATTTCAGGAATAAAGGATTTTGAAAAGCAACATTTCCAGATCAGTGTGCTTCTTTTGAAGGTAAAGGAGGAGTGTGGAAAATATTATCTGGAAGCCTCGCACCAGATGCACTGACCGCCCTGCTAAGGTCAGGCTCCCTGCGTGGCAATGGCGTTGGTGATGTTTTTTGTTGAAGCCTGACCTGCTTGCCCCCTGAGACAGGATTTCGGAGCGTGGAAAGTAAGGGAGCAGGAGGAATGATTTCCAATAACTGCAGGATTTTTTTGCTTTTAAGAAAACCATCGGAAATGTCAAAAATGAACTGTGCTGAGAGGGATACTTTATTTTTGTGCAAAGGAACAGACATATCATGGAAAAGGCGTGCAGATTACTCAATGAAATACTTGGTTTGAAAATAGCATTCTGCACGCAATTTACAAGTCGTGAAAGTTTTCCTCTGCGCTTCTCTACAAGAGAATATGGCCTGCGTGTTTAAAAGGACAACCATGTGGGCAATTCAAAATGTTAGAGAGACTGCCTCCCGTGATCAAGGCTCTGGCGAGCAGAAACGTTGGGAACAGTGAGCCTCTTGGCCGTCGTGTCATTTCAGGAATAAAGGATTTTGAAAAGCAACATTTCCAGAGTCAGTGTGCTTCTTTCGAAGGTAAAGGAGGAGTGTGGAAAATATTATCTGGAAGCCTCGCACCAGATGCACTGACCGCCCTGCTAAGGTCAGGCTCCCTGCGTGGCAATGGCGTTGGATATATATATATATATATATATATATATATATATATATATATATATATATATATATATATATATATATATATATATATATATATATATATATATATATGCTAGCAGCCCACCCCAGCGTTGCCTGGGGCAGAAAGGGGCTGGGGCAGTACACCCGCTCCCGCCCCGACCCCCTCCCGCCCGACTCACTCGCGCCCCCCTCCCGCCCGACTCACTCGCGCTCCAACATTTTCATTTACTGCTGCCTCCTTCTTGCCTCCCCCTGCATCACACAGTCTCACTTTCCCTTTCCTTACCTGTGCCGCTGCTCCTCACTGCACAGCCGCTCCTCACTGCACCGTCCTCCTCCTTCGTCATCACGCACGTCGCGTAGCGGCCAGCGCTAGGTCCCGGCCAGCGCTAGGTCCCGGCCGGCGCTACTTTGAGGGGACTACTTTTTTTACAAACTTAATTTTTTTAATTTACTTTTTGTTTTTTATTTATATAGCCTATGTCCATCTACACACCCTGACATTTTCATAGATGTATCGGGCGTGTAGATTGGCGCTGTGGTTCCCGAGTTTACCTGGCCAAAAGGTGCAAGTTCTCTCTTTATAATAGTAGTATAGATATATATATATATATATATATATATATATATATATATATATATATATATATATATATATATATATATATATATATATATATATATATATATATATATATATATATATTTATATATATATATATATAGGCCTGGTTACGAGTTTGGCGCAGTGGCGCTGGCTCAAAGTCAGTTAAGCAGCGCCAAACCCGCATATGGACAGCTAACCGTATTACGAGTTGTAAAAGTACAACTTGTAATACAGTCGGTGGTACCTTGGCCTTTCCAGTGGTAGTGCCTTGAAAACAGGCACCAAAATTGGAACGGCCATTAAGTTCCAGCACGGCATGGACGGTGACGTCCATGCCGTCCTGGAGCTGAGCAGAATACAGACAGGAGGTTTGTTTCTTCACTGCCAGCCAGCCTTTTCATGGTAAGGCTCAGTCATGGAAAGGCTAGCGGTCCAAGAACTCAAAATATGCTGAGCGGAACTGTGCCAGTCCCTGCTCAGCATTACGGGTTGTGGCAATCCTGTGTCACCACTGGGGAATGACTGTTCACACGTGCAGCCGGCAGTCCACCACTGATATGATTTTCAAAGTCTTAATCGGCAAAACGCATCACCACGAGCCTGGCGGTCGCAAGACTGTTAGACTCGTAATAAGGCCCCCTGAGAAGACCTTTCTAAAATCACTCAAAGGGAGCGAAACACACAATAGATTTTTTTCATGAAGATCTCATTTTAATTGATTGTTTCTGTCCTGTTTCCAAGTTTTTAGGTTTTTTGATATATTTATTGTTATTTTCTTATTGTCTGAAGTTTTTTGATATTTTACAAATAACTTTTTTCCACACAAAATATTTTATTCACACTGTACTTTTTGTGATTATGCCTTCACAGGTGATTACATGGAGTAAAGTGTTTTATACATAAATCATACAGAAAACATTGAAAAGATATTATTTTAATATTATGTTAATCTACTTGGGGCGTGGCCCTAGGTTCCAATTAATGAGGCATTTTCCATACACGTCAGACTTATGCACAGAAAACTTAATTTACAAACTCTCCGAGCACACCAAACATGCGGTCTACAAGGTCCGATTTGTCTGAAGAAATGTCAAAACCAGAGTAGCTGTTGATATTATAGGTGGTGCCTCAAGGGGTCGGTCAGGATGATGTCACAGAAATAAAAAGTCTCGAATAAAGAAGTACCTTTGTGGACTAGCTATTCACAATCATTTGCTATGCCTTTTTGATAAGTACTTGCTTTCACAACTTTAACATCTGAATAAAACAGGTTTAAGTGGTGCAGAGATACCTGGACTCCCCAGTATTACCACATGGCTGAAACTAGGGCTACTTTACTAGGAAACATGCTTCCAAGTAAATAAAAGAGTATATTTTTTAATTGATAACATTCCTTAGCACTACATTTGGTGATCTTCCACTTATACAGTTAGTGGAATCAGGCAATGTCTGGGAAGTTACCCAATTCGCTTAATTCCCTCAGTTTGTGAATGCTGTGTACAGTTGTAACTTTGCTATTGCTATGTCAGTGCACTGTGTCTCCTGTGCATTTGATTTTCAGAGAGGATTTATTACATTTTTTTTATTTAAACTTAATTGCTAAAAAATGTTTGAAATGCATGGCCTGATTCCATCTATAGAGCTTGCCTGCCCTCTGTGGGCCAGCTGAGGGTGTGTTCTTGTGAAGTTGGTT